>NC_061513.1:41491261-41545549 GCF_022539505.1 Lolium rigidum | reverse complement strand
TATCGTAGCAAGAGAATGGTTCTTAAAACCATGGTAGTATGTGTGTTAGTTTGTACCATGTGTTGCATGAATGAATGAATGTTATGTTTGTCATGAAAAGTTTACAAGTTTTCAAATATTTTTCAAACTTAACCAAAATGAACCATAGAATGTTCCCTCTTATCTCATGATCCTCTATATCTCCAGATGGCCCCTCCAAATCGCACCAACGACGCGATGCTGCAACTGTTGGAAACCATGCTTGCCGACGAGAGAAACCGAAAGAGCCGAACGCCAAGCCAACCTCATCGCCTTGCAGAGCATCGCCAACCAAGGCCATGGAAATCATGACCACCCCGGATCCAAACTCAAGAACTTCCAAAACACCAACCCTCCGGTGTTTAGCAAGACCGAGGAACCCCTTGACGCCGATGATTGGCTCCAGACTATGGAGAACAATCTAGAGGTAGCCGGAGTAGAAGCCAACGAGAAAGTTACGTTCGCCACCCACTATCTCGGCTGGACCAGCCCGCGCTTGGTGGACAAGCACCCGTGCCATGAACGGAGGTCAATTCATGACTTGGGAGGATTTCAAACTCAAGTTCAGCAAGTACCATGTACCCCCGGGTCTTATCAAGAAGATGAGGGATGAGTTCCGTGAACTGAAACAAGGCCGCATGACGATGGTTGAATACCGCGACAAGTTTCTTACACTATCAAGGTATGCCCACGATGAGGCCGAGCACCGTTGAGAAGAGGAAGGAGAGATTCCTGAACGGACTGCATGATGAGATGCAGACTGTCCTCGTCAACATCCCTTTCGCCGACCTCGAAGCCCTTGTTGACTCCGACATCCAGATGGAGGGCAAGCTAAACCAAGCCAATGAGAACCGCAAGCGCCGCATGGCGAATCAAAGTGGATCAAGCCACCCCCAAAAGTTTCGCCCCAACTCAAGTGGAGGTTTCACTCCAAGAAACAATAAGCCACCGATGCAGAACTCGCGCCCCAGTTATCAGAATAGAAGTGGAGGAAACTCCAAGCCGGGAGGCTACAACAACAACAACTACAACCGCGCTCCACCCCGAGCCCCTAACAACAACAACAACGCCAACACCGCCCCCAGAACCGGAAGCAATGCCGTCCCCGTCGCGAACAAGCAGGACAAGTCCACTATCACTTGTTATGAGTGTGGTGTAGTGGGGCACTACTCCAACGAGTGTCCCAAGCGTCTTGCCAAGCTCGCCGGCAACACCGCTGCACCTGCTCGGCGGCAACGCCGTGTCTCCACCGGCAAGAAGTTCGCCCCAACAACCCCAATAACCGCAACGGCCGTCTCTTCCACATGAGCGCCGAAGAAGCCCAGGAAGCACCGGATGTTGTACTTGGGTATGTTTTCCGTCAACCACATCCCTGCCCAGTGTTGTTTGATTCGGAGCATCTCATTCTTTTGTCACCGAAGACTTTGCATCAACAAGTAAAATTCAACCCCTCAGTTTGAAAAATGTTATGATAGTTCAAATCCCCGGATCAACCACCAAAGCCAGAAAATTTTGCAAAAATGTACCCATCATAATACATGAGGTAGAATTCTATGCCAATCTCATCATCCTGGGAACCAAAGGTTTAGAAGTCGTACTAGGAATGGACTGGATGTCAAAACACCATGGTTTGATAGACTGTGCCAAGAAAGCCATCACCATGACTAGCAGCACCGGTATCCTAGTAGAACATGTCTCTGAAAAACTACCCCGAAAGTTCACTTGTAACCAAAGTGTAGCCAAGCCAACTCTGGATCAAATCAGGGTCGTCTGTCGATACCCTGAGGTGTTTCCGGATGATCTACCCGGTATGCCCCCGGATAGGGATATCGAGTTTATCATCGAGTTAATTCCCGGAGCTGGACCCATAGCCCGGAGAGCCTACGGCATGAACGCAACGAGCTTGTGGAGCTGAAGAAGCAAATAGATGATATGTTGGCCAAGGGTCTGATTAGACCAAGTGCATCCCCCTGGAGATCCCCCGTCTTGTTTGTGGACAAGAAGGATGGTGCAAATCGTTTATGTACGGACTATCGAAAGCTTAACGATGTCACCATCAAAAACAAATACCCCCTACCCAAGATAGAAGACTTGTTTGATCAACTCACCGGAGCCAAAGTTTTCTCCAAAATCGACCTTAGAACGGGATATCATCAACTGAAGATCCGAGCCACCGACATTCCAAAAACTGCCTTTACCACTAGATATGGGTTGTATGAGTACAACGTCATGTCGTTTGGACTGACCAATGCCCCCGCTTACTTCATGAATCTCATGAATAAGATCTTCATGAACTTTTTGGACAAGTTTGTCGTCGTTTTCATCGACGACATCCTCGTATACTCTAAGTCCGAAGAGGAACATGAACAACATTTGGAGACTGTCTTAGACACCCTGAGGCAGCATCAGTTGTATGCCAAGTTCAGCAAGTGTGATTTCTGGCTGAAGGAAGTAGGATTCCTGGGACACATCTTGTCCGCAGGAGGTATTGCCGTAGATCCCGCCAAGATAAAAACTGTTATGGAATGGAAAGCCCCCACCACCCAAACCGAGGTCCGCGCTTTTCTTGGATTAGCTGGATATTACCGCAGATTTGTAGAAGGTTTTTCGAGCATCGCTCGACCAATGACCCAACTGTTGAAGAAGGACAAGAAGTTCGAGTGGACCGATAAATGTGAAACGAGCTTCCAACAGCTCAAGAGTAGACTGACCACCGCCCCAATCCTGATCATGCCCGATATCGCTAAGCCCTTTGATGTATATTGCGACGCCTCCAACATTGGTCTTGGATGTGTGCTTATGCAAGAAGGCAAGGTTGTATCCTACCTTTCAAGACAGCTCAAGCAACATGAACAGAACTACCCAACCCATGACCTCGAGCTTGCGGCCGTGGTCTTAGCCTTGAAAGTTTGGCGTCATTACCTCATGGGTAATCGATGCGAGATTTATTCCGATCACAAAAGCCTCAAATACATATTCACCCAGAAAGAGCTAAACATGAGACAACGCCGATGGATCGAATTGATCAAAGATTACGACATGGAGATTCACTACCACCCCGGCAAGGCCAATGTGGTAGCGGATGCCTTGAGTAGAGCTGCTGTGTCGGTTGAACTCCATGCTCGCAACCGAACAGCCCGGCTTGCATCAAGAGTTTGAACGGTTCGGACTTGAACTTGTTAGCGAAGGATTCCTAGCCAGCATAGAACTGCAACCCACCTTGGTTAGTCAAATCAAGGAAGCCCAGAAAGACAACGCTAGCATCGACGGAATCAAGAAACAGATAGCTGCAGGAAAAGCCCCCGGATTCACCGTAGACGAAGCCGGAGTTCTTTGGTACAAAGAACGTCTCTGCATACCATCGGACTCTGACTTGAAACAAGTCATCCTGCAAGAAGCCCATAACACCCTTTACTCAATCCACCCCGGAGGTACCAAGATGTACCAAGATCTGAAAGAACAATTTTGGTGGCACGGAATGAAGAGAGAGATCGGTAGTTATATCGCCAAATGTGACATCTGTCAGAGAGTCAAGGCAGAACATCAACGACCCGCCGGACTGTTACAGCCACTCCAGATTCCGGAATGGAAATGGGACTCCGTAGGAATGGACTTTATCACCGGACTGCCCAAATCTAGCAAAGGCAATGATTCCATATGGGTGATTGTCGATAGGTTGACCAAAGTCGCCCATTTCATCGCTGTCAAAACCACTTATCAAGGCCCAAAATTAGCTGAACTATACATCTCAAGAATAGTCGCTTTGCACGGAACCCCCAAATCGATAGTGTCGGATAGAGGATCACGAGTTCACCTCAAGGTTACGGCGAGAAAGTACACGAAGGATTAGGAACCCGTCCGAATTTCAGCACCGCCTATCACCCTCGGACCGACGGACGAGATGAGAGAGTAAACCGGATACTAGAAGACATGCTTAGAGCATGCGTATCTGGAATACGGATCCAAGTGGGAAGACTGCCTACCTTACGCGAGAATCCTCTTACAACAATAGTTACCAAGCCGGCCTACGGATGGCCCCCTTTGAAGCCTTGTACGGAAGGAAGTGCCGTACCCCACGAGACTGGTCGGAAGTCGGAGAAAGCCAAGTTTTGGCCCGAGATGTTCTTCGGGAAGCCGAAGAGAAAGTACACAAGATCCGAGAGTACCTCAAGACGGCGCGGTCCGGACGGAAGAGCTACGCCGAGCAAGAGACGTCGGGAGATGACCTTCGAGATCGGAGACTTTGTCTATCTCAAGGTATCCCCCTTGAAAGGAATGCAAAGGTTTCAACTGAAAGGAAAGCTAGCACCCCGCTATGTCGGACCCTTCAAAGTCCTCAGCCGTCGAGGAGAAGTATCTTACCAACTGGAATTGCCTGAAGAAATGTCGGCTGTGCACGACGTGTTTCATATCTCACTTCTCCGGAAGTGCCTTGAAGTCCCGGAGAAGACCGAAGTGTTCAAGAACATAGATCACCGATCGGTAGATATCAACCAGGATCTGACTTACCGCGAAGTGCCGATTCGCATTCTGGAAGAAGCTTATCGAACCACCCGCACCCGAAGCATCAAGTTTCTGAAGATCCAACGGAGCAATCATACTGAGGATGAAGCCACCTGGGAACGCGAAGACTTCATGAAGAAGGAGTACCCAGATCTCTTTAGTACCTAACTTTATTTTCGATCTCGGGACGAGATCTTTTGTAAGGGGGAAGGGTTTGTAACACCCCAAATTTCAATAAAAAGAAAGTTAGAGAATTCCAGAAAGCAAAATTTCAAACCAACAAAAACTTTTCTATTTGCATATAGTACCATGCATAGGACTGGTGCATTTGAGTGATATGCCATGATGATTGTTATTACTTGTATTTGATATGCTCTAAAACCCTAGTGTGATCATATTAAGATCACCAACCAAATAAATCAAAGAGGAAGAAAATCCATAAAATGAAAAAAACCTAAAAACCCTCACATATGCCCTATGGCATTTTTATAAATTTTGACCCTAGACCTATTTGGTCTTCACCATTAGTTGAATAATGTTATTAAACACTTATTACAACTTTTGGAATCAAAGGATCATCTGTTCAAATGGATTTCAAACACAAAACTAGCTCACATATGATATTGGTCAATTTTGACAATTCTAGTCCGATCACCACTTTGAGCCCTTGCCATTCATTTTTCCCAAACCAACTTTAGCTAACTCTTTGCACCATTTCAAAGTCAACATCAAGGTGAACAACTTTGGTGAAGATCATCATGCCAAATTCATCTTGGATCATGAGCAAGGCTCATTCAAAGTTTCAACCTTCTCACATATGCAACATTCCTCACTTAGCCAAATTTGCAAATGTTTGAATTCTAAAAATTCCACCACCACCTCAAAACCTCTCTGGTCATTTACAACTTATATCCACCCTCACATTTCAAAAAACTTCCACCGTTCGAATTATTTCAAATTGAGACAAATTTGTAATTTCCAAATTATGGCACTATTTGCCACTATTGCAAATAGTGTTCTATGCCACCTAAACTACTCTAATCTAAACCAAAGCTATTCTACCTTGTCCCCTGGCTCCCTCTAACCCTAAGTGCTGCATAGAAACCCTAGGGAGAGAGAGAGAGAGAGCAAGCAAAGACATGGCCATGCCGGCCCATGCCGGCCATGTTCTTCTCCCTCTTCCCTCCTTCATCACCACCACTGGCCACCTTGCCAAACCGCACCAGCACACCACCCTAGCGCCGCCTAGCATCGCCCTGGTCGACGAGGACGACGACAACGCCCGGAACGCGCGCGCCCAGCACACGCCCAGGACCGTCAGTATGCCGATCGTGTCGCGCGTGGACGCGCGCTGGACACGTGCCGCACGGCCACCTCACGCAGCCCCTGGACCCCCTGCGAGCACGTTGAGCATCTGCGTGACACCACGACGCCGTTGGACACGCCCTCGACCACGACCCGCACCCGCCGTCGCCGGAGAAGCCAACCCTGGTCCGCCGCGGGCGCGGCAGACACGGACACAATCCCACGCCATACCACGCCGCCCGACCGTGCCAACACCACCTCTAGCTTCGCCTGGACGAGGAGAACCCGACAGCATCGCCGCCCAGCTCGACCAGCCGCCGGAGACACCGCGCCATGGTCGCCCGCATCACTGCCCCGCAACCCTCACTCGATTCTATAAATAGGGAGTTCCCTGGACGAAGCTGAGCACACCACCAGACTCCCCACCTCTCACTACCTCTCCTCCACCCCACCATTCGTTCGATCATCGCCGGAGCCGCGCCAATTTGGAGATCGGAGCCGCCGGTACCTGGTGGACGCCGCCGTCGATTGGAGCCTGTTCCGGGAGGAGCCGCCGGTACACGGAGCTTCGTCGTCGTCCACATCTACCCCGAGCATATTGCCATCCCTTGCTGGAGCCGCCGTAAGCTCTCCCACCCCCTAGGTCCGCCGCCGGCACGTCGGGTTCTCGTCGGAGAAGACGATGAACCTCGACGCGTCCGATTTGCTTCTAATCCAACGCCCCACCTTAAAACGTACCGGTTCGGGTTTTAACAGCCACTGACGCGTGGACCCCACGCTGTCAGCACGCCGCGCGTCTGTGGACCGTGGTGGGCTGGAGTGGGCCGTTTTAATTCAAATCGGCCCAGCTTCGTTTTCCCGCCGGCCCTTTAATTCAAAATCTGTTTAATCAAATCCAAATAAATTTCAATACTGCTGCCACTTTGAAATTCAATAGATTCACATTGGCTCAACCAAATTTAGTGAATTTTATGTTGTTGGAAAGCTACTGAAATTCTCTACAACATGCCACTGGTACCATGGCCAGATTCCTTGTAGAATTAATGTGATAAAAATAACAAGACAGGGACTTTTCCCTATTCAAATAATTCTTAAAATTCAACCAAAATAGATTTTAAGATAATTCCAACTCTAATAGCTCACATTTGACTTACACTAATTGTTTCTGCAAGAAAATGGTGTGGTCACCTTGCATGATCATGCCATAGTTTAATGAATGGATATTTGGACTAGTTTAACTAGTTGATATTGTCCAAAACTATTAAAGTAAATTGGGTGAAGTCTTATACTTCATTTAAACTGGTCTCACATGCATTCATGGGATGTTTGTACCTCGGGTCCAAACTCTCTTATATGAATTACTTGAGATTTAAATCATATGTAGTGCTATTAAAATGGTATGAGGTGATCTACCTCATTTAAATCATTTTCACAAATGATGATGATGAACATTTGACTCAGGTCAATATGAGTTCATACATGATTGTTTGAGAAATTAAATCTTAAGAAGATTTCAATGAGAGGAAATTATTTCTCAAGAACAATATGGAAACTATCATTTACATATGTTATGAGAGGAAATTATTTTTCCTCAAACAACACAACCCATGCACCTAAGTAGATTATTTGTGTGCATAGAATAGTTTGTGTGTTTATATGTGATATGTGGGATAGCCATTGAATTAGTGAGTAATTATACTCGTATTCAAATTTAGACGGTAGCACCGGAGAGTACGCCGAAGAAGAAGGATACTACCAAGAGGAGGAGGAGGAACAGGTTTGAGGACTACCAAGGCAAGCTAATATTCTTGCAAAGTGCAAAGCCCCTTGGGGCAAGGCACCATGACTCTTACCTTTTCTTACATAAGCCTATCCCAAGTTTTTACTTTACAAGCTTTTATTTGTTTTCTCAATAAGTTACTTTTATAGTTAACTTTGGTCAAAGTACAAGTTGGTTACTAGAGTAGTGAAGTAGTTTCCATCAAGCAAAGCAAGATAGCACCCCTCATGGATTAGAGCTAGTGCTAATGAATTAAAACTTGACTACTCTAGATGGGAACAATGTGAATTTGAAATGAATTTGAAACCTTGGAATGATGATGCATTCCATTGAATGATTTTTGAAGGTGAATTTGAACAAGAGAAGATGGTGATTTTTGATAAAACAATGATGTTGGTTTGAATGCGATACCTTTCCAATTATCAAGTACCCCCACAATACCTGATTATGGGTAGGGCTTAACTGGAAGTTTATGTGTCTTAGTATGGGTTCCCTCTAAACAAGCGTCATCGGGGTTATGCCGAAAGCTGCCTCTACCACAAAAGAATTGATGAGAAATGACGTGAAACGAGGTGAATGTCCGGCCCAAGCCCCGTGCAGTTCCCAGGTTGACAGTTGGTCTTCACTGGGAGGCCAAGCTCATGGGGAGAGGTGCTCATACTAGGATATGTAAGTGAAAGGTTATGGTTGATGATCCGCGTAGTGTGTTACGATGATTCGGGGAAATCCCGACGGATGAAATCAAATGTTGTGGCACAAGTGTGCAACCTCTGCAGAGTGTAAACCTATTCGAATAGCCGCGTCCACGGTTACGGACGGTTGGAAAGGCCATACAGTTTCCGATGTCATATTTTTTGAAAATGATGTTGAAAGGTGATGGTGAAATGACTTGTGGTGAATTGACTTGGATTCACTACATGAATGGTGGGAATGACACTAATGTTCCCACTTGAGTTAGTTAGCACTTGAATAAGCTTTTCTCAAACTTTGTGAACTAAAACTAGCTTTATGCAAATAAACTAGAGCTTAGCAAACCATACTAGAATGTCTAGCACTTACTTTAGTATTAGTTTGCGAGTACTTAAAGTACTCACGGCTTTGTCCCTGGCTATTCAAATGGCCGAGTATGAAGATGAACAAGGAGATGACCAACGGGACGCCTACGACAACTAAGCGCCTTCCGACGTCAAGCGTTGGCCTGTGGACTAGAGAGTCCTTGTATCTTACGCTTCCGCTATGTTGAACTATGAACTTGTGTTTGTTCGTTGATCGATAGATCAACTATTCGTGTAATATGGATCATGTGATTCCAAGATTGTAAGACTTATGGTATGTAATGAATGATGACTGTGATACTCAACTATTATGCCTCCCAACAACAATAATCCTGGGATTGCGATGTATGACATAATAGGCATTCGGACTTAAAAACCCGGGTGTTGACAGCGACCATGTCGGATCGGCATCTTGTTAATAGGTTAGTGCCGGAAAATGCATCAAAATGATGTAAAGTGTATATAAAACATGTGAGTATTGTCATAAAACTAGCATGGAACATAAGAAATTATAGATACGTTTGAGACGTATCAGCAAGTTCTCCTCCTGCGTCGTCATCAGCGGCGGAGTGAGTACTTGCAATGCCGATCATGTCATCCAATGTCAATTTGTTTTCGTTGATCAGGCAAGTAAGCTTGTGCCGGAGCAGTCCTCCCCTCTGCAGTCCACCGATGAAGGCGTGCATAGCTGTGCGATTATCCATGTTCTCACACTCGTTCCTGGTTGCTAACCATCGTGTGAGGAAATTCCGTGATGTTTGACCTTTCTTCTGGATACATGCTTGTAGGTCGCTTGTTGTGGCAGGTCTCTTGTAGGTGCCCCTGAAGTGCTTCTCAAAGGCAATCTTCATGTCGAACCAACAAAAGATGGAGTTCTCCGGGAGGTCGCCGAGCTAGGTACGAGCTGGACCAATAAGGTACAACTGAAGTATGCGGCAGGCTATTCTCTGGTTCCCTCCGGCGAAACATATTGCATTGAAGTAATCTTCGATCCAGGTATCGGGTCTTTCACTGCCATCATAGTGCTTAAGATTTCCGGCTAGCTTAAGGTTCAAGCCCTTTGGATAAGGCTGCTCTCGGATCATCCTGCCAAAGCATTTTGGCCCAATGTATTCAGATCTGTACTTGTTGAGACGTTCCCTTGCGTCGCGTGAGCCGTTGTGGGGAGACTTTGAGCGGGAGCGGGATCTCCGGCCTCCGCCTCCACCTCCTCCTCCACTGGGTGGCGGGGAGATCTGCGAGGGGACCTGTGGGACCTTTTGCTTCCGCCTTCGGATTCTCCGCGTCCTTCCCGGTGCTGACTCCGGCTTCGGTGGCTACCTTCCCCGTGATGGCGGTCACCGCCGTCGTTCCGGCTTCTACGGGGCTCGAGCTCACGCTCTTTGTTCCGGCTCCGACGAGGTTCTGGCGTACGCTCCGTGTTCCGATTCCTTTGAGGGACCACGTTGTCGCGGATGTTGATTCCGCCAGGCCCATGGGGTCTGGTGGTTCCGACTGGACTACGACGGCGAGGAGGCGGAGGAGGTGGCTGGGGTCGTGGCGGAGGTGACGGGTTCCGGTACTTGTCCCTTCTAGTGTACATCAGATCCTTTCCCTTCCTTGGGTCCTTCGGAGTTGTTTTCGAGGGTACCGGGATTGGATTTGGATGTTCTATGGTTCTTCTTCTGCGCTTCGAGGATCCGGTGCACGATTCATCGTCACGATGGTCCCTTCCGGAGGCGTCCTTCTGCGCTGTTGCTACACACAGTTCCGGGTTGGATTCCAACCGGCGCGAAGTCTTAGCCTTACTCTGTTGCTTCATTGCTGAAGCTACCAGTGTGTGGAGGTGTGCGATGTTGACTTCCTCGTCTTGTTTTGCCATGATTTCCACGGCCTTCTTCATATTTTCCCTGGGAGTGGCAAGTGGCTGCTGATTTGAGGGGTTGCAAAGTTGATCTTTCAGGGGCCAATTGAAAGGACACGGATGTCGCCTAGAGGGGGGGTGAATAGGCGATTTAAAACTTTTACGAGATGGGCTTAACAAATGCGGAATAAAACTAGCGTTTACTTTGTCAAGCCCAAAGCCTATATACTATGGTTCACCTATGTGCACCAACAACTTATTCTAAGTAATGGTTCATCTATGTGCACCAACAACTTATGCTAAGCAATACAAGCAAGTATGTGATAGCAAGATATATATAACTTCAAGCACGATGGCTATCACAAGGTAAAGTGCATAAGTAAAGAGCTCGGGTATAGAGATAACCGAGGCACGCGGGAGACGATGATTTATCCCGGAGTTCACACTCTTGCGAGTGCTAATCTCCGGTGGAGAGGTGTGGTGGATTAGTGCTCCCGAACGCCACAAGAGGCTCACCTTGAGGTGTGGTTGCTCGATGCACACCAACGCCACAAAGGCCTCACCCCAAGATGCGGTACTCACACCACACACCGAACGCCACGAAGGCGCCTCACCTAAATCTCCGGTGACCCTCGCCACAAAGGCCTAGGTCATGGTTCCACTAAGGGATTTCCTTCGAGGCGGAAACCGGGCCTTACACAAAGCTTGGGGCACGCATCTACAACTTAATTGGAGGCTCCCAAGAAATCGCCACAAAGGCCTCAAATCCGTCTAGGGTTCCAAGAACCCAAGAGTAACAACTTTCTTGCTTTCACTTCCACGAATCACCGTGGAGAACTCAAACCGATGCACCAAATACAAGAACACCACAAAGATGCTCAAGTACTTCTCTCTCAAATTCCAAAAAAGCTACAAAAGCTATTGTGGGATTAAGAGAGGAAGAACAAATAGGAGGAGGAACACCAAATTTCTCCAAGATCTAGATCTAGTGGATTCCCCTCACAAAGAGAGGGATTTGATTGGTGAAGATGTAGATCTAGATCTCCTCTATCTTTCTCACAAATAGATGCAAGATTCATGGGAGGGAGAGGTAGATAGCAAGCTCAAAGAAGGTCAACAATGGGGGCAAAAACGAGCTCAAACGGATGGGTAACATTGGGGAAGAAGACCCCCTTAAATAGGGCAAGAGAAATCTGCCCGTTATGCAGAAAACTCGTCAAAACCGGAACTTCCGGTCATTTGGGGCGGAACTTCCGCCCTCCGGAAGTACCGGCCAACTTCTGGATGAAGTAGGGCGCCCCCGGAAAGCTTACAGTATACTTTCTGCGTGCAGATTCGTCATTTCCGGAAGTTCACCGGAAGTAGGGCGGAAGTTCCGGCCACCGGAACTTCCGGCCAAAAAACTGATTCACGGAAACTTGAATAACTTTTGCATCCGGATTCCAATTTTGATGATCTTGGGATCGTTTCGAAGCTAGTAACAAGCTCTACAAGATCATGCAGGGAACCATCATAGTCCAGTAAGGTAGGAAAGAAATAAATGATGAAAGATTTGACCTATCTAAAAAATACATGCCGGTAAAACCTCCAACCTTGAAAATGCAACAACTTGAGTTATGAAACTCGGATTTAGGTGAAACCAATTTTGTTGTAAAGAAGATGACAAGAGCTACACCACAAAGAGTGAAAAGCTTAAGAAACTAGTGGGAGTGATTTTCTATTATTTTTAGAGGTGCAACACCTCAACATGAGAAACCGAGAAAATCACCAAAATCGAAAACGCAACAAGTGATCTATGCGAAATCCGTTTTCGATGAACTAGAGCTTGTCATGAGAATAAGCACAAGCTATAAAACATCACATGGATAAGATCCAAATAGCAACCAAGAAAGATGATGCAAGGATGCAAAGGTTTGAGCTCTCTCCGAGCGATACGATCGAGTTACTCACTCGAGAGCCCTCTTGATAGTACGGCAACTAAACTATAAACCGGTCTCCAACTACACCATGAGACCGGTGAGAAAGAAACCCTATCAAGAGCAAACCTTAACCTTGCGCATTCCACTTGAGCTTGATGATGACGGTCTTGACCGCAACAAGATGGAACGCCTTTCTTGATTGTGCTTTCTTGACGAGATCTTGTGGATTGCTCCCCCATAATCCACCATGGGAGAGCTTCTTCTTCGGTGCATCTTCACATATCCATGAACACCATATGGATGGCAAGCTTCAAGCATATGATCTCTTCGAGTTGACTCATCTTGAACTTGCACTTCATTTCGTTGATGTCTTGAAGTTAACCTTGAGAGCTCACTTCATCTTCATCTTCAAGACATACTTGACACTTTGCACTTCATTTCATTGATGTCTTGAAGTTAACCTTGAGAGCTCACTTCATCTTCATCTTCAAGACATACTTGACACTTGATCTTCTACATTTGTTTCTTATTGCAATCTTGAAGCCAGCATATGGTTCAAGCATTGCCTATGAAAGACTCCTACAAATATAACTCAATGCAAACATTAGTCCATAGGGATTGTCATTAATTACCAAAACCACACATGGGGGCTCCATGCACTTTCACCAATGGCCTCCCGACGGATTCTATCTGCCTCTTTATCAGCGTCCTCCATCATGGTTCCCCTTTGTGCTCCGAGTTTCTTAGCCTCTGCCAAACATTTTGTGGCTTCGCGTTCTCTCTTGAGGAAATTTTCCATTACATCGCCTGCTTCTTGCCTTTCCTCCAGCATTGCTGCCGCAGTGTTGGCAATTACCTTGGCGGTGCTTAGCATCTCCTTTCTTGTTGCTTCTAGACCTTCAGGATTTGCAGCGTCATCCGGAGTTATTGGCTTGTTGAGGATTTCCGAGTGTGCGATAGCACCCTGGCCTGCCTGTTCGACGAGCTCTTCTGCGGACAGGTATTCCTGGCTCCCGGAAATGTGTCCTTCTCCGGAATCCGGCACGACGCGATAGCGAGGACGCGTGGGCGGAGTCTCCGAAGTGGACGGGCCTAGGAGTCCGACGTCGGTTGGAGTTCTTCTTCATCAGCGTCCTGCTCCACCCCAATTATGGTCGCAAGGACCTGCTTAGGCGGAGCGGATTCTGCTTCGGCTACCTCCTCATCATCCAACTCCTTCAGAGCGCGATTGTACTCCTCTGTGTTCATGGTTGAAACATCGTCTGAGGTTGGGCTTAGATTGCCCAGGATTGATTCCTATTTGTCTCCGGCATCCTCTTGCTGATCCGGAGCGTCGCTGTCTCCGGCAGCCTCCTGCTGATCCGGGGCGTCGCTATCTCCGGTAGCCTCAACCTGCATGGGTCCGGCTCCTTCCTGAGGAGGGGCGGTTCCTGCGTTATGTGCGAGGAAGTGCACGAAGTAGCACCTTTGCTTCTCTAACAACTGGGAGACCCAGGCGGATCTGCATTGGTCTTCCACCGTAATTTCCTGCTCAGGGGCAGATTGGGTGGGCGTTGAAATTTTCAGATCTAAGGCGGAATCTTCCTTAGGAAGCTCCTGCATCTCAGATCGGATCTTCGCGGCAGCGTCCTGCTCAGCGGCGGTCGCGTCAGCGCGATTTACCAGAGCGTTTCCATCGGAATCGACGGTTTCGCCGATGAAGAGGTGTATCCCGCCAATCGGGATGATGGAGAGCTTGACGGGGTCTGTCCTAGCCGGAATCCAGCACTCGTCCTGGGGGACGATCGGAAAGTTGCCGGCGTACAAGACGCGCCCCACGGCGATGGTGTCGCCGATGCCTCTGAAGGTAGAACCCTCCTAATTCCGGCCTCCAGACGCCGTTGGCCCCGCGGTGGGCGCCAACTGTCGTTGCGTATTCGACGATACCTCCGAGGAGGGATCCTCGCGAGGGGGAGAAAAAGTAGGGGCCATTGGACGGAGAGTCCTCGGGACGGTGGTACGCGATTTACCCAGTTTCGGAACACCTGCACAATGACAGGGCCTACTGCTGCTTGTCTGGAATTATCTGGGCGCTTTCGCGTTGTTACAATGAGTTGTGGTTGTGCCTCTAGGGCTCCCAAGATCCGGCTTATAAAGGCGCTCGGATCTAGGGTTTACACGGAGAGTCCTAGCCGGAATACAAGATGCCTAACTACGGAATATTACATTGCCGTGCACGTCAAGGATCCACCCCGCCTTATGCGCCGTATTGGATCCGGATACTTCATGGGCCTTCATAGATCCGAGTATCTTCATATGGCGGTTAAGATCCGGCTCCTGTTACCTGGGCTGGACTTCATCCATCTTGATCTACAGCAACTAGGCCACCCGATGGGCCATACGCCACCATCACCGTCTATGGGCCACCCGGCCTTACCGAATCTAGGCCACGCTGTTGATACACCCATAAAGTATACCCGCAATAGGTCCTATGGGAATAAAGAAATTCTTATGTCCATATAGTACTTTCACAAATAAGGACGAATCAAAAATTATATTCTGGGAGGATAAGTGGCTGGATGTAGTGCTACACTCCGAGAACAATATCCAACCCTATACAATATAGTGCAACATAAAAGCGATACAATCACTAAGGTGTTGGAGACTTCCCCCACCAAACGTGTCGTTTCGAAGAGATCTACTTGGTCCTAGGCTGGCATCATGGAATGCTTTGCTGTAGCGCCTGGATTCGGTGACGAGGGATCACCTCGACAATGTCTACGTATTGTAGACTTGGGTTTCGGGAGATAGCGACGATGGAGATTCCGGGAGCGATATTAGGCACACAACGTACCCAGCTCCGGGTCCCCTCGGTGGAGGATCCCTACGTGCTGCTAGCAATCCACTATATGATCATAAGTATCTTTACAGGGTGCCGCCGTAGTGGGGCTATGTTGTCTATATCTTGGCCTCTTCCTATCGGGTGCCATGGCTAGCTTTATATATGCAACTAGCCTAGGGTTTTACAAGAGTCCTAGTCGACTACTTCTTCGGGTTGCCTTCTGATACGTCCATTTTGCATCACTATTTTATATCATAATTTACTGTTATTCATCGATATATTTCATATTTAGAGATGATACTTATGCTATTTCACCTATTTTGCATGTTTCATGATTATTGGAGAATTACTCACCGGAGTCAGAATTCTGCTGGAAAAAGCACCGTCAGGATACAATATTTCTGAAGATCAACAATTGACGGAAAATATACCGAAGCTCCTATTTTTCCAGATGACGGAGCCAGCCAAAAGGGGAGGCCGAGGAGGGCCCCCATGGGCCGATGCGGCCACCAGGGCTGGCGCGCCGCCACGTGGGGAGGGGGCCCACGACTCCCTCGGCCATCGCCCTTTCGCGTACTTCATCTACCAGAAACCCTAAGGTGCGGGGGATCATCGAGGATAGTCATAGCCGCCTCCTCGGGGCGGAAAACACCAGAGAGAAAAGAGCTCTCCGGCAGGCAGAAATCTGCCGAGGAAATCCCCTCCCGTAGGGGGGAAATCGTCGCCATCGTCACCGTCATCGAGCTGGACTTCATTGGGATCATCATCATCATCATCTCCACCACCGACACCGTCATCTCCACCGATGCACCTCGTCTCCGCTGTAACATCTAGGGTTGAATCTTGATTATTTCATAGGGGAAACTCTCCCGGTGTTGATTACTTCTTGTTATTGATGCTATTGAGTGAAACCGTTGAATTAAGGTTTATGTTCAGTTTGTTATCCCTCATCATATCACCTTTGATCATGTTCCATATGATGTCTTGTGAGTAGTTCGTTTAGTTCTTGAGGACATGGGTGAAGTCTAAATGTTAGTAGTGAACTATGTTGAGTAATATTTAATGGTTTGATATTTAAGTTGTGGTGTTATTCTTCTAGTGGTGTCATGTGAACGTCGACTACATGATACTTCACCTTTATGGGCCTAGGGGAATGCATCTTGTATTCGTTTGCTAATTGTGGGGTTGCCGGAGTGACAGCAACCTGAACCTCCGTTGGTATATCGATTCATGAGGGATAGCAGGATCTCAGAGTTTAAGGCTGTGGTTATACTTTCTTGTATTTGCGGATGCTTGCAAGGGGTTTAATCACAAGTATGTATTAGTCCTAGGAAGGGCGGTGCATTAGCATAGGTTCACCCACACAACACTTATCAAAACAATGAAGATTAATCAACTATATGAAGCGAAAGCACTAGACTAAATTCCCGTGTGTCCTCAAGAACGTTTGGTCATCATAAGTAAACAAACTCGCTTGTCCTTTGTGCTAAAAAGGATTGGGCCACTTGCTGCAATTATTATTCTCGCATTTTACTTACTTGTATTTTATTTATCTGCTATATCAAAAACCCCTGAAAACTTGTCTGTGAGCATTTACAGTGAATCCTTCATCGAAACTGCTTGTCAACACCTTCTGCTCCTCGTTGGGTTCGACACTCTTATTTATCGAAAGTACTACGATACACCCCCTATACTTGTGGGTCATCACCTTCTTGGGACTTCTCCATATTGGGCCGAGCTAGGTATACCAATAATGGGTACCCGAAGGGTATGCCCATGTCAGTAGCCCCCGAGTGTCTAGGGAAGTCGAAGACTTGCGTAGAGACTCAAAGACATGATCATCTTCAAAGGCGAGGCCATTGACCTAAGATAATTTTTCTATCGGGTGCGCGACCAGCGCTCCCGATGGGAGTAGCCCCCGAGTCTATGGGCATGTGCTTGCACCTGGGCATAGACTCAAGTTGTACTACTCGGTGAAGAACTTGACTATATTGCTGGGCGTAACTCCTCATTTTATCGACTCCTGCTAGAGGACTTGATAAAATCCATGTGCTCCTGATGGGAGTAGACTTCACTCGAGTCGCAGAGTCGAGTTGAGTCTACAAACCTTTATATATTTACCTGCAAGACAAAAACACGAAAACTCGGGTCGAGTAAACTATTTTGCTATCTTGTTTTATTTTGATATACATTTTTCTTCATGAAGCCGAAGCTTTGGGTAAACAACTTTGCTATATTTATTGGAGTCGCGGAATAGGATGAAATCGGGTGAAATCTCCAGACTTCATTTCTTTGTTTTTCATATATTTCGAGTGCACGGAAACACTATATTTTTCTCGACTTCTATATTGCACAGGGATATTGGTAAATAGGGTTGGTTCATCTGAAAGCTCGGGTACCAGTTAATGCACTTGTGGCAATCCGTATAAACGAACTTCAAACTCGCGTCCCCGGACACGAATTCGGGATACTGGCGTAATTCAGAACGTGCCGCTTTAGGACTTACCGAAACTGAATTCCAGCAAAATTATCGGATCCACAGCGCGTCCGCTGGGTTTATTTCTTCACATCTGTTGATGTGGATAAAGTGGTAGAGCGCATTCTGGTGCGATGTCACGCCACGCAGGATGGATCCTGGGGTCTTACCTTCGTGACCCTTTTACAAGTCACGGCATTCGGAGTTTTTACCGTGGCGGACGCGCTCCGAGAATATATTGTCGAGTGCCTTTTGTTCGGCTGATGGAATGCTCCATTTTTTCGGGTTGAACCATTCCTTCGGGTTGCTATCTTTTGTCGAATAGGATCTTGATGCTCCTCCTATATTGACTTGCTATTTTGAATTTTATTTCTTCGGGTGCGCGACCAGCGCTCCCGATGGGAGTAGCCCCCGAGGCTACAGCCGAGTGTTTGCACTTGGGTGTAGGCTCAGCTTTGTTCGTCAACTTCCTTGAAGTATATTTTTCCTTGAATGTGATTGGAATAAATGACGAGTATATGGACTCGAAGATTTTTCCATTTTTTTTTCGGGTTCCTTCTTGAAGCAAATTTCGTCGGGTTCCTCTTTGAAAAAAATTTCGTTGGGTTCCTCCTTGGAGAAAATTTCGTCAGGTTCCTCCTTGGGGAACATTTCGTCGGGTTCCTCCTTGGAGAACATTTCTTCGGGTTCCTCTTTGGAGAAAATTTGTTCGAGTTCCTCCTTGAGGAGAATTTCTTCGAGTTCCTTGCGGATTTTTTTTATCAAGTTCTTCGTTGATGTAGATTTTTCTAGGCGCGGTTCTTCTTTTGTCGACCTGAGATGTAGAGTGAATCTATACAGCGCAGCCCCCGAGTGTCGGGTGCGGCGAAAGTAAATGATAATCAACTTTGTGTAAAATAAAGGAACACTTAGTTTTATTGGGCACGACGGAATTGATGCGCGATGAAGTCCTCGAGTGCAGAGAAGAAGTCTAGCCGAAGTAGAAACCACCAAATAGCAAAAGTGGATGCCGCCAAATTGTTGATGGAGAAACAGCCAAGGCCCCGAGCGCTGCTAAGGTGATGTCATGATTGCTGTGTCACAGTCGTAACCCGAGGCGAAGTTGTTGTTGAGCCCCCGAGCGTTAGCCGTGACGTCGAAATAAGTTGACGGAGTCGCGACATCATATAAGGTGAAGCCGTTGACAATAATGTAATATGAATCCACCGAAAATTTACGCCATTGGAGATGAAATCGTTTGAAAATTAAACCATTGAATATCACGCCATTAAAGATTACGCCATGAGAGATAAATCATTGAAGATGAATCCAAGATGAAGTATTTGAGATGAATCCACATTGAAGATTACGCCATTAAATATGAAGCATATATTGAAGATGAACCCGTTAATATCACAGAGGATGAATCCTTTGACCCGAGGAAAATAAATCCAGTAATAACCATAGATGATAAATCCACTGACCCGAAAATGCGTGGGGTAGTATTGTATAAGAGTAAACTTAGTAATATCCATATAGATGAATCCGAAAAAAATAAATTCACTGACCCGAAGAAAATAAATCCAGTAATAACCATAGATGACAAATCCACTGACCCGGAAATGCGTCTGGTAATATTATTTTAGAAAAAACCAATGATAACCTTATAAGAGGAATCCGAAGAAGGCAAATCCAGTAAGCCGAAGAAGATAAGTCCATTGAGCCGAAGAAGATGTATCCAGAGCCGAAGAAAATAAATCCACTGAGCCGAGAAAAATAAATCCACTGAGCCGAAGAAGATAAATTCACCGAGTAATATAGTGTATTTGCGGTAACGATATCATGGCGCAGCCCCGAATGTTGGGTGAATTTGCTATAATATTGTAATGGCCCAGCCTCCGAATATTCGGGTGTGGCAAAAATAAATAATAATTTACTCTCGAAAAAGGAACACTTAGCTTTTTATCTGGTGCGACGGAGTCGTCGCTGAAGCAGGGTTTGCAACTGACACAGTTAAAGCGGTTGACGTAGTAGATGTGGCGGATCCTCGATGAGCCCCCAAGCGTAGTGAGCGCCACGACGAACGGGGTCGACGCAGCAGCAGAAGTCGAAGTTTTAATGCGATATGTAGTTATATTATAGTGCGCAAGCTCGAGCGCAAATGATAGCTCGAGCCGAAAAAATATTTGGCCAAATAGAAGCTAATTGAAAATATAGCACCTGATTGATTCTTGTGTCGGATGAAATCGGAGCAATGACTTACGACACAGACAAACTGTCGGGTCCATGATAGCGAGTACGCGAGTGTTGCGAAATAAATCTGCATCTTGTCGCTAACCATGGTAGACGCTGCTATTTCACTGGCCGTGATCGTTGCTTTTCTCGGCGGATACGCCTGTATATCGTTGATTGTAGATAATGTTGATGACGAACTCGACGGATCTCGCCCGGATAACAAAATCCAGTCGCCGCGTTTCCCACAGACGGCGCCAATTGACGAGGGATCACCTCGGCAATGCCTACGTATTGTAGACTTGGGTTTCGGGAGATAGCGACGATGGAGATTCCGGGAGCGAGATTAGGCACACGACGTACCCAGCTTCGGGTCCCCTCGGTGGAGGATCCCTACGTGCTGCTAGCAATCCACTATATGATCATAAGTATCTTTACAGGGTGCCGCCGTAGCGAGGCTATGTTTTCTATATCTTGGCCTCTTCCTATCGGGTGCCCTGGCTAGCTTTATATATGCAACTAGCCTAGGGTTTTACAAGATTCATAGTCGACTACTTCTTCGGGTTGCCTTCTTGGGCCTTCTCCATATTGGGCCGAGCCAGGTAAACCAATAATGGGTACCCTAAGGGTATGCCCATGTCATTCGGTCCAATTGATGCAAGAGACCAATGAATTTCGTTGGAATCTACACGAGAGTGGTAAATTTTTGGTAAATTTCATGTATAGAGAATTAATCCAACCCGCGGTGCCAGTTGATAATAAGAAAAAAGATTTGGAAAATGAAGATACCGTTAAAGACTAAGGTTTTTGCATGGTGTCTTCGTAGAGGAGTAATTCTCACCAAAGACAACCTTGTGAAACTTAATTGGCACTAAAGTTAAAAAAGTGTGTGTCATCATGATGATACTATCAAACATGTATTCTTTCAGTGCAAATTTGTTTGAACTATATGGTCAGTCATCCAAGTAGATTCTATCTTATAACCGTCACGTAGCGTTGCTAATATTTTTTGAAATTGGCTAAATGGTGTGGACCCTAGGTTTAAAAATTCTTATTAAGGTGGGGCGCTTGCCGTTATTTGGTCGCTATGGCTATGTAGAAATGAAAAGGTTTTCAATGATAAAATTTCTTCTCTTATGCAGGTTATCTACCGGTGCACAACTTTGCTTCGATCATGGTCGCCTCTACAACATGTGGAGAATCGAGAGCTTCTTATGAAGGTGCTTACACGGTTGGAGGACATGAAGACTTGGCGACGGATATTTTTATCCAACATGGAGGGCAACGTGCATCTTAGGCGCATTTGCAGTTTCTTTGATGATTACCGTGTAATGCACACTTTTTATTTATTTATTTTTGTTCGTCTTAATTTGAACGACTATGTGCATCTTAGCTACGCAGAGGATAAGTGTAATGCTTATTTTTTAAAATAATAAAATGTCCTTTATTAAAAAAAAACTACAAGTCGTGCTTCCAGGCCAGGCCCTGAATGTCAGGACGATGAAGTGTAGCTGAAGTAAAGTGTTGCATATACATTAGATTTAGATGTGCGCCTTGGCGCACGATCCCGTTTAGTTCATGTTGATATTCATTTTGTATTACAGCGGTAAAATTTAACTACAAACATGATAGAACATTTCTTAGATTTTACAAAACGGTGTCGCTAGAATGAAATTCGAATAAAGCACACGAAACTACCTGACATGATATGGCATCTAATACAAAATCCCTGCTATGTAATCAACAAATCAACAACGGATTAACCAATTATTTAATCAGATGTGAATCTTTGAGATTTCTTTTTGAAATATAAAAAAAAGCATCACTGGGGAACACATACCGATGATAGTCTTAGTAAGAGTAACACACATTGCTCCTACATACATAAAAGTTACATATTGGAGAGCACAGGGAAATACACATCAGTGGTAGTCTTAAGCTCGAGCAAAGCACACTGCTATACATACATGTAATTGTTACATATATAAAAGTCTCGAGAAAATACGGCTGGTAGATGCATTATTCTTCTAGCACACCTTTTCTAATTGGGAAAGTAACATATTTCTGATATTGTTCTCCGACCCTCAATCTCTAACCTTCTTGAGTTGCAAGACGAATGTAGATAGATACAGTAGTATTTTAACTGTGTAAGAAAGCATTATATACCCGTTACCACTAAGGAGCCACGTACCACTGTAAATAACAGGTTATAAAAGTGGCAAGCATATTCAATGTATTTTTCAATGAGGAAAAATGCTAATGAATCTAAATAAGAGTAGAAGGATATAGTGAACCAATAAACCACAATAGTTTTCAATTTCTCAGAATGAGACATACCCTTTTTGAATCAACACAACTTATGCCTTTATTACTTCATATTTTCAGGTTCCCCATACTGATTGATGCCTTTCTTGTATGCACAATTAGGGATAAGCCTCTACTCCCCTATTCAGAGCTCTTGTAATATCGTAACCCCGTAATATATTTATCAGGCCACTGGTTAGGACTTTTGTATATTTCCCTTTCGCTTTCATGAAGTAGTGAGTTTTAAAATTTTGAACCATTACCAACTCCAATAGACTTTTTTTTTTTCTTTCATAAAGGGCATACACCTAATGCTTTGTAATACCTACAGTGGGTATTTCCTTTTTCAGAAACAAAAAAACATGACTGGGCCTGGACATTATCCTCAATGTATACGCCAAAATGGATTCATTATTTTGCCAGTGCATAAATACCTAAATCAAATCTACATCCCAATCTGCAACTTAATACAAAAGAGACATGGGCAACGTTAAGCCGAAATGTTGCATATATAAGCTTCTATACTACATAATATAGATGTTCTTTTCTTCAGATAAATAAACTCCAGAAAAACATCAAACACACAAGATGTGATGTTTTATAGTCGAGACAGGGTCACTTACCGCCGCCATGTAATTTCTCCGAGAACGGCGGCAAGAAGGAAAAGGCATACATACATTTCATTAGGAACCTCGACATAAGGCATCGCTCCTGCCTCCTCAAGAAGGCTTTCCCTGAAATAATAGATAAATATTTTACTTGACTGATAAAAAAGGAAGTAAAGGTTAGATAGATTGGCGAAGACTAAAGATAAGAAACCAGAAAATGTAAAGGGACTGACTCATGAAATAATAGATAAACAGATTTAGATGTGCGCCTTGGCGCACGATCCCGTGGAATCCGCACTGATTTACATTTTGTATAATGACAGTGTAAAATATTAATTCATTTTTTAGCTTTTAAAAAACAAAGTGGATATCATAAAATTAGGATAAAACAAACAAAATCACGAAACAGAGTAGCACATGCTTATGTACATTCATGAAAATAGAGGAATATTTTGGGGCTTGCCTTGGCTTGCGGTTCTGATAAAAAAGTTTGTAAAATATTATATTAAGTAGTGTTACATGGGGCTAGATCACTGATGTACCAACTTAAAATAATACAAAATGGAATGTTGCAAAATTAAAGGATAGCCTAGGAAACGGGCAACTGTGAAAGCGACACCACAACAGCCAGCAATTTTCTCAAATCCTCTTTGCTGAACTATACCGCAACAACATACATGCCTTGTTGTCTATTACATTTTTTTCTGATCAAACAGAAACCACACGTGAACATCAAACCACATCCTGGAGTGCTACAACATATGAAAGCAAAGTAGATGATATATTTTTCAGTGTTCACCAGTCGGCACTGGCTACATCATTGATTTTTTACCATGAGGCTATTAACTTATAATGCAAAGCTGAATTGCTGATGGTGAGACCAAACGTGCCACGTTGAACTTGAGGAGAGAACCTACATTTCTCAGCAGTACAGAAGTTTCAGCAAATGTGCACGCAGGAAATAGAGCAAGTACTCGACTACATGAAAATAGGGTATAGCTATTTACCTTCAAGCAATTGCTTAGTAAGTTATCCTAAAGCGAGTGGAAATAAGTCTTTGATGTAAGAAAATCACCGAAGAGAAAGGCCTGCACATAAGGGCGACATGATAAAAATTAAATAAAATCCATGTCGTCACCTGCAATTTATCACCTCCGAGAATAAATATTTTGTCTAGCAGCTTCTTCTCGGAATCCGAAACTCTTTAATTAGCTTTAAATTCATGGATATGAGCATATGTATCCTGTGAGTGATTAAAAGATGTCAAATATGATCGTAAATTTGGAATTTCAGTTCTAGAACATGTAAAAAAGGAAATCTAAAGCATATTCATAACTTAATCATATTACTACGAAAAACATATCTTACAGATAACTACGATTGTAGACTATTTGGTCCATTACTTGTAACATATTTAAAGATGGTCTTACAGCATCAAGAGCAGTTTCATGATATTCTCTGATGTGCACTTCCATTGTCACAATAAATGATAGAGAGGTCTAAGAAAAACACAGGTGAAGTTCCAGTTTGGTATCCAAATTTTAATGCTATGAGTGAAACTGATAAAAATGCTAAGTAATATGATTTCCTCTCTTAGATCACTGGAACCTACAAGTTCCAGATCCTCATCTTGCCCATTCCCTCCCTGATAAACCAATCAAACAAGCACCAATACAGAAGGACGATGGATGAAACTTAATATATAACAGGAAATTCAAAAGTCTCAACCGCATCAGGAACCTTCGTAGTCTCTCCTGTAGCCATTGCATACATACAAATGTGTATATCCATAATTAGTCTCTTTATGTGAAGTCTGAAAGCTATCTTCTGATTCCCATGATGGCAATTCAGTTTAAGACATCAGCCCACTATGCAGAACACGAAAACATAAAAAAATTCTAAATAAAATGCAATAATATGCGCTAACTTGTGACCATCATTACACAATAAAGTAACTTGATGCCATGAGAACTACCTAATAAGTTGATGTGACTCCACAAGCTTTGTAATCCATATTGTTGAAAATTACTTACTCTAAGAAGAAGCTGCAGCAGAAATATACAAATATTAGGTTTGGGGAAGAAAACGTTAAAAAGCATCCCATGTGAACTTGAAAGTGAATTAGAAATATTAGCTCTATTTCTCTCTCATGCATCTGTCCTAAAAATCGAATTGTTCAAAGAAAAGTTAAGCACTCATATTCCTGCGGTATGTTTGCAAGGAACATGACATTGATATGTAGCATCTATTATTTTCAAGGGAACAATACTCTCAAAATTGAGGCTTCGGAACCTATAGTAGTTTGAGGCTCAGTTCATCCAAGCCACTTATAGTAGTTTGAGGCTCTGCAACCTACTCTCAAAATTAATAGTATATTCTGAGGCTTCTGTAACCTACTTCATCCAAGCCACCAATAGTAGTTTGAGGCTCAGTTCTTATGAGTGAAGTTTATTGTTATTATCTGATATAAGATTATTATCTAGCATTTAGAGTCCACCCATTCTTATCTTTATTCAACTAATGAATCGCTGATGATACATTTGCCCTTCCGGATGTGCCAGTTTGCCAATAGACAACCAATCTGGCCTGAAACCGGAAGCAAAACCATTGGAAAAATTAGACCAAAAATACAACAGTCTACCTTCCTTTTTTTCAAAATAAGGACATCCCCAATAGTCTACCTTCCTAAGAACGCAACTATAATTTTGTAATGGGAAGCGCAAAAAAAGTCCTCTGCACCAGGAAAAGCCATGAGAGATAAATGCCGAACAGTGGATAAAGCTCATCGTTGAAGAGAAGAGATCCTACCTTCCGGGTGAAGCATTCAAATATAAAATATCAAGGATGCAGGGCATCTTCTGAATCCTGCAAGGCATTTGCAAATATAGGAGTTAATACATAGTTATAGTCCTGCATATTTAGCTAACGTAGTTAGTTACTCTCAACTCCGAGTTACCGAGATCTGATTCCTATGACTTTTAATTTGACACTAGGCTTCCAAAAACTCGAGCTTGCTGCATTTGTTGGTGCATAATGAACACTCCCTTCTCTGCATCATGATTGAATAAAACAACATGAAAACAGAGTAATCAAACTGAAACTACATTGGATAATTCAGCTTTAAGGCACTAGCAAAATAGCCTAGTTCTGCAATGGCCCGGATAGCATGACATCCCCTCACATTAAGACTGCATGACAGTAAAGATCGATATAAGCTATAATACTTGAGACAAAGAAAACACAGTTTGGTAGAGGAATTAATTTGGTGCCTACTTTTCAGACACGTCAAGAAGGATAATACTTGAGACCATGCGAGAGGAAGATCGATAAGCCAAACTGAAAAGAAACACCAACCATAGTGTAAATACCCTATAGACTGCAAGAAGAACACAGTAAATACTAACCACTCCACTAAAACAAAAAACAAATTGCTATTTGGATGCAAATGAAACCAAAAAGAATAAGATGATTCCTTTATATATATAGCAGTAGAAAAAACTGAACATTACAGGAGCAACTTGCTCAGGCCATGGATACAACTTGAATATAGACCTTCACAGTTTGTTGCAGAGCAACGGAAAAGCTGCTGGAAAATTACCCTCCTATTTTTTAAACATGGTAGAAAGAAATAAACCAACAAACAAATGCTTTATCTGCGAGCTTATAAACTATTTGAGGTATCCTAATCGTAGACGCTGTAAATTAACTAATACATAGCAAGAACATTTTAATTTTTTGCATAGAAAAAAACAGTCTCTGTACTTGTATGCTTTCCAAGAAGTGTTCGGAAAAGAAAAGAAATTGATGAGGTACGTGACCATAGAGTTCTGTTTATATGATCTTACACGTTCCCCAAGTAAGTAGTAGTGCATGTTTTGTGTTTGCACCTATAGAGCTATACTTTAGTACTGCTTGGCTTAACGTACCTCATCAATTTCTTTTCTTTTCCGAACACTTCTTGGAAAGCACACAAGTACATGAGACTGTTTTTTTTTAATGCAAAACCCCCAAGCACAAAGCAAGCGCACCAAGTCGGATAACTCTTTGGCGAAACAGTCCTATGATCAATAGGAGGTTTCTTTTCCACCGAAACAAAAGGTAAGCAGACACAAGAAACAAATTAGTCACACAGTATGATGCAACACCAAGCATAACATTTTTATGCAACCTTTATTTTATTTTTATCGACAAATAGAGCTAAGCCACTGAAATGCAAAAATATTGACAAACTGTTAGCAATTCTATCTCAAGGTTACTAAAGCAATAAATTTTGAGACCTAGAAGAATGAATGGAATCAACAGTGCAGTAAAGCTTCCATCAGTCTCTTATTAAATTAATGATTAAAGAAAGAAGAGAACTTACCATACAAGACAACAGACCCTCGTTGTCGCAAGACCTTAAGGTACAGGTCTAAACTGCCTTGAGTTTCTAGAAGAATAAATATTGCCACCTGCAAACAAATGTGACCTTTTGGTACCTACAATTATATAACATTGAAAGTGAGAAAACTTGCTGCTCAAATTAAGAGCTTTTTAGAAGAAAATGTTCATAACAAAAGGAACTCAAGACTGAACAAAGCATGGAAATTGTCATGTTCCAAACTTTCACCTAGCAGTACACTAAAACTGGAGCAAACAAACAAAACAATTAACTCAGCCACATTGAACAATATGATTTCTTTCCTCTTATTCATCATCTCAAGGATAAGTGCATATTCCGCTAGACTAATAATGTTGATGCCTGTTAGCTCGTAAACTGAACTCTGTACCAACCTAAGAAATACTGAGACATAAAAATAAAATGAACAAGTAAAGCACCATACCAAATAGAAAAAGACATGTAGATATGGCGAGGCCACCATGGACGAAGGTACTACTGGATCAATGAAGCTTATCTGCAAAGATTGTTTTTAGAACAGACACCAATACAGATTCCAGATCAGACCTGCTAATGCATGAAAGTGAAAAGACAGGAGTAAGTGGTTCATTAAGTAAAACCTACATGCCTAAACAAAAGAAAACATCTAAACATATACATTCTTTGCAAAAGTATTCCACGGTAGAAACTTTGTGAAGCATAACGAATATCATCAGTTCGGGAGGAGCTATTCCCTGCAGAGTTGGCCAACCCGATTTTGGCAGCGGGAGAAGTTAGAGGAGGTGGCTGCGCCGCACGCCCTTGAGCCATTTCCGGGTTGCCTCCTTCTCCCTTGCGCAGAGGAGACGGAGATTAGCCAGCAACGACATCTAATGGTAGGATCCTAAGAGAAACATAGTGAGCTCAGTTCTTGTCAAATGCAAATATGTGCATTGCACAACAAGAACCCATATTTCCAAACCTGTTGCAAATATCTAGATCTACAATTCGAGTTGATTGGGACCATATTTCAGAAAAATGAAATTACTGAGTAAACAATGGAGCAAAGATAAGACATAGTTTCCTTGCAGGATTTTTGCCAAACACCTTCTACGCATAGATAAACCAAAACCTGCACAAATATAGATGAGGATCTATATATGGGGATCAGAGAAAGGGGGAGAGGGAGACAAAGAGGAGGGGAGAAGGGGTATGGACCTGTAGGTGAACTTATTCCAGAAGGGAGCTCCACCAGCCAGCACATACATGAAAAGGGACGTGGTGGAGGTAGAGGAGCTTGGTGACGATTGGAGGCGCAGGAGTGCTGGCAGAGGGGGTGGGGCTAGGGTGTGGAAGAAGAGGCCAGCCTGGTAGGAGGAAGAGTGGCATGGGAGGTGGAGGGGAAGGATGAGGAGAGGACGAGCGAGCTCGAGCGGGAATGGGGAGGAGCAGCCATGGGAGGGGATTGGAGGAGGACGAAGAAGGGGGCGACAAGATTGGGGAGAGGATGCGTGCTCGTGCCTGACCGTCGTTTCCGTCGTTTCCAGCCGCGCGCTCGCCGCCGCCGTCGCCAGGCGCGCCTTCGCCGCTGCCGTCTCCAGGCGCGTGCTCGCGCTTGCCGCCGTCGCCAGGCGCGCCCTTCGCCGTCTTCAGGCACGCGCTCGGCTTCGTCCCCGGGCGCGTGGTCGGCGCCGCTGCCCTGTTCTTCTCGGTGCGCGCCTTCGCCGCTGCCGTCTCCAGGCGCGCGCTCGCGGCCGCCGTCTCCCAGGCGCGTGCTCGCGCTTGCCGCCGTCGCCAGGCGCGCCCTTCGCCGTCTTCAGGCACGCGCTCGGCTTCGTCCCCGGGCGCGTGGTCGGCGCCGCCGCCGCTGCCCTGTTCTTCTCGGTTGGGGATAGGGCGTGGAAATGAGAGGGGATTGGGGAACAGCCTCACGACGCGCCAACGCCGGGCCGCGTGGGCTTCATCGACCCATGGATAAAAAGCGGGTTCGCGCGAGGGCCTCGCGTCCTAGACTACTCCACCAGTGAAAAATGGACGGACAAGATTGCCAGATGGGAAGATCCAACGGCTACGAGCAGCTAATCTCTGTGAGACCCCTATGGGGGGCATCATATACAACGTTAGATGCCCGGTATTAAGCATGCCTGTAATATTTCCCTCCCTTGTTTGTAGAAGTATTTGTTAGGTAGTACTTTCATGTGCGTGGCCTTATTCTAGTTTGTGGTTGCAGGTGAGCTGTGCAACATTTATATTTTGATTGTATGGTAGTTAATGTTATATATTGGAAAATACTTTTGTACTTACACATTGGTTTGGGTTTTTTCGCCATCGTTGCTTTGAAGGTTTTCTGAATGAATTTTATCAAATTTGTCGCACACGGTTAGCTATTTAAAAATTCCTTAGAGAAGTAGCTTCACCTCACCAATTAACACAACTTTGCGTGTTCAAAGTTTTTGATTTTGATATTCGTAGACAAGTACATCTACATCTCCCTGTTACATTTGTTTGCGCTACATTGTAAGTTTCAGAAGTACCTCTTAAACTCATAAAATATTTATGTGTGATCATTCAATAAATTATTCATGTTGTTTCAAAATATATTCTTCAACCATTTACTCATCTGTCATTTAATGTGTTGGGATATTCAATTAGAACTGGGGAGTATAATGTGTCTTCTATCGTGCTTAGCACATTTTTTACCATCAAGTTTGATTAAAATCCCGCGGCAACGCGTGGAAAATCATCTAGTTTCCAATATATTCCAATAGTTTCCAATAATTTCATGGGACAGAAGAAAAAATCGTAATTTCGAGGTGAAAAAATGTACTCATAGACGAAAATGCAATTCGTGTGTAGAAATATGAGATTAGCAGCGTGCCCCGCGCAGCCTGCCGCTGGGCGGCGGGTCGAGCCAGAGCGTGCACCGCGAGTTCACCGAGTATCTGTACGGCAGCCACTTGGCGAAGTTGAGCTGGGTGTGGAACCGTCCGGCGAGCTGGAACACCACAAGGCCACCGTGCGTCGTCGCGTTCCGCCACGCATAGGCGTCCTCCTGCGAGATCGGCACCTTGCTAACTACGATGTCCACGCTCGGGAGCAGGAAGCCGCCCGGCGACTCGCGCAGCGGCACAGGCGCCGGCAGCACCGCCTGCGTCCCGATCATGTGGCCCTCGAAGTAGAGGTCCAGCTGCATGTACGACAGCACCACCTTGATCTTGGTGTTCGGGCTGGTGATTGCCCCGAGCACGGTGAGGTTGGCGTTGAGTGCCAGGCCCCGAGGCGGGCTGCCCGGTACGTTGAGGCTGGCGTTGAGCGCCAGGCCTCGAGGCGGGCTGCCCGGTACGGTGACATCGTCGATGTACCCGGCGTTCAGGGAGGCGTCGGTCAGCCAGAGCCGCGGGCGGTACACCAGGTACACGGTGAGCACGGCGGCGCCGACGAGGATGACCGCCAGCAAGAAGAGGATGCTGCAGAGAGTGAAGCAGAACGCCGCCGGACGGCTGCGCCTCTTCCTCTGGTCGGGCGACCGGATGACCGGCGGCGCTCCGGCTGGCCGCATCGCCGTCCGCCGTTCCTCCACTGGCCGCTCACGCCTCCTCTGCCACGGCGGTATGTAGTACGGCGCCGCTCCGGCTGGCTGCATCGCCGTCCGCTGTTCCTCCACTGGCCGCTCACGCCTCCTCTGCCACGGCGGTATGTAGTACGGCGGCGCTCCGGCTGGCCGCATCGCCGTCCGCCGTTCCTCCGCTGGCTGCTCGCGCCTCCTGTGCCCCGGCGGTACGTAGTACGGCCGTCGCTCCTTCGGCTCCGCTGGCTGCTCACGCCTCCTCTGCCACGGTGGTATGTAGTACGGCCTGCCGGTTGGCGGCGACACCGCCGGGTAGATGACATCCTCCGTGCCGCCGTTACGGGTTCGGCGCGGGCCTAGCGGCGGCACTCCGGCTGGCCGCATCGCCGTCCGCCGTTCCTCCGGTGGCCGCTCAGGCACCCTCCGCCAAGGCGGGATATAGTACGACCTGTTCACGTCGGTGACATCCTCCTGACTCGGTCCGCCGGGAAAGCGCCCCTCCCGGCCGGGATGATGCACCGACGCTTCACTCGTCCCGGCTTCCCGAAAGGTGACGTACTCGTTAGGAACTCGTCTCGGGCGAGCCGCCATGACAGTGCTGCTGCTCCCCGCGGCATCCTCGTGCATCGCCACCGGCACCGCGGGCTCTTCCCTCTGCGCGCTCGCCGCCCCGGACGTCGCGCGGCCATGGCTCGGCGGCTGCTCGCCGCCCGCCTCCGCCTTCTTGCTCATGGGATTAGTAATGGGGAACGCAAACGGGGAAGTACTGGCTAGAAACGATCAGCAGGGTGGCTCGATCAACGTGACGGAGCGAAGAGTGGGATGGTTAGGTTGTATCCGAGGAAAAGGAAGAGGGAGAATTTTCGATTTGTAGCCATGTCATGTCCGTTGCTTGCTCCCACGCAGCACAGGCTGTAAGTGGGCACGCGTGTGGGTGCCCACCAGCTGAGTCCATGGCTAAGAGGAAATGGTGGCGCAGGTGCCCAGAGACCAGCGGAGAAGATGGTCACCCCATTGTCGCAGCCCTCTCCCACACTGGCAGGCATCTGGCATAGGAATTTCTCCTTGCCGTGGCACCAGAGCTTGCTTGGGAGTTGCTACTTCCTGACAGATAGATACTGAAAAGTGCTCAAAGAGACATACCAGATACACCACACGAGCGGGAGCAGGCCAATTAAGCTGCGGACCGAACTTTTGCCTAGTTCTTTTAGCGGTTTCTCCGAGAAGCTGCCCTTGCATGGGACAGCAGACCCAAACCCGCTCTTCTAATACGTTGAGAGCATGCCGGAGCATCTTCAGTCGTGTGCCCAAAACGTGTCTCAAATTTGAGCATTTCACTATGTCGCTGCATGGTGCTGCTTTTGGAACGCGTATGTTTCCAGCCGTGTCCTCTAAATGAGACCTAAATATGTTAATAATACGAAATATAAAGTTTGTATTCAAATTTGATTATATATTTTATAACTTTGAATGAAAAAAAGCTATGTGATCGCCCTTAGCCTACTTGCCATCCCTCGGAGCGATCCCGTCGTTGCCTCCCTCCCTCTTCCGCTTCTCCACCGCCGCCCGTGGCTCCCTCCACTACGCGCTCGCCAGAGCGCAGTGGGCCGCTACGTCCTCCAGGAGCCGTTGCTGCAGCGCAACGAGCTTGGCGTCATCCTCGGCCTTCTTCAATGTCTCGAAGGACGCAAGGATGGCCCTCTGCTTTGCTGCTTTCTCGTCTAGGTCAGGCTCGCTCCCGTCGTCGTCGTCCTCCACGGCCGCCGCCCCCCGCCATTGTTGTTGCTTCGTGCCGAACACCGTGTGGGCCACCCGCTCCTCCTCTACCTCATGCTCCGCCTCAGCCATGATCTGCGTGTTCATCGCTGCATCGATGACGTCGTCGTCACTGTCTCTGTTCTTGTTGAACCCATCGTACTCATAGAACTCATCGTCGTTGCCGGGGATGCCGGCCGAGGGAGATGGAGACAAAGGTGGAGGTGGAGGAGCACTAGCCGCCTCCGGCGCGACTCATGATGGCGAAGGTGGTGGCTATGCGATGAGGCATGTTTTGGTGGAGAGGCAGAGGGAAGGATTGCTGACGGATGTGGTGGCGAAAGCGGGCGGATGCGGCCTTTTATAGCCGGTAGCGGCGCGGGGAGAGGTGGAGAGAAGACGTGGGAAGGGAAGCGGTGGTGAAGGCGCACGGAGCCCTGTGGGAACGCGAACGGCGGCGACGCGTGGAGGTGGCGCAACGCCAACGAGACATCTTACCTGCACCGCTTGCAAAACGTTATCGCCATTAAGGCAAAGCTGCAGCGCTTCAGTTCTCTTCATGGCTGACGAATCTAGCCTGCCACTCGCAGCGCAGGTTTTTGTTCTGTCTTGCGTCCCCGAAGCGTCCCCTGTGTAGCAGGATGGGCGGGACGCCGGACACCATATTGGATTGCGCCGGACCTAAAAGGGCTAAAGATGCTTGTAAGAGTGTCCTTTTCGCCCAAATTTAACAAAACGTGAGTTCTAAAGTTCGATTTGGTAGAAAACATATGGATTTTCTTCCCAACATGGGACCATTTCCTTCCCACTTTCTTCTTATGTGTTCTCTCGTTTCCAAAACCCTAGCTAAGCTTCGGTTCCTTCTCCCTCTTCCCAAATAGAGCGTGACGACACTCTCCCAAAATCAAGCTCTATGTCGCTATCGTCGCCTAGTCTCCATGGAAAGTCGCTCTCCCACGGATGAGCAAGGGTTTAGCTTCGACTCGTCATCCACAAATTGAAGCTACTCGGATCGGAGATAACCAAAATGAGCTCGCCATCGTAGTATCCACCTTGCTGCATGTTGGAAATATGCCCTAGAGGCAATGATAATAAGGTTATTATCATATTTCATTATTAATGATAAATGTTTATACTCCATGGTAGAATTGTATTAAGCGGAAACATTAATACATGTGTAGTTTATAAACAACACCATGTCCCTAGTAAGCCTCTACTAGACTATTATGTTAGTTAATGATGGTTAAGGTTTTTTAACCATAGACATGTGTTGTTAATTAAAACGGGATCATGTCATTAGGAAAATGTGGTGACCCAGCGTACCACTGCATGGTGTCAGGGACGGAGCTGCTTCAATGATACTGGTGTCATCTGACACCAGCGAATTTTGTAAATCTCTCACTAAATCTACATTAAGCACTCATTATTTGTGAAGATGACACCAGCGAACATAGAACTGACACCATCACATCAAATTTCTAGCTCCGTCCCTGCATGGTGTAGTACACAAGTCATTGACATAACACAAGTGAAACATCGTTCCACTCATATTACAACCCTCAGAGTGGTACAACAGAAATATATGCGAGTCCAAGATATGTCTATAGATGGATACACAATGCATTTACATAAAATCAACACGGCCTCCTACTTTACGGTGAGGTAAAACTTCATATAAAGCTTGGAAGAACGACTCGTAGTCTAACTTATTGCTAACCCAAGCTTAAGAGCTACTTGGCTTGCTATAGAAATCTAACTACTTAGGTGCTAGGATTAGGGAAAGGTTCCCTTCTATTACTAGTCTAAGTTTCCACTCTAGTTGATGTAGGAGTTGACTTATCCTTGATACCTATCCGAGATGCATGCTCGTCCACAATTCCTTGGTGTGGGGCCAGGTGTAAGATCCAAGCCAATCACTGCCTTCTCCGCGACATTGCATACCCACCCTTTTTTCCATCCGTACATCCCGGTAGACATCTCCCGATCATACGGCTTTACCCCCGATGTACTATGGACAATCCCTCATAGACGATAGAACCTCTCATCCTCACGGATGGGGATTTTAAAGGATTTCCCAACCTACTGCAGTGTTATCCCCAACACCCAGCCAGGCTCCATCAAGTCCGTTGATATGCAAGAGGGAAAAGATACGGTCGACTTCCCAGAGCCATTATAGATCTCATGGTTAACGCGATATGTACGGCGCTAGAATCACTTGACGACATTGGTACTTAGTCCTAGATGAGTAGTACCCTTGCAATGGAACCTCCACCAATCAACACATACCATGGTTTCATTGCCCACATAGTCATATTCATAATTGTAAAATAATATTTTGCTTTTCAATGCAGGAGTGATAAGTATAGTACTTTGCATATAGTTTGATAAAAATAATCAAATGACATGAGCAAGCGATGAACTTGCCTTTCTTGACTGCAAGATGATGCATGCAAAAGCTTCGATACGTGATAACTCCAAATGCTTTGAAATACCATCATCGTCCGGTAAGGACAATGTTTAAAGAATTGGCAAAGATGCTATAATGCATAGTATGAGATGTAATCGTCCCGGCGTAACCTAACCTTGATGATTTAAGATGTATGAGTTGTAAAGATTTATTTAGGGTGTGTTGCACTTTTAGGATGGTGCTCAAACAAGGTTCTTATTAGGGTTGGTTATATTGATATCATAAACAAGTGATATAATGCATCATAACAAGCATATACACAAAGGAATTGTGGTTGAATAACATGTAAAGAGTAGTTGTCGGTTTAAGTTTTACGAGGATATGGTTGATGATTACTTATTATACTTCAAAAGAATAACTTTTGAAGAACATATTGATTAAGAAATAATAAGTATTTCAAATAAGAACTATGGGCTTCTATGGTTTGATTGACATTTGTACTTCAAAAGAATAACTTTTGAAGAACATGTTAATTAAGAAATAATAAGTAGTTCCAATATGAACTATTTACTTATATGGTTTACTTGTGTATTTACTTAAAAAGAATAACTTTTGAAGAACATGTTTAATAAAGAACAAGAACTACTACAATTAGGAGCTAATTGCTTCTAGGGTTTACTATTGGATTCATCTAGTTCACTAATAGGGACTACTTGGGTTCTTAAGTAGAATGGGTTTATATGTAGCAACTGTTGACATGTTTAATACTATGATTGATTTCAATGGTGTGGTATATAGGAATGGTGATAAATGGGGCTAAACTGAGGGTAGCAAGCTAGGGTTTGCACTCAGGTGGCACTAGTGAATCACAAGGGTTCTTCTAAGCCATGAGTTAAGTTGGAAACATGAAATTAACAAGTGAATTAGGGTTCTTTAATCAAAAATGAAGACATGAAATGATGACTTCATGTGAATTGGTTTTATTTTTGTGGATCATGAGCATGCATTCATTGGTTTCTTATCAAGGTTCTACATGTAAAGTGAAATTCACATGATCACATGTGATAAACCCCTAGGGTTTTAGAGTTGGAACAATTTGGGATGATCACATGAAATAATGAGATTAAGTTTCTTGTTTATTCTAGAACTAGGGTTTCTAAATTATGATATAATTTTAAAATGATAATTGGTAATGGATTTGAAGTTATTAACTACTTTGAAATAAATTAATAATAGATTTAACATTTTATTAATTTTAAATGATTTGATATTTAAGATAAATACTACTTAGGGTTTAACCTAGGAATTAGGGTTTTATAGTTATCGTTAGGTTTTAAAATAATAACTTGCTAATTGAAAAGGTTTAAGTAACTAAACAACTTGTGAAATACCAAAATTAATATTAGTTCTTAACATTTTCTTGTTTTGTTATTAATTAAAAGAAATAATAAATGGTAATTTGCAAATTAGGGTTTATGAAGTACCACTAATATTTTAGTTGATGAAAATAGGATAAGGAAAACTAATCTTAATGTTTTATTTACTTACCGATTAGTTATAATTTATTTTTGAAACTAACCTAATTATTGAATTCAAATTGTATTTAAAACAAATGAAAAGGCATAATTAGTAAAGTTAAAATAATTAATTTTTCATTTTGACTAACATTTTTATATTATATTTTATTTGAATAGAGTTTATTTTTGTGAACAATTTGATATCTTCTTTGCATTTTTCTCACGACTAGAATGAATTTTATTTATTTATGTAAAGTTTTAGTTATTTTACGGTTTTTAACTTAAATAGAAAACACTAAGGATACCGATTCGAGTTCTAGTCACAGATCCAGCGACTAGTGGGGCCTTGACCAGGTCAGCTGCCACGTGGCAACGACCAAGTCAATGTGCTCCTGGGTCCCACGACCACGTCACTCACTCGCCGGCGGCTTGACGCCGACGGGCGATGGGGACGACGCCGCCGATTTACGACCCCGGGGATAAGCTACTAGGCTTAATCGAACGAGAACAACACGGTAAACCTAATGGTGGTGACGCTTTTCTAAAAGGACCAGCGGAGCATCGCCGGCGACATGCTTCTGCGGCGGTGTGCTCCGGCGAGATCACGAAACCGAGATACAGAAGGATCTAGGATGCTCAAGTGGGCTCTAAAGATGCGTTGGCTCACCCTGAGCTTGTTGGTGTAGTCGACGATGTCGATTGTCGACGGAGATGGTACTGATTCCGACGAGGTGCGATGAAGGGAACACCAAAATTGGGCTGATCTTGAGCTCTCCTGGATGTGTGCTTCCTCCCAGATGATCTACGCACCGAGGCGCTTCTCCTCGACCATGCTACGAGCTCTCCAGTCAACGGCACCATGATGGTCACCAGTGATAGACTCTGGATGATTGGGGACGATATAAAGATGGAAAGATCCAGAGAGTTGTCGGCGAAGCATTAGGGTTGTATTGTGGTGCTTGTGGTGGTTTTATAGAGTTTGGCGAGGTTTGTTTGGTAAGTTCACCGTCGGCGACGATCGAGATGTGGCGGTGACGTTGGTGCTTGCAAATGAGCACGAATCGGGATGCTTTTGGATAGGCTCGGACGCGAGAAGAGATTGGACGCGGTTCCGGGATGTCCGACGATGTCCGGGTCATCCCTATCGCCGTTGCGGGACGTTGATGGCGTGTATTTCACACGTTCGTTGGGCAACCCCAAGAGGAAGGTATGATGCGCACGGCGGCAAGTTTTCCCTCGAGAAAGAAACCAAGGTTTATCGAACCGAGGAGGAGCCAAGAAGCACGTTGAAGGTTGATGGCGGCGGGATGTAGTGCGGCGCAACACCGGAGATTCCGGCGCCAACGTGGAACCTGCACAACACAACCAAAGTACTTTGCCCCAACGAAACGGTGAGGTTGTCAATCTCACCGAGCTTGCTGTAACAAAGGATTAACCGTATTGTGTGGAAGATGATTGTTTGCGAGAGAAAATAGTAAAAACAAGTATTGCGGCAGATTTGTATTTCGGTATTAAAAGAATGGACCGGGGTCCACGAGTTCACTAGAGGTGTCTCTCCCATAAGATAAAAGCATGTTGGGTGAACAAATTACGGTCGGGCAATTGACAAATAGAGAGGGCATAACAATGCACATACATGACATGATAAGTATAGTGAGATTTAATTGGGCATTACGACAAAGTACATAGACCGCCATCCAAGCTGCATCTATGCCTAAAAAGTCCACCTTCGGGTTATCATCCGAACCCCTTCCGGTATTAAGTTGCTAAAGCAACGAGACAATTGCATTAAGTATGGTGCGTAATGTAATCAACAACTACATCCTCGGACATAGCGCCAATGTTTTATCCCTAGTGGCAACGACACAACACAACCTTAGAACTTTACGTCACTTGTCCCGGTGTCAATGCGGGCATGAACCCACTATCGAGCATAAATACTCCCTCTTGGAGTTAAAAGTAAAAACTTGGCCGAGCCTCTACTAGAAACGGAGAGCATGCAAGATCATAAACAACACATATGTAATAACTTGATAATTAACATGACATGGTATTCTCTATCCATCGGATCCCGACAAACACAACATATAGAATTACGGATAGATGATCTTGATCATGTTAGGCAGCTCACAAGATCCAACAATGAAGCACAATGAGGAGAAGACAACCATCTAGCTACTGCTATGGACCCATAGTCCGGGGGTGAACTACTCACTCATCACTCCGGAGGCGACCATGGCGGTGTAGAGTCCTCCGGGAGATGAATCCCCTCTCCGGCGGGGTGCGGGAGGAGATCTCGAGAATCCCCGAGATGGGATCGGCGGCGGCGGCGTCTCGGTGAGGTTTTCCGTATCGTGGTTTTTCGCATCGGGGGTTTCGCGACGGAGGCTTTAAGTAGGCGGAAGGGCGAGTCGGGGGCCGGACGAGGGGGCCACACCATAGGGCGGCGCGGGCCCCCTGGGCCGCGCCGCCTTGTGGTGTCGCCACCTCGTGGCCCCACTTCGTATGTTCTTCGGTCTTCGGAAGCTCCGTGGAAAAATAGGCCCACGGGTCTTCGTTTCGTCCAATTCGAGAATATTTCGTTACTAGGATTTACGAAACCAAAAACAGCGAGAAAACGAGAGCGGCACTTCGGCATCTTGTTAATAGGTTAGTTCCGGAAAATGCACGAATATGACATAAAGTGTGCATAAAACATGTAGGTATCATCAATAATATGGCATAGAACATAAGAAATTATCGATACGTCGGAGACGTATCAAGCATCCCCAAGCTTAGTTACGCTCGTCCCGAGCGGGTAAAACGATAACAAAGATAATTTACGAAGTGATATGCCATCATAACCTTGATCATACTATTTGTAAACATATGTAGTGGATGCAGCGATCAAAACAATGGTAATGACATGAGTAAACAAGTGAATCATAAAGCAAAGACTTTTCATGAATAGTACTTCAAGACAAGTATTAATAAGTCTTGCATAAGAGTTAACTCATAAAGCAATAAATCAAAGTAAAGGTATTGAAGCAACACAAAGGAAGATTAAGTTTCAGCGGTTGCTTTCAACTTGTAACATGTATATCTCATGGATAATTGTCAACATAGAGTAATATAACAAGTACAATATGCAAGTATGTAGGAATCAATGCACGAGTTCACACAAGTGTTTGCTTCTTGAGGTGGAGAGAGATAGGTGAAGCTGACTCAACATAAAAGTAAAGAGAATGGTCCTTCAAAGAGGAAAGCATCGATTGCTATATTTGTGCTAGAGCTTTTATTTTGAAAACATGAAACAATTTTGTCAACGGTAGTAATAAAGCATATGAGTTATGTACATTATATCTTACAAGTTGCAAGTCTCATGCATAGTATACTAATAGTGCCCGCACCTTGTCCTAATTAACTTGGACTACCGGATCTTTGCAATGCACATGTTTTGACCAAGTGTCACAATGGGGTACCTCCATGCCGCTTGTACAAAGGTCTAAGGAGAAAGCTCGCATTTTGGATTTCTCGCTTTTGATTATTCTCAACTTAGACATCCATACAGGGACAACATGGACAACGAGATAATGGACTCCTCTTTAATGCATAAGCATGTGGCAACAATTATTATTCTCATATGAGATTGAGGATATATGTCCAAAGCTGAAACTTCCACCATGAATCATGGCTTTAGTTAGCGGCCCAAAGTTCTTCTCTAACAATATGCATGCTCCAACCATGAAGGTGGTAGATCTCTCTTACTTCGGACAAGACGGACATGCATAGCAACTCACATGATATCCAACAAAGAATAGTTGATGGCGTCCCCGAAGCATGGTTATCGCACAACAAGCAACTTAATAAGAGATAAAGTGCATAAGTACATATTCAATACCACAATAGTTTTTAAGCTATTTGTCCCATGAGCTATATATTGCAAAGGTGAATGATGGAATTTTAAAGGTAGCACTCAAGCAATTTACTTTGGAATGGCGGATAAATACCATGTAGTAGGTAGGTATGGTGGACACAAATGGCATAGTGGTTGGCTCAAGTATTTTGGATGCATGAGAAGTATTCCCTCTCGATACAAGGTTTAGGCTAGCAAGGTTATTTGAAACAAACACAAGGATGAACGGTACAGCAAAACTCACATAAAAGACATATGGTAAACATTATAAGACTCCATACCGTCTTCCTTGTTGTTCAAAACTCAATACTAGATGTTATCTAGACTCTAGAGAAACCAAATATGCAAACCAAATTAGCAAGCTCTAAGTATTTCTTCATTAATGGGTGCAAAGTATATGATGCAAGAGCTTAAACATGAGCACAACAATTGCCAAGTATCAAATTATCCAAGACATTTTAGAGTTACTACATGTAGCATTTTCCAATTCCAACCATATAACAATTTAACGAAGAAGAAACTTCGCCATGAATACTATGAGTAGAGCCTAAGGACATATTTGTCCATATGCTACAGCGGAGCGTGTCTCTCTCCCATAAAGTGAATGCTAGGATCCATTTTATTCAAACAAAACAAAAAACAAAAACAAACCGACGCTCCAAGCAAAGTGCATAAGATGTGACGGAATAAAAATATAGTTTCGGGGGAGGAACATGATAATGTTGTCGATGAAGAAGGGGATGCCTTGGGCATCCCCAAGCTTAAACAGCTTGAGTCTTCTTATAATATGCAGGGGTGAACCACGGGGCATCCCCAAGCTTAGAACTTTCACTCTCCTTGATCATATTGCATCATACTCCTCTCTTGATCCTTGAAAACTTCCTCCACACCAAACTCGAAACAACTCATTAGAGGGTTAGTGCATAATAAAAATTCACATGTTCAGAGGTGACACAATCATTCTTAACACTTCTGGACATTGCATAAAGCTACTTGGACATTAGTGGATCAAAGAAATTCATCCAACATAGCAAAAGAGGCAATGCGAAATAAAAGACAGAATCTGTCAAAACAGAACAGTCCGTAAAGATGGATTTTATTAGGCCACCAGACTTGCTCAAACGAAAATGCTCAAATTGAATGAAAGTTGCGTACATATCCGAGGATCATGCTCGTAAATTGGCTTAATTTTCTGAGCTACCTACGGGGAGATAGACCCAGATTCGTGACGGCAAAGAAATGCGGAGCTGCGCAGTAATCCAAATCTAGTACTTACTTTTCTATCAAAGACTTTACTTGGCACAACAAAACATAAAACTAAGATAAGGAGAGGTTGCTACAGTAGTAAACAACTTCCAAGACACAAATATAAAACAAAAATACTGTAGTAAAAACATGGGTTGTCTCCCATAAGCGCTTTTCTTTAACGCCTTTCAGCTAGGCGCAGAAAGTGTATCTCAAGTAACATCGAGAGATGAAGCATCAACATCATAATTTGTTCTAATAATAGAATCATAAGGTAACTTCATTCTCTTTCTAGGGAAGTGTTCCATACCTTTCTTGAGAGGAAATTGATATTTAATATTACCTTCCTTCATATCAATAGTAGCACCAACGGTTCGAAGAAAAGGTCTTCCCAATATAATGGGGCAAGATGCATTGCATTCAATATCCAAGACAACAAAATCAACGGGGACAAGGTTATTGTTAACCATAATATGAACATTATCAACTTTCCCCAAAGGTTTCTTTTTAGCATTATCGGCGAGATTAACATCCAAATAACAATTTTTCAATGGTGGCAAGTCAAGCATATCATAGACTTTCTTAGGCATAACGAAATACTTGCACCAAGATCACATAAAGCATTACAATCAAAATCTTTGACTCTCATTTTAATGATGGGCTCCCAACCATCCTCTAGCTTTCTAGGAATAGAAGTTTCAAGTTTTAGTTTCTCTTCTCTAGCTTTTATGAGAGCATTTGTAATATGTTTTGTGAAAGCCAAATTTATAGCGCTAGCATTGGGACTCTTAGCAAGTTTTTGCAAGAACTTTATAACTTCAGAGATGTGGCAATCATCAAAATCTAAATCATTACAATCTAAAGCAATGGGATTATCATCCCCAAGGTTGGAAAAAATTTCAGCGAGTTTTATCACAAGCGGTTTCGGCGGTTTTAGCGGTTTCGGGTAATTTTGCGCGCTTTGCACTAGGAGTAGAAGCATTGCCAACACCAATTATTTTACCATTGATAGTAGGAGGTGCAGCAACATATGAATCATTAGCATTGCTAGTGGTGGTAATAGTCCAAACTTTAGCTACATTTTCCTTTTTAGCTAGTTTTTCATTTTCTTCTCTATCCCACCTAGCACGCGAGTTCAGCCATTAATCTTATATTCTCATTAATTCTAACTTGGATGGCATTTGCTGTAGTAACAATTTTATTTTCAATATCCATCGAGGTTTAGCAGCCATTTTATTAATTAAAAGAAGATTGTGACGCTAGAGACATGTATGAGATTCGGTCTTCGAGCATTTGCAAGTTTAGTTTGCAACCCAGAAATCTCCATATTCAGATTTTCAAGTTGATTTCCTATTTTCTTCAACAAGGTAGATTGCTCATTCATAGTTTTAGTAAACAATTTATTTTGCTCATATTGTGATTGCATAAAGCTCTTGGTGGACCTTTCAATTTCTAACATCTTTTCCTCATTAGGTGAAACATATCTACCATAAGAATTACCATTAGCAGGATGTGGTCTAGAATTTTGAGCAACCAATGAAGCTAACGGAACATTATTAGGATCAACATTAGTCCTACCATTAACAAGCATAGACATAATAGCATCAATCTTATCACTCAAGGAAGAGGATTCTTCAACGGAATTTACCTTCTTACCTTGTGGAGCTCTTTCAGTGTGCCATTCAGAGTAATTAACCATCATATTATCAAGAAGCTTTGTTGCTTCACCAAGAGTGATGGACATAAAGGTACCTCCAGTGAGCTGAATCCAATAAATTCCGCGAAGAAAAATTTAGTCCTGCATAGAAGGTTTGGATGATCATCCAAGTAGTCGGTCCATGGGTTGGGCAATTTTTAACCGAGAGATTTCATTCTTTCCCAAGCTTGAGCAACATGTTCATTATCCAATTGTTTAAAATTCATTATGCTACTCCTCAAAGATATAATTTTAGCGGGGGATAATATCTACCAATAAAAGCATCCTTGCATTTAGTCCATGAATCAATACTATTCTTAGGCGAGAGATAGCAACCAATCTTTAGCTCTTCCTCTTAATGAGAAAGGAAACAATTTTAATTTTATAATGTCACCATCTACATCTTTATACTTTTGCATTTCACATAGTTCAACAAAATTATTGAGATGGGCAGCGACATCATCGGAACTAACACCGAGAAAATTGCTCTCGCATAACAAGATTAAGTAAAGCAGGTTTAATTTCAAAGAATTCTGCTGTAGTAGCAGGTGGAGCAATAGGTGTGCATAGGAAATCATTATTATTTGTGCTAGTGAAGTCACACAACTTAGTATTTTCGGGGTTGGCCATTTTAGCAGTAGTAAATAAAGCAAACTAGATAAAGTAAATGCAAGTAAACTAATTTTTTTGTGTTTTTGATATAGCAAACAAGACGGTAAATAAAGTAAAGCTAGCAACTAATTTTTTTGTGTTTTGATATAATGCAGCAAACAAAGTAGTAAATAAAATAAAGCAAGACAAAAACAAAGTAAAGAGATTGAGAAGTGGAGACTCCCCTTGCGGCGTGTCTTGATCTCCCCGACAACGGCGCCGAGAAATATGCTTGATGGCGTGTATTTCACACGTTCGTTGGGCAACCCCAAGAGGAAGGTATGATGCGCACGGCGGCAAGTTTTCCCTCGAGTAAGAAACCAAGGTTTAATCGAACCGGTGAGGAGCCAAGAAGCACGTTGAAGGTTGATGGCGGCGGGATGTAGTGCGGCGCAACACCGGAGATTCCGGCGCCAACGTGGAACACTGCACAACACAACCAAAGTACTTTGCCCCAACGAAACGAGTGAGGTTGTCAATCTCACCGGCTTGCTGTAACAAAGGATTAACCGTATTGTGTGGAAGATGATTGTTTGCGAGAGAAAACAGTAAAAACAAGTATTGCGGCAGATTTGTATTTCGGTATTAAAAGAATGGACCGGGGTCCACGAGTTCACTAGAGGTGTCTCTCCCATAAGATAAAAGCATGTTGGGTGAACAAATTACGGTCGGGCAATTGACAAATAGAGAGGGCATAACAATGCACATACATGACATGATAAGTATAGTGAGATTTAATTGGGCATTACGACAAAGTACATAGACCGCCATCCAAGCTGCATCTATGCCTAAAAAGTCCACCTTCGAGGTTATCATCCGAACCCCTTCCGGTATTAAGTTGCAAAGCAACAGGACAATTGCATTAAGTATGGTGCGTAATGTAATCAACAACTACATCCTCGGACATAGCGCCAATGTTTTATCCCTAGTGGCAACGGCACAACACAACCTTAGAACTTTACGTCACCTGTCCCAGGTGTCAATGCGAGGCATGAACCCACTATCGAGCATAAATACTCCCTCTTGGAGTTAAAAGTAAAAACTTGGCCGAGCCTCTACTAGAAACGGAGAGCATGCAAGATCATAAACAACACATATGTAATAACTTGATAATTAACATGACATGGTATTCTCTATCCATCGGATCCCGACAAACACAACATATAGAATTACGGATAGATGATCTTGATCATGTTAGGCAGCTCACAAGATCCAACAATGAAGCACAATGAGGAGAAGACAACCATCTAGCTACTTGCTATGGACCCATAGTCCGGGGGTGAACTACTCACTCATCACTCCGGAGGCGACCATGGCGGTGTAGAGTCCTCCGGGAGATGAATCCCCTCTCCGGCGGGGTGCGGAGGAGATCTCCCAGAATCCCCCGAGATGGGATCGGCGGCGGCGGCGTCTCAGTGAGGTTTTCCGTATCGTGGTTTTTCGCATCAGGGGTTTCGCGACGGAGGCTTTAAGTAGGCGGAAGGGCAGAGTCGGGGGCCAGACGAGGGGGCCACACCATAGGGCGGCGCGGGCCCCCCTGGGCCGCGCCGCCTTGTGGTGTCGCCACCTCGTGGCCCCACTTCGTATGTTCTTCGGTCTTACGGAAGCTCCGTGGAAAAATAGGCCCACTGGGTCTTCGTTTCGTCCAATTCGAGAATATTTCGTTACTAGGATTTACGAAACCAAAAACGGCGAGAAAACGAGACGGCACTTCGGCATCTTGTTAATAGGTTAGTTCCGAGAAAATGCACGAATATGACATAAAGTGTGCATAAAACATGTAGGTATCATCAATAATATGGCATAGAACATAAGAAATTATCGATACGTCGGAGACGTATCGGACGTCGCGGCGAACCTCGTCGCGGTGTCGTCCACGGAGAAGAAGAATACTCAATTTTTCTTTCTATTAAACGAAGAGGTACGTGGGCTGGGCCGGATCGGCGACTTGGGCTTGCTTCCGGGCTACCGTGGCTGCTTGCGGTGGACAGGTAAGCCTCTCTCTCTCTTCTCTTTTCTATTTTTTTGTTTTAAAATTATGTTTTCAATTTGTTGTTTGTATTCACTTTTGAATTTTGGTTTGTTTTGTAGGTCTCTATACTGTATTGAATTCCACTAAAACATCACAAGTAATAAGTACTTGGGTATTTATATTAAAAATTTAAGTAGGAACATATGTTAGAGTTGATGTTATAACTCTACCCTTTTGAATACCATTTGTTTGGTTTGAAGTAATTATGAATGCAAATTTTATGTTAATAATTACCAAAGATAAGATTCAGAACACCACCTTGTGTTAGGAGATTTATGTATATGCATTGGTGTTGTTTTATCTAATATTTAAAATAGAAATGTTAATGAGGGTTGTGTTATGGTCATGATTTCATGTGCCAACTTATTTTCTAAATTTTGGAATCTAGTTTGGTTGATTCTAGGGTTATGAATATGGTTTACTTAACACATTGATTTGAAGTTCCTAGGTACATCATGTGATTCTTATAAGTCATGCATTTTCTAAAATGGATACTTTAATTATATGGTACTAAGCAGATCTGGCCACTAAGATGGAAAGATAGGCTTAATATTGAGTTTACACTAATCACTTAAATGGTATTTAAGCTTAAGGTATATTTATGGCTTCGGTTTATACTTGTGATCCATGATACACAAGTTAGGGTTTAAGCATAGATTCTATGTGGTTATGATCTAGGGTTTATTACTAATGGTATAACTATCATTTTATGTGATGGATGATATCTTCTGGTCACCTAGGTTTATCTTATCATCTAAATCTACAAAGCATGGTCATGCATTGGATATGATCAACTTATTCCTCACTAATCTCTCTTTATTATTCCTCTCATCACACTCACTTAGATTCTTAGGGTTTATGATCATTACCAAGTTGTGATGATTATGGAATTGGTTTCCTAAGGTATTGCTATTGGATTAAGGTTCTCGATCACCTCCAAGATCAAATATTGTCTTGAACAACTAGGATTAGTACTTCTCTAGTATTCTTGTACGGGCATGGCTATGATTAGTATTATAACTTCTCTCACTTCTCCATGTCTTGGAATATCCTAAGGTCCTACTCAAGAGATGATGATATGATCCTCTAAATATATGGTTTGCATAAGTATTCTACCTTGGTATCTTCTGTAGCTTGTACTTCGGAAATCCGATAAACTCTGCATCTTGTGGTAATGCCTCCACCTCCTAGCTTCTTCATCTTGATCCTAGCTAATGCACATGGAGTGACTCTATGTGTTTGTTTTCTTGTATCATACTACAAGATGATCATATGTATGAAGGATGTGGCTCCTTTTATAGGCTTGGGCAAGCTCTAGTATCATGACACGTAGGTGGGTGACTCTTGTTTTGGTGTGATGAGTAAGGTGCTTGGTTGTCATGCCCTCATCCATAGCAATCCTTTGAGCATGAGGTGGCATAGCTTGGAATGCAAGTCATGTAGATATTTTCATCCTATGTGGCATAGAGATTATCCTCTCATATGATTTATTTTTGGATAGCCAAGTGGCATTTGTTACTAAATATCTTGTGGATGGTTTCATTATTGTTGATGAGTAACTATATCATATTTGATTGGATTTATATTATAATATTGGTCAAAAAAGGTCAAGGTTGAGGGTTATTCCTCAATTTTGGATAGTTGGTATTTGATTTCACCAAGACATGATCATATGAGTTTCAAAATACACATAGTTAGTTTTATTCAAATAGTTTGAACTATAATTACGTAATGTTAATGGATTTAGTTTTATGATATTCCATATATTTAATAAGTTATGATTTAAATAGGGATGTGTGGCTTTTATGCACTTTAAACCACTGTGATTTACCTTATTTGGTAATAAGTTTAGAAGTGAGTTAAATTATACACAAAGGTAATTGCTAACTTTTAAGTGTTAATAAGTTAGGGTTTGATTCTTAAAGAATGTGTTGTTGTAAATCTAATTCCATTTGATCTAATCCATAGATCACAATCATCTTTACCCAAAACAAGGTTTTAGCAAAGATCACAATGAAGTTTATAGCGCTTGACGTACTTGATGAGTGATACGTCTCAAACGTATCTATAATTTCTTATGTTCCATGCTACTTTATTGATGATACTCACATGTTTTATACACATTATATGTCATTATTATGCATTTTCAGGCACTAACCTATTGACGAGATGCCGAAGAGCCGATTCTTTGTTTCACTGCCGTTTTTGGTTTCGAAATCCTAGTAAGGAAATATTCTCGGAATTGGACGAAATCAACGCCCGGGGGCCTATTTTTCCACGAAGCTTCGGAAGACCGAGGGAGAAACGAAGTGGGGCCACGGTGACATAGGCATCCCAAATGGGTCTCACCGAATATGAGTACCCGGGGTTTATTGAAGGCCCACTACCCGAGAGAATAAGAAGATCTCGGAAGCCCAAGATGTGTTAAAGGAAAAGATAGAGTTGTAATAGGAAGTGTTATTTGTAATGCGGCGGGATGAGTTAGAAACCGATCCCGGACTGCGCCAACTTGTACAAAACGAAACCCTCGGCTCCACCTCTTATATAAAGGGGGAGTCGAGGGACGAAAGGAGATCATCGAATCATTGTCTACGCAAGCCCTAGTTTTCATATTCGTCGAGTACTTTTCGGCTTGAAACCTTCGAGATCTACTTGCCCTCTACTTCTAACTAAACCCTAGCCTACAATCCATAGGCATTGATAAGTTAATCCCTTGTCACACGGGGCGCCGCCACACTAGGGCGGCACGGCCTAGGGGGGCCGCGCGGCCCTAGCGTGTGGGGCCCCCGTGGCTCCTCCGACTCCGCCCTTCCGCCTACTTAAAGCCTTCGTCGCGAAACCCCCAGTACCGAGAGCCACGATACGGAAAACCTTCCAGAGACGCCGCCGCCGCCAATCCCATCTCGGGGGATTCAGGAGATCGCCTCCGGCACCTGCTGGGAGAGGGGAATCATCTCCCGGAGGTCTCTTCATCGCCATGATCGCCTCCCGGATCGATGTGTGAGTAGTTCACCCCTGGACTATGGGTCCATAGCAGTAGCTAGATGGTTGTCTTCTCCTCATTGTGCTATCATGTTAGATCTTGTGAGCTGCCTATCATGATCAAGATCATCTATTTGTAATCCTACATGTTGTGTTTGTTGGGATCCGATGAATATTGAATACTATGTCAAGTTGATTATCAATCTATCATATATGTTGTTTATGTTCTTGCATGCTCTCAGTTGCTAGTAGAGGCTCGGCCAAGTTGATACTTGTAACTCCAAGAGGGAGTATTTATGCTCGATAGTGGGTTCATGCCTCCATTGAATGCGGGACGGTGACAGAAAGTTCTAAGGTTGTGGATGTCTTGTTGCCACTAGGGATAAAACATCGATGCTTTGTCTAAGGATATTTGTGTTGATTACATTACGCACCATACTTAATGCAATTGTACATTGTTTGCAACTTAATACTGGAAGGGGTTCGGATGATAACTTTGAAGGTGGACTTTTTAGGCATAGATGCATGTTTGGATAGCGGTCTATGTACTTTGTCGTAATGCCACGATTAAATCTCATAGTACTCATCATGATATATGTATGTGCATTGTTATGCCTTCTTTATTTGTCAATTGCCCAAGCTGTAATTTGTTCACCCAACATGCTGTTTATCTTATGGGAGAGACACCACTAGTGAGCTGTGGACCCCGGTCCTATTCTTTACATCGAAATACAATCTACTGCAATTGTTCTTTCTTGTTCTTCGCAAACAAACATCATCATCCACACTATACATCTAATCCTTTGTTTACAGACAAGCCGGTGAGATTGACAACCTCAACTTGTTACGTTGGGGCAAAGTACTTGTGATTGTGTTGTGCGGGTTCCACGTTGGCGCCGGAATCCACGGTGTTGCGCCGCACTACACTCCGCCGCCATCAACCTTCAACGTGCTTCTTGACTCCCTCTTGGTTCGATAAACCTTGGTTTCTTTGCGAGGGAAAACTTGCTTGTTGTGCGCATCACACCTTCCTCTTGGGGTTCCCAACGGACGTGTGCTTTACACGCCATCAAGCAACTTTTTAGGCGCCGTTCTGCAGGGAGATCAAGACACGTCTGCAAGGGGAGTCTTCCACTTCCAATCTCTTTACTTTGTTTTTGTCTTGCTTTACTTTACTTTTATTCTTTGCTTTGTTTGCTCTTATATCAAAAATACAAAAAAATTAGTTGCTAGTTTTACTTTATTTCTTGTCTTGTTCTCTATATTAAAAACACAAAAAAATTAGTTACTTGCATTTACTTTATTTTTTGTTATATCATGACTAGTCCGTAGTTGCTACTCTATCACCCAGGAATCAATCTTTACTTTTTAAACAAGGGAGTGAGGAGAGTTTTAAAGAGGCTTGGTTAAGGATGGCAATGGAGCGGGTTTGGACGGATATAGGAAAAGCCAGATCCATGCCCAAATCCATCGACCTCGCTCGCCCAGCACGAAAGTATCCATGGGCATGGATGTCGCCCCAAATCCAATCCGATGGATACCCGGATATCCATGGATATCCATGCCCATAAAATTTGAGTACCATTTCAGCAATATTTCATTGCATTTCATCAATAATAAGCTAACATGAATATTTTGGCGGCATTTCGACATTATTTCGATAGCATTTCAGCCGTAATTATGTGCGATAATTCATCAGGAATATCAAAGCAACAATATATCACATTCACAGGAGGCGGAGCAATCAACGACAGATCCACAGTCAATGCGGCCGGTGGAAGCCCTACCAGTACAAGGCGGTTCCGTGATTATTTATAGTATAAAATCATTATGGCTTAAATTAAGGGTTTGGTGATCTGGACCTAAAAAGGACAGCCAATCGTAGGTAAAGTCGCATGTGTCACTGACATGTGGGTCCCACATGTCAGTTGGATATCCATCGAATATCCATGGAGCAAAAGCTCTGCCGTGCCCTGACTCCATGAATTATCGGATACTCCAGCCCCATGAAATCCGTGGACACAACCAACCCTCCATACCTAGGTGCTCGGCTGGTCAAATATCCGTGGATACCCGGATCACAGTGGATAAAATTGCCATCGTGAGGCTTGGTCTAGAATTTTCGATTCTTATGGTAAAGCTGAACCTAGAATTGCTCAAAGTTTGCTTCTTAGTAATTTTTATTTTTGGGCTTATTGTTCGCTATAGATATGCTTTGGATGCTTTAGTGGGAGGAGATTTCCTTCAATGCGAGGGGAATCAAGCTTTTAATGCCATAAAGAAGCTGGTCACATCATCTAGCCCAGCTAATAATTTTGATTCATCTATTGCTAGTATTCATAATAGATTAAACACTCTCGAGACAAGTATATCTTACTTAAAGAAGGGTATGGTCGGATTACGTGAGCATTTTGATTATGTTCCAATAAACTACGAGCCGTCAATGTGGTATCCCACTATTAAAGTTACCATTGATGGTAAAATTTTTGATGCTCGTTGTGATATTATGACTGAATTTTGCCTTATGCCTGAAAGTATTTATGAAACTTTGACACTCTGGGGACTTACTGAAGGTGGAGAATGAATAACTCTCACTGATAATTCTGTTATAATTCCTAAGGGAATAGCTGAAGGAGTATTCACAACTCTTCTTGGAAAATGGTATCCACTGATTATCTCTTTATTGAATGTGTAGGTACAGGACAAATCACGCTTGGAAGATCCTATTGAAGCTCTTCGGAGTAACCATAGATGTGGGAAAAGGCACTCTAAATTCATCCATACCTGGGTGTAATCATATATTCCCCAAACCAAAGAGTAAGAATAAGAGTAAGAGGGTAGGCGTAGAGCCTCTGGTAAGAATGCCAATGCTTCATCTCTTGACAATACTTGATTCACACTTTCTGCGCCTAGCTGAAAGGTGTTAAAGAAAAGCGCTTATGGGAGACAACCCATTATTTTACTACAGTAATTTTGTTTTATATTTGAGTCTTGGAAGTTGTTACTACTGTAGCAACCTCTCCTTATCTTTATTTTATTGCATTGTTGTGCCAAGTAAAGTCTCTAATAGAAAGATAGTACTAGAATTGGATTACTGCGCAGAAACATATTTCTTGCTGTCATGAATTTGGGCAGTGTTCTCTGTAGGTAACTCAGAAAAATATGCCAATTTACGTGCGTGATCCTCAGATATGTACGCAACTTTCATTAGTTTTGAGTTTTCTCATCTGAGCAAGTCTGGTGCCTCGTAAAAATTTGTCTTTACGGACTGTTCTGTTTTGACAGATTCTGCCTTTTATTTCGCATTGCCTGTTTTGCTATGCTTGATGGATTTCTTTGTTCCATTAACTTTCAGTAGCTTTGTGAAATGTCCAGAAGTGTTAAGAATGATCATGTCACCTCTGAATATATGAATTTTTCAATTATGCACTAACCCTCTAATGAAGTTTATGAGAAGTTTGGTGTGGAGGAAGTTTTCAAAGATCAAGAGAGGAGTATGATACAATATGATCAAGAAGAGTGAAAAGTCTAAGCTTAGGGATGCCCCAGTGGTTCATCCCTGCATATTTTAAGAAGACCCAAGCATCTAAGCTTGGGGATGCCCAAGGCATCCCTTCTTCATCGACAACATTATCAGGTTCCTCTAGTGAAACTATATTTTTATTCCGTCACATCTTATGTACTTTACTTGGAGCGTCTGTTTGTTTTTATTTTTGTTTTTGTTTGAATAAATCGGATCCTAGCATTCTTTGTTTGGGAGATAGACACGCTCCGCTATTTCGTATGAACACATATGTTCTTAGCTTTATTCTTAATGTTCATTGCGAATGTTGAACTACCTCGTTCATTGTTATATGGTTGGAAACGGAAAATTCCGCATGTGGTAAATGGTATAATGTCTTGAATAATTTGATACTTGGCAATTGTTGTGCTCATATAGATCATGTTTAAGCTCTTGCATCATGTACTTTGTACCTATTAATGAATAACTACATAGAGCTTGTTAAAATTTGGTTTGCATGATTGATCTCTAGAGTCTAGATATTTTACGGTTAAGGTGTTTGAACAACAAGGAGACGATGTAAAGTCTTATAATACTTACAATATGTTCATATGTGAGTCTTGTCTGTACCGTTTTATACTTGAGTTTGCTTCAAACAACCTTGCTAGCCTAGCCTTGTATTGAGAGGAATTCTTCTCGTGCATCCAAATCCTTGAGCCAAATACTATGCCATTTGTGTCCACCATACCTACCTACCACATGGTATTTCTCTGCCATTCCAAAGTAAATTACTTGAGTGCTACCTTTAAAAATTCTATTCCTTGTCTTTGCAATATATAGCTCATGGGAAAATAGCCTTAAAAACTATTGTGGTGAAGAATATGTACTTATGTATCTTATTTCTTAATAAGTTGCTTGTTGAGCGGTAACCATGTTTACAGGGACGCCATCAACTATTTTACCTTTGTTGAATATCATGTGAGTTGCTATGCATGTTCGTCTTGTACGAAGTAAGGGCGATTTTCATGATCAAATGGTTTGAGTATGCATATTGTTAGAGAAGAACATTGGGCCGCTAACTAAAGCCATGATTCATGGTGGAAGTTTCGGTTTGGACAATTAATCCTCAATCTCTTATGAGAATATTATACGTTGTTGAATGCTTATGCATTAAAGAGGAGTCCATTATCTGTTGTCTATGTTGTCCCGGTATGGATGTCTAAGTTGAGAATAATCAAAAGCGAGAAATCCAATGCGAGCTTTCTCCTTAGACCTTTGTACGAGGCGGCATAGAGGTACCCCTTTGTGACACTTGGTTGAAACATATGCTATGCAATGATAATCCATGTTAATCCAAGCTAATTAGGACAAGGTGCGAGCACTATTGGTATACTATGCATGAGGCTTGCAACTTATAGGATATCTTATACATAACACATATGATTTATTACTACCGTTGACAAAATTGTTTCTTGTTTTCAAAATGAAAAGCTCTAGCACAAATATAGTAATCCATGCTTCCCTACTGCGAAGGGCCAATCTTCTACTTTATTGTTGAGTCAGTTTACCCATTCCTTCTATCTCAGAAGCAAACACTTGTATCAAGCGTGTGTGCATTGATTCTTACATGTTTACCTATTGCACTTGTTATATTACTTTATGTTGACAATTATCCATGAGATAAATATGTTGAAGTTGAAAGCAACTGCTGAAACTTATATCTTCCTTTGTGTTGCTTCAATGCCTCTACTTTGAATTTATTGCTTTATGAGTAACTCTTATGCAAGTCTTATTGATGCTTGTCTTGAAAGTATTATTCATGAAAAGTCTTTGCTATA
>NC_061513.1:41395691-41491161 GCF_022539505.1 Lolium rigidum | reverse complement strand
GGATGTCCTCATCACCAACCATCTGAGGTAATCCTTTTATTCCCTTCCCTGCTCATGCTGATGTTTGCATTCGATATATCTTGCTTTATCTTATTGAATTTTTGTTTGCTCTGGCAGATTCCTTCAACCGCCGAATATTTTCCAGTTGCATCTGGAGACGAAGTAAATCCTGAAGAGGGTGATTCTACCGCCAATGTAGAATCTTGCACAAATGCAGCTGAAGACAGTGAACCTCCCGAAGGAGAGGATAATGATTCTGCCAACCCCGAAGCTTCTTCTGCAGATCATAGAATCCTTGGTGAAGAACTAACCGATATAGCAGAGTCGAATCATGACAATGATGCTGGTCGTGCTCCCTTTGTTCATGCAGTTCCGGAGAAATCCAGCGCCCAGCCGCCAAAGAGGCCCTCTGGCGGCTTTGCCGATGAGGATGACTTGCTTCTTGATTTGTAAGTTTCTTCTGCTCCTCTCAAAGTCAGTTCGTATTTTTCTTCTTTTTATTTTGTCGATTCGTATGTTTGTAGTGATGAGGGCTTTATAGAGCCTACTTCGAAGAAGACGAAGGCTAGCCCCAGCAGACCGGCTCCCGCAGCATCCGAAGCTTCAGTTCCACCAACAGCCGCAGCAGGCCAACCTTCGACTGCTTTTTGCCTCTCGAAGGGAAAATAAGTTCCTTCGGCAGTCGCCATTTCCCCTTCTCCATGCGGGGAACCCATAAGTATTACAATCTTCGCTTTTCTTGATAATGGTTTCCTCTCTTCCAGCCCCCGAGTCTACATTCGACTGCTTGCAATCGAGTGTGGACTCAAAAGATGTTTGCTTTTAAAATGTTGACGTAATACTGCTTGACCTTGTCTTCTCTCTTTTTTATGTAGGGCACTCAAACTGCCATAACCATCTTGAAGGACTTCACCTCCCAATTCTCTTCACTCCAAGCCGATAAAGCTCGAAGAGGATGTGTTGTCGACGACTTCGAAGCTTGATCAAGCATTTAAAATGGCTGCCACTGCCCGTCAGAATGCGGACTCTTTGAAAAAAGAGCTTGATTAGCTAAAGAAGAAGCTAAAGGAGGAGGAGAGGGAGAAGGACGAAGCCCAGGCTCGAAGGAAGGAGAGGGAGGATCTTCTGCATAAATCGATTGTGGCCTTGCTGGGTAATGTTACTGTTTTGTATTTGAATTCCTTTTACTTAGTTTCATTGGCTTTCAACTTCTGCTCTTACTTTCTGCAGAAGCTGCTGATATTCCTTCTAATTCCACAGGCAAGCTCCCGGATGATACTTCCGCCGAAGCTATCTCTTTGGCAATCGAGTACGGTGACCTCGTTCGAGCTCTTCTCCATAGGAACAAGGCGATCATGTCGAGACTTCATGCCGTGATCTTCCCAAAAGCGGATCAGTAGAAGACACTGGGGCAGCTGACGGACACTTTCTCTATCAATACCGAAGGCACCATCGAGGTATTCAAACGTACCTCACGTACCTACGGCGCTCTCCTTGCTTTCCAGCTTCTGAAGGGGCATAGCATCAAAGCCGAGATGAAGCTGCTGACGAAAGAGCTGCAGAAGGATCAAGATGGGCAGACTATCGACCTTAGCCTTTTCAAAGTATCAGCGTGCAAATGCGCACTGCGGCTTCTTGAATTGGTATCGGCTAACAAACCAGCTGCCGGAGGAGCTGCCCCAAGCATGTCGACACAGACTCAAGCTCCTTGAATTTTTCTTTTATCGAGTTGTAATTTGTCGTTTGCTCCAAACAATGCCTTTTCTAAGGCCTTCATTCGTAATGAATTCAAAGCTGGCAATGTTGCCAGTTTTCCCTTTCGAATTGTGATGTTTCCTTCTTCTGAATGCGCGCTCTCGATGGGAGTGAAACAAATTGACATCGTGTGTATACTTTGACATATTCGATGGTGTACTTTTTGCAGGTGACTCATGTACCTTCCTTTGTCGAAGGTTCTTCGGCTGATAACTCTGAAAATGATCGGCTTCAGCGTATGAAGACCTGAATTCTTCAGATGGAGAGAGATATCCGTGGTATCCATGCCATGGCTGCTATTATAAAGAAGAAAGGCGAACTAGCCATTGATGCAGAATGATATGCACTAAGCGAGATGCAAAAAAGCTACGGAAGTGCTTGGTAGTCCTTTGATTCCTTCGATTGCTGTGATAATGCTCCTGATCTTGTTGCAACATTGCGTTTGTCAGTCATAGCTCTAAATTTATCTGAAGAAAACAAGCGATTGCATGAACGTGTTGATGCTTTGACCAATCTATCACAATTGAATGAGGTTTTCTGGACAGACAAGTCGAAGGCTGCCACTATTGCAAAGTTCCAGGATCGGGTGCAACAAGTGCATCAGTTCTTCGACAAGTGCCATGGAGGTTTAAAGATGATCTGGAAAACTATGTTTCCCTTAATCGAGTTCCTCCAACACTATTGGCATTAATAGCAAACTTCAGGAATGCTAAAAGAGTTCGCGAACCAGTATTATTCCATCATCACTCATCACGCTTAACTCACTGAACCCAGTTCACCATTTCATTAACAAGTACTACCAGTATATAATCTGACAGGCGAAAATTTTCAATATCAAAGGGAAAATCTGGCAAGTATTCTGAATTTCCGAATGCACCTGAACTACTTCTTTGCGATCCTTCTTCAGAATTTGACGACGATGACGTAATTAACGCATCAGGTTTGATTTATGCGTCCCTCAGAGCTTGTCGGCGATCCTGGCGACAGCATCGGCGAGCTTGTTGACGGCGCCGAGGAGCGCCCTGCGGTGCTCCCTGTCCTCGTCCCAGCTCGCCCTCTGCGCCTCGAGCTGCTCCGCCAGCACACGGTTCCCCCTCTCCAGCGCTTCCGCCACCAGCCTCCCCAAGCTCGTCGTCGCCCCCGTCGCCGTGGCCGTGCCATCGGCAGCGCCGACTCCTGCGCCGAACGTCGCCTCGCTGTCCTGCTGCGACGTCGAGTTCTTCTCCGACGCCGGTTTCTTGGCGCTCTCCGTCGCTGAAAGCCCAAACAGATGGTAATGTTTGCATGTTCTCCCATTTCTTTTTCAGCGGATCGATAAACATTGCACCGATTTGATGTATGAAATGTGAAAATTTGGGGTTCATCTGGTACCTGGATCAGAGCATTCTTGTTGAGATTGGGAGGAGGCTGGTGGCACTGGCTCGTACATCCTCACTGCGTGCACACACAACGGCGAAAACGTGTGATGTATGAGTTAAGACTGCGGTACGGACGTGGCAACTGGCAAGAACGTGCGTGCGTACGAATGTAGAGGTTCTGAGTGCTGACCTGAGATGGGCACGGCCATGATCGGCTGCGGTGGCGGCGTAGGATGCTCGTCCGCGTCGTCACCGCCCTCGGCGAGGTCCATTTCCTCGACGGAGTCTGGCGACGACAGCAGCTTGGTGTTAGCGCCGCCGACGATGGCGTCGTAGACCTCCCGGTCGAACGAGGACGGCAGCTGCCTCCCGCGCCGCTCCTCACCTCGCATGTCCCAGAACGACGGGCCGAGCGGCGCAGCCGCCGTCTCTGCGGCGGCGCCGGCGGCGAGGTTCTTCTCCCATGCGACGATCTTCTTGAGGTCCCAGGAGAGGTTGCCCCAGCGCTTGCGGCACTGCATGGGCCCACGCTCCACGCCGTGCCGCCGGCAGTAGGCCGACACCACAGCCCACTTGAGCCGCACCGGCTGCGCCGCCCGCCGCTCGGTTGCGTGCTTCGCCTGGATCAGCACCATCGTCTCGTGCCGTGTCCACCGCGGCAGACGAGACCTCGGCGTGGTGGCAGCAGCCGCCGGTGAGTCGCCGTTGCCAGACATCTTTGCTTACCGTGATGGATTGATGGACGCGCATCCAGGACTCACCCGGATGGGATTTATCCTCTGGTATCTTGGCAATTAAGATCGGCACATCAAAGATTGCTTATTTGGAACGAGCAGAAATTGGCAAGAACTTAACCACTGCACAGCTAATGTCATCCCATTGCACTTTATCCAAGAAGTTAATAAAACCAGTGTCATGGCTACAGCTGCTGGCACCAAGCCAGAATCAGCAAGAAGTAAACCTTGTAAAGCAACTACAGCAATCTCAAGCATGCAAATATATCCAAGAGATGGCACAAATTAATGCCTATATATAGCCGTGATCTATGAATTGATATGCCATACTACTAAATGGATGGCACGTGGCAGGATACAGTACAACGTATATCTTCACATCCCAGGCAAATTTTTCTGTCCTTGAATGCCTATCTAGGGACGACACATACAGCATACAAACTTAAGGTACATGTTTAAAGTTCAGATTTCAGAAGAAAAAATGCAGGTACATGAAAAGAGATATTTCAAAAGCAGGATCCAGAACATGTATAGGCTAAACAATTCCAATGGTTAAATCTTCCATAACTTATATAGATCAATTGTTCACAAAATATCATGCCCAGCATGAAACCTATCTAAGTCTTGGTTATATCTTCCATCTTTTATATGGATGGATCATGTTCACAAAATATCATGCTATGATGTTCCAGCATGTCATCTGCACTACCCAAAATGAGAATGCTCTTCATTTGCCAATAATCATATGATGTCTAGATTGTCTTATACACATCAAGCATGGCAGCATTCATACCCTAATACTACTTATAATTATGTTTCCTCCAAACCCATAAAGGAGCTCCGCTAGTAGAGCCTCTTCCTGCAATCTGGGGCACCGCAGTAGCATGGCAGCTCAATGATATCTCCAGTTGCAGAAACAACGCTGTTCAGGACATAGCCATAGTCGTAGCAGAGCTCCTGCAAAGCACGTAACAGTTAGACCCCTGAAAAAACTAGAGTTCTGACTGCAGAAATTTAGGAGATGCAATAGAAATAACTCACCTGAAGTGGAAGTATAGTGTCGGCAGCAAAAAGCATCACCTTTGCCAGCTTCACATCTTTGTGAGAGATTAAGACACACTGGACAAATAGGTTAGGGTTGCAGCTGTGATTTATGAACCTTGCAACATTTCCAATAGAGCCAGCATCAATGCAGTATTCTGGTGCAGGTGGTGCCTCGGTATCGTTCTCAGCATGGAGAGAGGGCAGTTGCATGTCAGACCCAGCCCTTTTCTGCAGAAGAGTGGAAACGAGACAGTTAGATCACAAATAAATGGAAGTACTCATAAACAAGCAGACACATGAAAAATTAAAGAGTGAAACAAGTTAGTACCTCTCGTCCATCTAAACCTTTCATAGTTTGAAGACAGTCGATGTCAAATATGTAGTTATTATGTAGCAAGCTTTCAACATCTTCTGTCTTCCTGAGCACGCCAACATATTCACAAATAGGGGCTCCAGGGAGGATCGTGTCCCATGTCCGAACTCCCCATCCTTTGGAAGCTGTCTTAAATACCTACACATATAAATTTAGTCTGTTAAGCAAATACTTGAACATAGAGGAAATGCAACACATAGTAAAGGCACCTTACTAGTTACTTAAATGTCCTGTAGCCATTGTATTTTACTAGCACAAAATCAAAGTACAAGACCACAACTAAAGCCAACAATATCAGCTACACTTATATCTATGATAGTGCATCATTAGCAGCTTTGCGCACACAGTTGCACATACAAACATTCCTTATAAAGTAGAAAAGTAAAAAAAAAAAAAAAACAGGGAACATTAAAAGATATAAGAGAAAAATCCAACCTCTAGACGATGCTGCAGACCTTGTTGAGATGTTCTATTTACACAGTTACGGTTGCAGCTGCAGTTCGGACCACACTCAAATACAACTGCTTTTGGCTCCACCAACCTAAAGAAGGATCATTAGCTCACAGTGCAACAAAATGTTCATGCTTAAAGAAGGAATTTGGACGTTACTCTTTACCTGCCAACATCCTTGAATGACACATAAGGTAGATCTGAGCCGTTGAGTTTAGCACATGAGCAATTTTTGTTGCTGGCACAATCTCCTTCACAATCACAGCCAGCACAATCTGATGGAATCTTGATGCCCTTCGAAATTTTTAGAGATTTGATGTATGCAAAACCTATAGCAACAGTTGTAAACAGAGAACAATTTAGCCACTATAAAGTAGACTACAAAGAAAATTGGAACATGGTACTGATAGAAGCAAACTAGGCAAACAGACCTGACATAACTAATCAATTAATCCCTCCGATTCATATTACTTGACGCTAAAATTGTATCTAGATACATTCCTTTTAGTGGCAAAAGTAACATGGATCGGTGGGAGTATATAATAATAGAAACTGATGATGACTGTTTACAGCTGCTGGTAACAAATATGCTAGAAATACCAAGAGAAAAATATTTGGTCCTACCCACAGAGGAGTATAGGCAGTATACTGAAACTTAAAATAACCAAAGAACCAAAATAATGTATTAGTAACATACCAGGTGGAGGAACAGGTGGATCATCAACCAAATTAGTAGCAGGAATTGGAATGTTTTCCTGCCCTCCAGAGATGTCATCACAAACCAACCTATCAAATAACAGGCAGCTCGTGATTACTGTTATTTGGAAAATGCACACACTATTTCTATCAGGATATGTAGAACTAGCAGGATGGTGGAACAAACACTAATAGTTCAGCAGTCATGAGGCTCCTCAATTTTGGAACACAAGAACCACATATTGAACATATTAAAATCATGAAAGGAGAAATAGGAAGGTTATGAACTTGGAACTTGGATCACATACCCAGGTAATTCAGAAATATTTCTGGGAGCTTCTGCTCGGGTGAATCGCACCTGTAGAAAAAAAAATGATATATGAGGAAGCAATAACCCAAAGGACAAAGTACAACCAAAAATATGTCAAATATCCAGCAGAACAGCAATCAGCTTTTAAGTAGGTTTATTCCATTACAAACATCTATACAGTAGCTGTGTGCTTGAGTATAGTATGCCCAACTTGTAGCCTCCTTATGGGTAGCATAATGGTGTTGATGCCATCAGTTCATAAAGAAATTTGTAAATCAGCAAGGATAGAGTTGCAAAATGGCTATGAATAATCTTCAGTTATGAAATTGAACAAACATGAAAAGTTCTACACAGACAACGGATTTGACAGCAACAAGAAAATATTCGTTGACAATATAGTGAACTGTGCACTAAAAAGGTTCGGGCAAATGCCTTGTACAGTAACTACATCTGTTACTTGAATAACTGGTCAGTTAAGCCAGTTTTCAACCAGCATGGTGTGGGCACAAGGTAGCAGGGGTCACCTACTTATACACTTAAAATCATTAGCCAATCTTTAGAGGAGAAGGCACTAATTGAACTAACAATTAAAACGTGTAAACACATAGCTAAAAGGTAGACTGTTTAAGCACATAGTAAAATTCCCCAGGTTTTCAAATTCAAACAATTAACATGAAATACTGCAACAGTAGTGAAGGTAAATGGGATAAAAGAAACTCTGTAGCGCTAGTACCTCAGATGTAGTCAAAGATGGCTGGCCCTCAAGCCTCTTCAATTTATATTTGAATACAACGTGCCCCTGTACTCCATTCTGCACCCAGTCTTCTACAACCTAAAGAATGAAAACAGAGGGGTTAACTATATTCATCAATAACAAACGAAAAAATTAGCCAAAGAGAAGACAACAAAAGTACAGAACATAGCAGGAGACTGGCAAAACCATCATAAACGACTACTACCTCCATCCTAAAATAAGTGTTTCAGTTTTATCTATATATGGATGTATCTAGAGATGTTTTTAGTGTGTAGAAAAAGTTGAGACACTTTTAGACGGAGCGAGTATATTTCTGGATAAGGATTTGGCTCTTCTATGAATTTGTTATCCTGCTTGTGATACAGGGCCAAGTGGCAAATAGAATGAACCCAACATTCATCAATAATAACTAGTGCAGTAATGCAGATAATGAAACAACGCTAGTTCATTTAAATGATACCACCTTCATTCATAAATACATGATTTCTTAGAAATATTGCAGTTAATCTTTTATAAATTTGAGTCAATTACTAAAATATTATAACTATACATACTTTTTGTACCAACATGTAAATACAACTAGTTACAGCCAAAGATACATACTGTAGGAATACCTATATCTATACTCAAATTGACGTAAACACAGGGGAAGGAGAGGGGGGGTATAAAGTAAGCAGATTAAGTGAAGGACGAAACCTTGTATAGGCCATCGTAGGTGTAGACTTTTCCAGTGTAGCTATTCTTTGCCACATGACCTCGAATAACTCGTACTGGATTGCCATTATCCTTGCTATTCTGTAACATGACAGAAAATGATCAAATGAACAATGTACAATAGATCTTCATTATGCCGCTTAAATAAATTAGGCATGATTCAAGTGAAATAAACAGTTCTAAAAATGTACAGCAACTATACATATTAGAAGATTTCAAGAATGTACAGCAACCAAAATTGTGCATATTAGAAGATTTCAGCTTAGAAGATGGACTAAATTATAACTGATAAACAAAATGAAGAACTAATCTGCAATGACTGACCATGACAAATATCAAAAATTATTCCAAGGACAAGTAATAAACAAGAACCAGTATAACTTGCCTTCAAGGCCAAATTCCCACGAGCCAATTTTTGAGAACCAATCTGGCGATGGTTGCCAAGTAAATCGTTTCCACCTTGTCCGGTATAGATGATCTCATCGGCCTTGTCCAAATCATCCTCGTATATCCCTGACATGACAATGCAAGTTGCCAGAGGGAAACTGAAGTTTGCATACCCCTTCTGTGTAAATGTCACATGTGTTAGTAATCAAGCTGTGACAAAAGAAAAATAAATGTTGATCCTTTTAGAAGCAAGGGATGTACCAAGTTAGAGTCAGCTGCTGACTGTGGTGTACTCTATACATCAACTAGAGTCACACTTAAGATAGTTTATATGGCAAATGGTCTAAACAATTAATCAAAACTTAAGGATACATACGTCTAACTACATAAAATGTATGGTAATTGTGGTAATCAATTTAGAGTCAGCTGCTGACTGTGGTGTACTCTATACATCAACTAGAGTCACACTTAAGATAGTTTATATGGCAAATGGTCTAAACAATTAATCAAAACTTAAGGATACATACGTCTAACTACATAAAATGTATGGTAATTGTGGTAATCAATTTAGAGTCAGCTGCTGACTGCTGTGTACTCTATACATCAACAAGAGTCACAATTAAGATAGTTTATATGGCAAATGGTCTAAACAATTAATTAAAACTTAAGGATACATAAGTCTAACTACATAAAATGTATGGTAATAGGTAATCTCAGAAGGGTGTGCATAGCTGTTACCATTTGTATGGAAATGTATATAAGAGTAAAGATATGTGACAATTGGCATTGAAATGTTCACAGGAGTGTTACCATTTCTTTGTATTTCATCCCCATATAATCAATGCCATTCAGCCAGTGGCTGTGAACGCCCAAAACAACCATCTCCGCGCGAGAGTAGAATTGATCCCCAACGTCGATCCCTGTGAAGGACAAAACATTGTGTTGTACATCCACAATATGGTGGATTTTTTAACGAATCATCTTTCCCAAAAACTCAAATTACAAAAGAAAAACAAGACTGGGAGGAAAGGATGGTACTCACCTGGAATCTGTCCAATCACCTTCTCCGTGTAAAGAACAGAGTTGTTTTCTTGCATCTACGATTTCGATAATTATGACAAGTTCAGCCAAAATACAGAACTCAGGAGGGTCCAAACAACACTGATGAAAAATGAAAGCAGGGGAAAACTTGGTACCCTTGTAATTGCTTTCAAGTCAGGTCGCTTTGATGGGCGTTTCTCTTTGATTTCATCTTCACCACCTTTCTTGCCAGCCTTCTACATTTACAAGGACAGAGAAGTTACAATTTTGGGGTATGAACAGGAGTTACAGCACCAACAGAAGTGCAACATCACACAAATCGAGATAGATTTAGAAGTGCACTTAAACAAACCTTATTTTTGCTAGCTTCAATCTCCTGTATCACAGCCTGAGCTCTCTTCTGCTCTTCCTGCACCCAGATAAGCACAGAAACACTCAGCAGTCAGACAAAACAAGATACAGTAAACTGACAAGGACACAGAAGTTCAGGCACACGAGGCCAACCTGGACAAGATGCAGGTAGTGGCTGTTGAAGGCCCGCAGGGTCTCCTTGACCCGCAGCTTAGCACTCTTCCCCTTGCCCAACGCATCTTCCTCCGCGGCAGCCCCAGCGAAATCAGCCGCAGATATCGGCTCAACCACGGGCATCGGCTTCTTTTCCTTCGGCTCAGCCTTGGGGGTCTTCCTGGCCACCTTCGCTGGGGCCTGCGCCTCCGCCGCGGGGTCGTGGTTCTCGGCGTCCCTCTTCTTCTTCGGGCGGCCCCGGCGGCCGGTGGACTGCTTGGGCTCCTCCTTCTCCGTGTAGATGGGGGCGCGCGGCCTGTTGAGGCACCGCGCGCTGCGGCGCAGCACGGACGCCTCTGGCGGAGGGGTCAGGGGTGCGGCGCCGACGAAGACCGGGTCCGGCACCGCCGCGACCTCCATCACGGCTACCGAATCCATCGCCTCCATCAGCGGGAGGGCGACAAGCACTGCAGGCACACAAAAAATAGATAGTATAATCAGCAACTCTGGTCTCGTCTACCAGCAGAAATTTCAGATGAGGAAATAAATATACAGCGCAATCTGCTAGAAATGGAGCAGAAAATCTCGTGCAAAAACCCTAACAAAACCCTCGACAGGTAGAACAAGGGGGCGGAAACCCCACAATATCGAAGGAAACCTTCGAATTTCCACACCATGGACGCAGCAATGACTGCCTGAACGGATAATCGGCAGAAAATCCACCCGGAAAATCACGCCCAAAAACCCCCAAAAAGTACCGTCAGATGACCAAAACAGAACAAAAGCACCAAACCCCGCACCCAAGCCACATCCACAGGCGAACACGAGACGGATAAACGGGGCGGAGCGAGAAGAGCTCACCGACGGCGGATGCGGGAGAGCGAAGGGCAAGGCGGAGAGGAAGCGCCGGCAGGAGCAGAGGAGGGAGGGGAAGGGCAAAAGGATTGGAGACGCGGAGCAGAGCAATATAGCAAAGGGTCAGGCCAGCTGCCGCTTCAACTTTTGGCGGTGCGAATTTACCGCAGTGCCCCCGGTGAACACGCGCTATTTACACGACGCTGCCACCATTCAGAGCGGGCGTGCGCGTCGCGTCCCCGCACGGCGCGGGTTTGAATTTTTGGGCAGGTGCGCGGCGAGCACGGATCCAACGGCTGGGAATTCGCGAGTCGATCCGCGTGGCCGTCCGATGGGGGAGTCAAATCAGCGCGCCAGTTGCGGCAGGAAACCCAACGGGCCAATCTGAATCCTCCCTTTCCTTCTTCGTGCCTCCTGCGGCCATAGGCCGTAGCTCCGCTGTGTGATCTCAGGCTTCCATTTTTGCTCCTGCTTGGGTGGTTTGAAATTTGAAATTTGAAAATGGTGGTCTCTACAGATGTTAATACTATATGATTTGTTTGTTATTACAAGGGAAACGTGCAAAGCTCGCCCATCTTGAAATATTTCGTGGTGTGGAACTGAGAAGCATGTTTTTCGTAGGCCGTGACGATGCGGAAAACTAAATCAAAGAGGGGTGAAAGAGTGCAGAAAGTTTTGAATAATGATGGTGCTGCAAAAAGATAAAAATTCCATGCACGTTGTTCTAGATAGTAAAGTTGGAGCGTAGCCCGAAAAATGTGCCGGTGACACGTACTGCTATTTGTCAGGTGGTCCAAAAGCATTAACTGCAATATAGGTTGTTGCATGCTTTGCTAGGTGATTTGAGGTTTTTGTTTTTTTCGTGTGTGTGTTGCATCTTCTAAGTGCAACGGCATGCATTGTTGGGTGGTCAGATAATTAAAATATTGGTCTTATGTGTACATATGTAAAACAGAAAAGCATGTTTAGCACAGGTCGGGTGACATGCAGAAAACTAAATCAAAGAGTACTGAAAGAGTGCAGAAAGTTTTGCGTAATAATGGTGTGGCAAAAAATAAAAGTTCCATTCACATTCACATTGTTCTAGATTTTAAAGTTGGAGAGTAGCCCAAAAAATGTGTGGTTACAGATAGATGGTACTTACTATTATTGTGAGATGCTCCAAAATCATTCATTGTACGAACACTCCGGAATATAGGTTGTGCATTGTTGGGTAATTGGAGGGGGTTTTTTCGTGTGTGTTGCATCTTTTATGTGCAAGCGCATATGTTGTTGGGTGTTAAGAAAATTAATATTGGTCTTATGTGTACATGTGTATATGCTTGAAACCCAATAGATTTTCGTTGGGGCGTAAGCCTCTCAGCGACGCGCCATATCGGAACCCGGGTGTGGTGTTAAATGAGCAAGGGCTGGACCGCCACCGCCTTAGTGGCGCGCCATATCGAAACCCGGATATGGTGTTAAATGAGCAAGGGACGGGCCGCCACCACCATAGTGGCGCGTTACATCTTCGCCCGGATGTAGTGTTAAGTGAGCAAGGGTCTTTACATCTCTCTCGACGGATGCGAAGGGCAAGGAAGCTAGCCGAGGAAAATAGGTTGCGGGTGGGTAGTTGGAATGTAGGATACTTGACCGGGAAGCTACGAGAGTTATTGGATGCTGCCATCAGGAGGCGTATAAATATCCTTTGTGTTAAGGAGACTAGATGGGTGGGTCAGAAGGCGAGGGAAGTCGAGAATACCGGCTTCAAGCTTTGGTATTTAGGTTCAGCTGGTACTAGGAACGGCGTAGGTGTCCTCATAGATAAGAGTCTCAAGGATGGAATAGTGGACGTTCGGAGAAAGGGTGATAGGATCATCCTAGTCAAGCTAGTTGTTGGGAATCTTGTCCTGGACGTGGTGAGTGCTTATGCCCCACAAGTTGGGCTCGACATAAGCGCCGAACGACAATTTTGAGAGGACTTGGAGGATGTGGTCAGAAGTGTACCGCCAAACGAGAAGCTCTTTATCGGAGGAGATCTCAATGGCCATGTGGGCACAACTAACATAGGGTTTGAGGGTGTGCATGGAGGCTTCGGGTATGGTGACAGAAACCAGGAGGGTAAAGTCATCCTAGACTTTGCGGTTGCCTATATGACCTGTTAGTCGTTAACACCTTCTTTAGGAAGAGGCAATTGATACGTCCAAAACGTATCTACTTTCCCGAACACTTTTGCTATTGTTTTGCCTCTAATTTGTGTATTTTGGATACAACTAACACGGACTAACGCTGTTTTCAGCAGAAGCCGCTCCGGTGTCTCGTTTTTGTGCGAAATCCAACTTTCGGGAAAATCCTCGAATTTCTTCGGATGGCCCTATTTTACCAAAATATTGACGGAGCCGGAAGGGCGAAGGAGGTGGAGGCCCGAGGGCCCCACACCATATGGCGGCGCGGCCCAGGGGGGGCCCGCGCGGCCCTATGGTGTGGCCCCCTCGGCCGGCCTCCGACGCCCCCCTTTGGACTATTTATCGGGTTCGACCTAAAAACGCACGAGGAGAAGTCGACATCGCCAGAAACCCTCCAGAGAGCCGCCACATCGCGAAACTCCGTCGCGGGAGCCGAAGTCTCCGTTCGGCACTCGCCGGACGGGGAATTGGAGGAGATCTTCACCGCCATCACCGCCAACGCCTCTCCATCAACCAAGCAATGTTTCCCCCATCCATGTGTGAGTAATTCCCCCGCTGTAGGCTGAAGGGGATGGTAGGGATTGGATGAGATTGGTCATGTAATAGTCATAAGATTGTTAGGGCATAGTGCCTAGTATCCGTAGATGTCACTTTTATGATATTGTTGCAACTTGTTATGCTTAATGCTTGTCACTAGGGCCCGAGTGCCATGATCTCAGATCTGAACATGTTATTTATTCATGAAGATATTCGTTGTTTATGATCTTACCCGCAAGTTGTATACACATGTCGTCTGTCCGGAACCAATGGCCCCGAAGTGACGAAATCGGGACAACCGGAGGGGATGGTAGTGATGTGAGGATCACATGTGTTCACGGAGTGTTAATGCTTTGCTCCGGTACTCTATTAAAAGGAGTACCTTAATATCCGATAGTTTCCCTAGAGGCCCGGCTGCCACCGGCTGGTAGGACGAGAAGATGTTGTGCAAGTTTCTCATTGCGAGCACGTACGACTATATATGGAACACATGCCTATTGATTGATTAGTACTTGGATACCGTTTTATTATTATCTCGCAAATGCCCATGCTTTGATTGTTACATGAGTTTCTCTCATCCATGCAACGCCCGTTAAATCCGTCCCCGTGCCTACGGTATTTTAATCCTGCTATTTACTATAATCACTACTCGCTGTCTTTATTTCGTTGCCGTTGTTATTTCGCTATTTCCACCGCCATAAAACTGTTACTATCGATAAACTCTTGCGAGCAAGTCCGTTTCCAGGTGCAGCTGAATTGACAACTCCGCTGTTAAGGCTTACAAGTATTCTTTGTCTCCCCTTGTGTCGAATCAATAAATTGGGTAATACCTCCCTCGAAGACTGTTGCGATCCCCTATACTTGTGGGTCATCAGCAATCTCACCTAGTGACCTTTAGTAGTGCCCGACACTCTAGCCAGATTGACTTTTTCCTCACTAGAAGAAGAGATAAGACGGCTTGTTTGGATTGCAAGGTGATCATTGGGGAGTGTGTTGTGGCGCAACATAAGCTTGTAGTAGCTGACTTCCGTTTTCACGCTCGTGTGATGCGGGATAAAGGCATCAACATCACAATAACAAAGTGGTGGAAGATCAAAGGAGAAGCACAACAAACATTTAGGGAGAGGATGATCACGGAAGGACCATGGGACGAAGAGGGAGATGCGAATAGCATGTGGGTGAAGATAGATACGTGCATTCGGAAGGTAACTAGGGAGGTGCCTGGAGTGACCAAGGGTAAAAAGCCACAAGCTAAGGAAACATGGTGATGGAATGAGGATGTCCAGAGGGCTATCAAGGAGAATAAGGAGTGCTACAAGAGTTGCCACCACGATAGAAGCACAAGCAACATGGTGAAGTACAAAGAGGCCAAGAAGAAGGCAAGGCGAGTTGTGAGTGGAGCAAGGGGGCGTGCCTAAGAGGAACTATATGACAGACTAGGTACAGAGGAAGGCGAGAAGGATATTTACAATATGGCAAAAATTCGTGAGAGGAAGACAAGGAACCTCAATCAAGTTAAACGTATCAAGGACGAGGCTAGTCGACTTCTAGTAAAGATGAAGAGATCAAAAACAGATGGAGGGAGTACTTTGATGGGTTATTCAACGATGGGAACGAGGGTACTATGCCCAAGCTGGATGACTCCTTTGACGACACCAGTAGGCGTTTTGTGCGGAGGATCCAAGAGCTTGAGGTTAAAGAGGCCGTCAAAAGGATGAAAGGCCCTCGGCCCTGATGGTATCCCAACTGAGGTATGGAGAAGCCTCATAGACGTGGCAATAGTATGGCTAACTATGCTTTTCAACCACATTTTTCGTTCAAACAAGATGCCCGAGGAGTGGAGAAAAACCATATTAGTACCTATCTTCAAGAATAACGGAGATATCCAAAGTTGTACTAACTACCGAGGGATTAAGCTTATGATCCATACTATGAAACTTTGGGAGAGAATCATCGAGCATCGCTTGAGGAGAATGACGAAAGTCACTAAAAACCAATTCGGTTTTATGCCCGGGAGATCGACTACAGAGGCGATTTTCTTACTTCGCCAACTTACGGAGAGGTATAGGGGCAGAAGAAGGACCTACATATGGTCTTCATCGACTTGGAGAAGGCATATGACAAGATACCAAGGACGGTCATATGGTGGGCGCTGGAGAAACACAAAGTTCCAACAAAGTACATTACCCTCATTAGAGATATGTACAATCGTGTTGTGACAAGTGTTCGCGCAGGTGATAGTGAGACCGATACCTTCCCAATCACGATAGGACTACATCAAGGGTCAACCTTGAGCCCATACATGTTTTCCTTGGTGATGGATGAGGTGACCAAGGATATACAAGGAGATATTCCTTGGTGTATGCTCTTTGCTGATGATGTGGTGCTAGTAGATGAAACTAGGGCCGGCGTGAATAGGAAGTTAGAGCTATGGAGGCAAACTTTGGAGTCAAAGAGGTTTAGACTTAGCAGGACCAAGACTGAGTACATGCGATGCGACTTTAGTGGTGTTGGTGGCAAAGATGGAGATGTCAGTTTAGAAGGAAAGATAGTGCCGAAGAGGGACACCTTCCGTTACTTAAGATCAATGTTGCAAAGCAATGGTGATATCGATGAGGATGTTTGCCACAAGATCAATGCAGGGTGGATGAAGTGGAGGCATGCATCTGGCATCCCATGTGACAATAAGGTCCCACAAAAGCTAAAAGGTAAGTTCTATAGGACGGCTGTCAGACCGGCGATTCTTTATGGGCAGAATGTTGGCCCACTAAAAGACAACATATCCAACAAATGAGTGTCGCAGAGATGCATATTGTGCGTTGGATGTGCGTCCATAAAAGAAAGGACCGGATTAGGAACGAGGTAATTTGTGATAGGCTAGGGTGGCACCGATCAATGAGAAGCTGGTCCAACACCGACTAAGGTGGTTCGGGCATATCCAGCGGAGGCCTCCAGAAGCTCCCGTTAATAGTGGAACTCTAAAGAGTATGAAGGAGACTGGAAGGGGTAGAGGACGACCAAAATTGACGTGGGCAGATGCGATAAAAAGAGACCTGAGGGATTGGAATGTACCTAAAGTTTTGGATCTTGATAGGACTGCATGGAGATCAGCGATCCATGTGCCAGAACCTTAGTCACTCGCTTCTTTTCTCTTTCCTTTTCCCCCTTTTTCCCTACTTTTTTTTCTTTTTTCTTTTTCTTTCTATCGCCTTGTTTTGGTTCTCTTTTTTGTTGTTGTCACTCATGTGTGTGTATAAAACTATTTGCTAATTAATTATAGGTTTTTAACTGTGTAAAGCTTTTCTATTGTGTAAAACTGAGAAGTATAAACATCGTATGTAGACTGTGTCGATGCAGAGTACCCCCTTCGTCCCGATTCATAGGACCTGGGTGTATCCCTAGATCCTAAATTTGATCAACGTAATACAATATACAAATTATAAAATGCATATCGCTAGAAAATTTAGATAGTCTACTTTCTAATGATATAACTTTTGTGTTGTATAATTTATATTATGTTAGTTAAAATAATGATCTAGGGATACGTGTAGGCCCTATGAACCGATACAATGGGAGTATTATGGTGTGGCACGAAAAAACATGTGGGTTACACATAAATTATACCATTGTGCAATACTTCTGTCACTCCCTTTGGTGCCGTAAAGAGTAGAAGTTGTGTACATGTAGTTCTAGAGTACTATAGAGTGGCACGAAAAAACATGTCGGTTACACATAAATTATACCATTGTGCACTGGTTTTGTACCAACATGCTATACAGGTGGATATTGAATTTTGTGTGTGTATTCCAGCTGTATTTTACGTCTTTTGTTGCTGAAATCCAGCCAGACAACACACATAGCTAGTAGGTGCTCCCTGACTATTTCCTCGTCGCAATAATTGAAAATAAATTTCCTAAACTGTGATGGACGCATATAATTACCTGTAAAAACATGCAATAGAAATAAAGGTAGTAGGTTTCTAAGTGTTGAAAAAACTCTAAAATCCATGCAAGCAACTCACAAAGAAACCAAGAATGTTAGCGTAGGTCTCTAGTAGTAAGAGTATGACATAGAAGGGGTTAGTTTGAGAATTTTCAACTATTTAAGAATAACCATTATTGTTTGTATTTTTCAAAAAATATCACCGCAATTCTCTTTGCAGCATATAGATGTCATTGAGCTCACTTAAACACACAAGTTGGCAAATATACTTCGTCTTTTCTATTGTAAAGGCATCTATGTGGTGGACTCGATTTGAATCACATGTTGACCGGCTCGACCCTACATAAACATGTCCTTTTTTTTTATCTCGTTACATGCTCAATCTATCTTTGACTATGTCCTAAATACATGATTACAACTATTGATTCATTTTCATGGGAGATTTGCACACTAGTAGTTTTAGTGGGATTTTATCACTTTTTGTAGTCCTTGGTGTGTGTAGGTGTTGTGAACCTTTATGGATAAAGCAAGAAGAAAGGAGCCAAGCGGAGGCAGTAGACTTAGCCATCTCAAAGGTGCAAAAATTCAATTTTTCTATCGCGAGCTAAAGAACACCGAAATCGGAGTTGGTATGAAAAATGGTGGCAAAAATACCAGAAGAGGGCAGAACACTTAACGAGCACTAGTACGGTTGTGATAATCGTACCGCGCGCCTGTACCACACGTTCTGGACCGCGAGAACGCCCAACTCTGATGCAATTCAACACAGATTTTCTCTTAGTTTGTTCCTAGACTTTTCTTAGGTGCTAAAGTCGATTGTGGGAGCATTGAAGACCCCTCCTAGGCCTATATAAACGAGGAAGATCATCCACAAGATCCAATCTCATTCACATTTCCACACGGCGAAGCCCTGCCGCTGTGCCGCCTCGATAGTCCTTCGTCACCACCACCACACCATTGAAGGGGAGAAGAGGAGGGGGAGTAGGAGAAGGGGAACACCACCATCCCCGCGGGTGCCGGCCCTAGGCCGTGCGAGTCGCCATCATCACCATCTCCATCAAATCCCCAACTCCCTACAAGTGACTTATCCACATTTTAATGGGTTTCAACCGAAATCAACTTTAATTGTAGAATATACTAATAACTCGTTTGGTATCCAAGCATTCCTTCCAGAATCTGGAATTCATTTAGCAATTCCAACACAACCCTGTTTGGCTGTTGTGGAATGAGAGCTTCATTTCATTTCAAAATTCGACGGAAATGACATGGTGGGTTAAGTGGATTCCTGTTCCGAACCCGTCATTTGTCTGGAATCTTGCCTCGTCCCCTCCTCCCTCCCCCTGATCCCATCCGCCTCCGTCCCTCCACCTCGCTGCCACGGACAGCTGCTTCCCGGCCACCGACGACGACTCCCGCCGCCTCTGAAGGGATCCTCTTTGCCCAACTCCTACTCATCTCTTCGGCCATCTACTTACTATATTCCTCCCCACCTTTTTTTCTTGTGGCGGCGGCGATCCTTCTCCGGTAAGAGGCCGACGAGCTCCTCCACATCTGCTCCACCACCGTAGGCACTTTCTTCTGCCGGTTGATTTTCGTTATTAGAGTAAAGATAGTTTGTCCAATCTAGGTGTATTTAGACCATCTTGCTGTGAAAAATTAGCATTGAGTATACATTGTACACAGGCAACAAGACAAACTCTTGTTTTCACTCTTCAAAATTATACATCATGTATTTTTCTACCTTTTCAAGCTCTCGACATTTAATTGAAACAGATTTGTGTGTGTGTGTGTGGGGGGGGGGGGGGCATGTTGCCGCCAAATTTCGTGTATAAACAAATTAGAGAGGCCCGAAAATTCTGAAAATGGTTTAATATTTATATGTTTTTTGACAAAAAAAAAAGAGAGGAGAAAGTTTGTCCAATCGTAGGCACTTTCTTCTGCCGGTTGATTTTCGTTATTAGAGTAAAGATAGTTTGTCCAATCTAGGTGTATTTAGACCATCTTGTTGTGAAAAATTAGCATTGACTATACATTGTACACAGGCAACAAGACAAACTCTTGTTTTCACTCTTCAAAATTATACATCATGTATTTTTTACCTTTTCAAGCTCTCGACGTTTAATTGAAACAGATTTGTGTGGGGGGGGGGGGGGGGGCATGTTGCCGCCAAATTTCGTGTATAAACAAATTAGAGAGGTCCGAAAATTCTGAAAATGGTTTAATATTTATACGTATGTTTTTTGACAAAAAAAAATAAGAGGAGAAAGTGCAAAACGCCGTCTGTGGGGATCGAACCCACGACCACGTGGTTAAAAGCCACGCGCTCTACCACTGAGCTAAGAAGGCAGTTGTGGCCAAACTAAATTATTTACTTTATAAAAACCTTCTTTACCCTATTTGTAATGCTCAATGGGTTCACGCCTGCCCGCACCGAAATCAAATTGAACGTGCAAATCGGGCACCGCGGTTCCCCCTTTTCATAGTACTCCGATACACCATAGCGTTGGCCACATATATATCTGCAAGACTGTAACTGAATCTCCATTATCGCCGAGGCTGCTCCACGTTAGCACCGGCCGGACAACACACACGGAGCAGAGCAGCCCCAAAGCACTGCAATCAAGTGACAGTGCAAGCGAGCTGCGCGTCTGCCGCAGTTACATCTTCACGACTAAGGACATGTACTACGCCCGACGCTAACAGGGGTGCTAGGAAATAAATCTCAAGCATTTTGTCAGCTTCCATGGCAGTTCTCGGTCATTTTTGTAGCATCGATCCATAAGCAGAACGTCTGACGCTTGTATTATCAGTGTAAATGATGTTTCCAAGACGGCGGACGCTAAGGCTGGTCATAGTGGGGAGTAACCTAGACTAATAACATATGTCTACCTTCATAGTGGGTACTAACTTACATATGGTGTCATGCATTGTATCATTTATCATGTTGTAGACTCATTTTGCCTTGAGGTGTGATGTTATGGTAACATAGCTAGTTACCACCTCACTCTCTTTCTTCATTTATTAGCATGCCATGTCACCAAAATGCCTTGAGATGTGTGATGTTACTAGCTATGTTACTCCCACTATGAGCAGTCTAAGCTGAAAAAATTTAAGCGCTTGTGTAAGCGCCAAGCGTTGTACATGCCCTAAACCGTCTTTAATTTGTTACACTACTAAACCACAAGGTCCACAACAAAGATGATCGATCGATATCCCTCTTGAGAATCCCTCCCGTGCGAGCATGCTCCTCCTAACTGAGGGGAACTGGTGTCAGCTTCCCGCCGTACACCTCCGGCACCTGGCTCTCGTCTAGCTCCCGCCGCAGAGTCTCCCCTAGTTTCTTGTCGTCGATGAACACGAACTGGACCAATCCATCGAGAAGAAAGGATCAATATAAGAGAGATTGAGAACCAGGGACGATCGAGGGTGCGAGGAAGTACATACCTTTTCTCTGGTGTTGGCGTCGATGAAGGGTTGCACCATCTTCCAGGCTTTCATGAACAGGTAAGGGATGTGGATCATGAGCGCCTTGCCCAGCCTCTCTGGGTAGTAGTTCTGCATGATCTCAATGGCCGCGATGTATGCCCTGACATCGCAGTTGGCGTACCCCCACCCTTTCAGGTCCACGATGCATAGAAACTTCTCCTGCCCTCGAGGGATCCTGCAAAATCAAATCCCAATGCTATACTGAATTCTGCTAAGATTCAGACTTATCAACAAACATGTAGCTAGTAGTAATGTAGTACCTGGTACAGATATTGTCGAGCAAGTAGATAATATACCCTGCAGAAAGAAAAATAATATCAATGATAACTCCATATTTTCTGAAATGCGGATCATGTTTGTTTCTTTAAAGCGTGTAAATATGGGGCACGACTAAATCACTTAGCCGAAACTTTAGGATCTTCTTCACACAACCACTTAAACTTAATCACCACTCTATAGAATTTGTTTGGTTGGCCCACTTGTAAGTGTTGACAGAGCATCGTTTTTTTATTTTTTTGACATGGAGGCAAAATCTTTCAGGCATCTCATTAATTAAGAATAATAGAATTTCCTAGCTAATCTTTGTCGCATTTCATTAATTAAGAATAATAGAATTTTCTAGCTAATCATAATAGTCCTGGTTGGTGATATATTCTGACCCCAGGGTCCATGTCTGCAAATCTAGAAAATGACCGCTCAAGAAAATCTTGGAGGCTTGCTTTGGTGTCTCCTGCTCACCAAAACTTGAAGGGGTAGGTTTTCTCGGGCTTTCTTTTTTTAGGCTGCAAAAACCCATATCAAGTGCCTATATATCCTTGTATATATATCTTTGAATTCCATTCCAGTTCGCTAACAAAAGATCATGAGAGTGAAGGTGGGATGTGCATACGTACGCTTGAAGCCGGCCATGTCGCGGTTGGCCGATAAGTGCTTGGCCGGCAAGACGAGCAGAACGGGGCGGCCGGCTCGGTCGACGCCACACATGGAGGCCATCTGGTTCGACAGCTCAGCCTGCACCCGCTCCGCCGGGATACCGCCGCCCGGCACGTCGTCCCGTCTCCACGCGACGGACTTGAGGAGCATCGCTGACGCCTTGCCCACGTCCTGCCCCCGTGCCCGCAGGAACCTCCTCAGCGTCAGGTTGTCCACCTCCTGCACGACCCATGCATATGTGGCTTTGTGATTCCATGATATTCGATCCGCTAATTGATAAGTTACTGAATGGAACTAAATTGCTGAACTGCCGTGTACTAGCTTCGTCATGTGACTTTGTGATTCGAGCACATTCGATCCGTTGTTATCTTGCTTAATTACTTAATTATTGTGAGTGAGAGAAAAATAGTTGGTCGTCGCCCATGCTTCACGTGGTCACGAGTTTGCTAGCTACTAGGGTTGAAGTCGTGACACACGTGTTCCCAATTCCCATCACTTTTAATGGAGTTGTGTATTCAGTCACCGATCAGTTTGTTAAGATGATTCCCCATCAGCTAGCAACTTAATGGGTGTGACTATATCTCAGTCAACTGAGAACTAATTTTGTTCTTAGTCATATGATGTCATCAAATTTCATATGAGTTACAACTCATGACTAGCATGAATCACGATGCAAATCAAGAACTAACTTTGTGCTCAGTTAAGCTTTACACCATTTGATTTCCATCGTAGTTCGTGCTAGTCATGAATTGCAACTCATCTGAAATCTGAGAACCAGCAAATCCCTAGCTTAATTAATTTGTCCATACAAAACTGCTAAAGATTTTAACTACTGATGATTATAGTGACAACGACAATAGCTCTAAACATATACTAGTATTACTCGCAAATTAAAGGGACATGTTGCCGGCCATATTAGTCCCTCCTCTTTTGAATTAATTGACTCAGCTTAGGTACACATACATATATTAGTACACTGTTGTTTGTGTTCTGGTACCTCCAAAGCTTAGGAGAAGATGTCTGTATGAAACGGGAGCACGCAAATGGTCATGAAGCACAGATCGATCCACCATGTGGTCCATGTCACAGATCATCCTCTATAGGAAGAAGACCGACAGCAACGAGGAAAAGGAAGAAGACGAAGAATGAATCAAAGAAGAACGTATACCTTGGCATATGGGTCCTGGGCTCCGGCCATGGCCTTCAGCTCGGCGACCTTGAGCCACTCCCCTTCCCCTGCATCCCCGGCTCCTTTTACGCTTTTCGCCATCTCCTGCGGCTACTGCTGCTGCTCCTCCTAGAGGTGGGTTGGTGTAGTGATACGGCGAGTACTGGGAGCGCGGCGAAATAGCCGGAAAGATGGTGGGTGTCTAGTCCGGCTGCGGCCTGCGGGGGAGGGAGTACTAGACTGTATTCATAAGCCTGAAACCGTGGATGGAGGCCAGTGGAAACCGTGGAATATAAGCGAGAGGTTTCCAGGGATTCTTCGTTTATGCTTCTTGTCATGGCGTTTGGTTGCATTAGTTTTCTTATGTTTATTTTCTTCTCTCCCTTTAGTCAGCACACGTGATAATCTCTGGTACGACTTGTGATTCTCGCTTCTAGTGTAGTGTCTCCGGTTTCCTAACCTCCTCATAATCTCAGCACAGGTTTTCTGTGTCAGATGTCTGGCCTAATTATTTGTCAAGGTTTTCTCCGCCCATGAGGGTTGATTAGTGGGACTTGGATTTAGTGAAAGTACGTTAAAATTTATAAAGTTTGATTAAATGTTTAGAAGAAACACCAACATCTACAATATAAAATTTATTATATTACAATCATCATAAATATATTTTTAAATTATATGCATTTGATATTATGAATGCTGATTTTTTTATTCTGTTCTTGGTCAAACGTCATAAATTTTGACTTTTACTAAACCCAGAACGCGAGATAATTTGTTAACGGAGAGAGTATAACCAATTCAATTCCTTAAAAAAAATTTATAGTAGGAAATATAGTTCTCAGAGTTATATGGAGGTGAAATTACTATATCTAAAGTTAACTTGAAAGTTTTAAACAATCTTTGAAAACACTAAATTTGATTTAAATTAAAATCACAAAGTGAAACCTATTCAACATGACGAAGGATTGCAGTTCAAGTTATATTATATTTCTAGTACTCACCTCTCTCTCTCTCTCTCTCTCTCTCTCTCTCTCTCCTCTAGTGTGTGATATATAAACATATTTACATACCAAAATGTACTTTGTTTACCGATTTGTTCCTCTGTGCTGACGAAGCTAGCTGCTTGTCATTGTCGGTAAGAGCATCCCCACTCGTTGGCGCTCCCCACGTCCAAATCCGGCGAAATTTTCGTCCGGATTGGAGGAAGATTTGGCGTGGGGAGCGTCGAAGTTCCAGCCGTCCCCCCGGCAGAAAACCCCCAACCTCGACCATTTGACATATTTCAAACAAATTTAACATAAAATTTAACAAGTTCGGCGACCAAGAGTACAAAAATTGCTCAAACAAATTCGGCGATAATCAGTACAATGTTTAACAAGTGCTGAAACAAATGAAGCACACAATTTCACAATTTTTCAAACAAATTAAGACAGACTAGTTGGCGTCGGCGTTGGCGTTGCCTCGGAGCCTCCATATGTGCTCCACTAGATCATCTTGCAGCAGCTGATGCATTGTAGAGTCTCGAATCTCCTGACGCATAGCAATGAAGGCGGCCCATGATGGAGGCACCTGGTGATTAGGCTGTGCAAGAGGACCCTCTCTCTCATATGGTGCTTCTTGCTCAGCCAGAGGAACCGGATGCTTTCGCTCCTTTTCAATAATCATATTGTGTAGGCACACACAGCAGTTCATCACCTCCCACATCTGATCTTTGGACCAAGTCATAGCGGGGAACCGGACGACAGCAAATCTCTACTGGAGGACACCAAATGCACGCTCGACGTCTTTTCGGCAAGCTTCTTGTTTCTTGACAAACTCGCAAAGTTTGGGGGTGCTAGGATTCGAGATAGTCTTCATAAATGTTGCCCACTTTGGATAGATACCGTCTGCAAGGTAGTATCCTTTGTTGTAGTGCCGACCATCGATCACATAGTCCACCGGGGGAGCATGACCCTCAACAAGCTTGGAAAACCTCTAGCTTCATTTGTTGCAAGGATCCTCTGAGTGTCTTCGACAGTGGGTGATCTCAAGTAATAGTCCCCGAACACTGCTATGACGGCCCTGCAGAACCGGTAGAAACAATCAAGGGCGGTGGACTCCGCCATCCGAAGATAGTCATCTGCAGTATCACCGGGAGCTCCATACACCAGCATCCTCGCTCATAGCCACTATGCACTTCTGCAGTGACGAAAATCCAACCAAACCAGTGCAATCCGCCTTGCATCTGAAGTAGGGATCAAAGTGGCGGATGGCATACACAATTTGCAGAAATAGCTTTCTGCTCATCCTGAAACGACGCCGGAAAACACTCTCACCATGCAATGGATTGTCGGCGAAGTAGTCGGCGTACAACATGCGAGTAGCCCTCCATTCGCTGTCTCGGCTTGCACTTCCGGCGACCTCGTGCCGACCCACCACGTCGACCGCGTTGCCAGTCCGGCGTACATGCTAGCCAAGCAACCAAGGATCATCATGTGCTCGTCGTCTTGGGCGGCTGCTGCCATCTCTTCTTGCATAAGCTCGACGAACATCTGCTCCTCCTCTTCGTTCGAGTCCATGGCCGGCGAGGCAAATGGACGAACACCTGACGGGCGTGGTCGAGGCAACCCGAGCCGCGAGCGACGAGGAGCAAGCAGGCCGGCGGAAGAGCAGCCAGATAGGCCGTCGTCCAAAGACGGCGGAATATAGGCAGGTGGGGAAGGAGGGGCGGCGGAATCTGGGCAACAAGCCGGCGGGGTGGTGCCGGCGGCGAGAGAGATACGAGGGGTGGGGGAGATTTTGAGCGACGTGGCGGTGGGGTTCGTGCGTCGAGTCACCGACAGATCGGGCCCTTCCCCGCTTTTCACTCGTCCGGAGTCCCCGAGCGCTCCCCGGGGGCCGGGGGTGGCGTGGGCTCGCCGGATGGATGAAGGGCCAAATCCGGACGAAAACGAGAAACCGGGGGCGCGACTGAGCCGAATTACGCCGTCCGGATGGAAAAAACGCTCGCCGGGGGCACGAGTGGAGATGCTCTAAGGCGTTAGGGGCATGTCATATACTCCTCCTTTCTAATTTAGGATGCATATTAGTTTTTTTGGTCAAAATTTAATATTATAAAGTTTGGCCAACTATATATAAATATATACCTGCTTTCATAATTCTAAATTCATATGATATGAAAATATATTTAGTGATGGTTCTAATAATATTGTGTTGATGTTGATATTGTTTTTTACATATTTGGTTAAAAGTTTATAAAGTTTGGTGTTGACTAAAACTAACATGCACCCTAATGTGAGAGGAAGGGAGTAAGTAAAATAGGATTAATACGATGCCACCAGAATGTGAATACACCTCTAGAAAATTCGCACAATCCATTGAGTTGCGAATTCCTCCACGTTATTCATGGGTTTTAACATAAAGATTCTTTCTACCGATACTATTACATGGCAACAATTGTTTCTTTGGAGTTAGATCGTACCATTTTTTACCCTTCCTTTTGACTTCCTATCGAAAGCAATTCTGCAGATTTTAGAAATAATACGATTCAACTATGTTTTAGCACAATTTTTTTTTGGAGTTCTACAGAGGAGAAAAGACTAGATCTAAAACAACTTGAAATATAAAGATTTTTTAACAACACTAAACTTAGTTGAAAATGTTTTAAATTTGTGCTATTCTAATGTAGAATATGATTCATTACTTTGTCACGATTGGTGCCCTAGAGGCGCCAACATCTGCCTTGTATTCATAATATATAGTCTCGTTTGTAAAGTATTTGCACCTTTTGTTAGATATGATTAGTCTATGTAACCTTGTGCTTAATTAATTTATACATTTTTTTTTGTTTTTAGTCGTTTGAGGTTGTGATGGATACACACCGCCGAGACTAATGTGTTAAGCTGGAAGATGACTAGGTTCCATATGCCATGTGCATATAGGTGCTATTTGACTTAAAATGGCTAAGCAAAAGAGCTATGCCAGCCGGACTGACCCAAAAATCAAGACGTCACTAGCATATCGTCATGTGCTCGACTTGAGCAATGAAATCCTTAGACCTAAGGTTTTCACACTATCCGGGTTGTAGACTATCTGGGTTTGAGGTTACCCAAAGCTCTCCATAACTAGTAGCTATAAAGGTGACTCTTGGGCCGACTAGAAGCAAGCCTCGTGATGTGGTTCGACCAAGACGGAATTTGCCACTTCATCATGGAGACATATTCTCTGGGCTCTCTCATGTGGTATGATACGGAAGCATGGCCATACATAACTCGACTAAGTGTTAACTGATGTTGTTCAACTAAGGTATTAGCCGGAGGGAATCACATATCACATAGATGAGAAAAGAGAGCTAAGCCGACATTGGCATGCTGAGTTACTCACCTATGTCTTACCACCAATATCATGAGACAATGGGACTTAGAGAGAGCATCACATTTATAAGCTACTCAAAGGTATCCAAGAGACGACATGTGATGTGGGCATTACCCTTCGGGTACGCGACATTGCTATACCTAGTGCAGATTATGAAGATAGACCAGTACAAGGACTCGACAAGCTGGACCCGCATGCAATATAAACTTAGACTACAAGAAATAATACTTCAATTCGTGTGCTACTAGGACTCTTGTAAACCCTACCCTGTTTGCATATATAAAGTCAGACAAGGGCACCCCTTAGATCAGATTCAGAAACAGAAAACACATACACACGGTACGCATAGACATCGCAGCCCGCAGATTAGAACTAGACTAGACACAACAACTCCACCTATGCGGCCCCCTGTACAAATATATTCATATAGTGGATTGCTAGCAGGACGTAGCGATTCTCCACCGCGGGGATGTGAACCTGGGTACGTCGTGTGCCTTCTCGCTCCCGGAATCTCCATCATCGCCTTCCGTCAACCCTAAGCCCCTCATGGTGGGCATTGCCGAGGAACCGCCTCGTCAACATGCTTTGGTAGAAGCGGCTACCGTCTATATGCTTTGATCACGTTGACATAGGCATCCCAAATGGGCCTGCCTAATATAGTACCCGGGGTTTATTGAAGGCCCACTACCCGAAGAATAAGAAGACTCGAGAGCCCAAGATGTATTTAAGGAAAAGATAGAGTTGTAATAGGAAGTGTTATTTGTAATCCGGCGGGATGAGTTAGAAACCGTCCCGACTATGTAATCCCCGTATAGCACGAATCCCTCGGCTCCACCTATATAAAGGGGGGTCGAGGGACGAGAAGATCATCGAATCATTGTCTGCAAACCCTAGTTTTCATATTCGTCGAGTACTTTTCGGCTGAAACCTTCGAGATCTACTTGCCCTCTACTTCTAACTAAACCCTAGCCTATAATCCATAGGCATTGACAAGTTAATCCACAGCATCGTCACAGACAACGGCAGTAACTTCACGTCCAATGAATTCAAAGACTATTGCGAAGAGGTGGGTATCAAGCTGAACTTTGCATCAGTTGCACATCCTCAAACCAATGGGCAAGTCGAGAAAGCCAATGGCATCATCTGGCAATGGCATCAAGAAGCGCTTGTTAGGACCACTAGAAAAAGCTCGACATACTTGGCCTCGAGGAACTACCAAGTGTGTTGTGGAGCATCCGAACAACTCCAAATACAGCGACACAAGAAACTCCGTTTTTTCCGGTACATGGAGCGAAGCGGTACTACCAATCGAGATAGAGCACAACTCTCCACGTGTCGCGGAGTATGATGAAGAAACATCGAGAAAAGCATTAGAAGATGATGTGGACGCACTTGATGAAGCTCGAGATGAAGTATTGTCTCGAGTAACCAAATATCAACGGGACTTGAAGAATTACCACGGTCGACGTTTGCGGCCAAGATCTTTTCAGGTGGGCGACCTAGTTCTTCGGCTCACGCAAAAAAGTCATGAAAAACTCGAGTCACCGTGGCTCGGCCCTTACATCGTCACGGAAGTAATCGGAGGAGGAGCATACGGGATAAAGGACAAGAAGACGGGGGTGGAGGAGCCAAACCCCCGGAACGTGGCGCAACTCGGGCGGTTCTACGCCTAGAGTCGAAATATAGTCCTTGTAAAACTTCAATGTACTCGAAACGCCCGCGAGTTTTCGGACGCACTCTTTTCCTTTTCGGGGCACCGAGTGGGGCCGGAGAAGGTTTTTAATGAGGCGGGCTCGCGGTGCTCGCAATATAATAAAGATAGTGGCTATATCACCCTTTTCTTTGTCAACGCGACCAAAGTCATCGCCCGACGAATTTCAATATAGTTAATCGATAAAAGAAGAAAAAAATCTTGCCTTGGTATTCAAATACCTCGTGAGTCAATAAAAATACAAAATAGTACTCAGTAAAAGCTCGGGGGCTCATATTTGCCCTCAATATATAAATGCCTTGGTCCACAACCTCGCAAATATACAAATATAGTAAAAAGTCACCGAAAACACTCGGGGCTAGGCAAACATAGAAATATAATGGTTGCTTTACAATATGGTCATGGACTACAAAGAAGAAATTTCTACAAGAAGCAAATAACTAGTCTTGATTCAGTATGTCGTCAAGAGTAACTCGTTCTCCTCAGGAGCAGCACCAAGAAAGTCGGCATAATGGCCATCGGCAAAAAAGTCGGCATCCATCCGAAGAAGGTCCTCAATCATTTCTTCGGCTATAGGTGTAACCTTCGTGTTAATCCTATCAACACCAACTCTCCGGCGTTTCACCTTTTGATGAACCCTCTCGACAACTTGGGCAAGGTCAAGCTTCGAGTGACAGATCTGGAGCATGATAAGAGCAAATCTGGCGCCAGCTACCAGTTGTGCTTTGACAAAATCGTGGATACTGCGAGCATCTTTGAATCTTTCCATCAATTCAGGAAGAGTTTTTGGTGGGACATTCCGAGGAAACATGGAGTTGTAAACCATAGATAAGGTTTTGGTACAGAAGTGAAGGAAATCACGGGTTTGAGAGGTACGATCCTGAAATCTGACGATTTGGCGGGTCCTCTCCGGAGTGGCCCAAAACAAAGAACCATGGTCCAAGGAAAGATTGACAAGGAGGTTTGTCCTAGCGTTTACCCTCTCTTCCTCGAGCAGCAAGCATCAATAAAGGCACCTATCAACACAACGAAGGGACAACCTTTAGGAGACAATAGCATGAAGATGAAAGATATCACAAGACGAGACAAACATACCCGACATATCCGCAACGGCTTCATTCATTAACTCGAGCATGAAATTTTCTCGAGTAACCGCTTTTCAGCTTCGAAACAGACAACCTCCTTAGCAGCCATAGCCTCGTGGACTTGCTGAAGGGCAACTTTCTCGGCTTCGGATGATTTACGAGACTTGCTCCATCATCACAAGTGTTTGCTTTTTCGCATACCGAAGTTGTTGTCGAAGATCATTCAATTCTTGCGACAGGGTATCATCAACAAAGTGCGTATCGTAACGGATCTCTCCGCGCGGGAAGAAGGCGAAGCATTGGAAGGAGTAGGAATTGGAGTATAGTTATCAAATATCAACTGAAATTTAAAACGAACAACATCAAAAAACGAGGCAAAGATAGAGTTCTTCATTAATCTCTCGAGAATAATTACAAGGGCACTACAGTGGGGCTAGGGAAATACGTGTCGCCAAAAGACTACTTTGGCGACAAGAGCTGAAGAAGCAAAAGAAAAACAGAGGCATGCAACTAGACCTCCGGCCTTGACGAACTAGGAGTCGACGTTGGCTGGATCCCGAGATACGCCAAGATTTTCTTCGTATTGGGCTTGGCCGCCTTCATCGGTGACTTCCACCTCGACCTGTTCTATCGGATCGGTGTCGCCAACCTTCGTCCGGTCGAGAGTCCGCCGACCGTCAGCAACCGTGAGCAACGAGTATTTTCAACCGCTACCTTCATGTTCTCATGGCGCAGCCTTCAGCCCAAGATCCTCCGATGTATTGAACATCTTGGCGAGGTCAAGGAAAGTCGAAGGTTCCTCTTTCTTCGGGAAGAAGTAGGGGAACAACGCCGACAAAGCCCCACTGGCATTGGCCACACCTTCACGAATTTCCCGTCCATGGGACTCTAGAAGAGAAAGTGCGTCAAGGAGAGGGTCATTGACAGATTTCTCTAGATCAAAATCTTGGTTGGTTTGGGCTGCCACATAAAACAGAATGTTAGTCGAAAACCAAGAAACAAGAAGTACAAACAAAAAAGAAGGGACAAGCGATATTACTCAGCGTGCGTCGACTTTGCGAATTCAAGCGCTTGATGATCCCTTGTTCTCGTGCAACCTGTGCAGATTTTTGCTCGTGCAAGGCGGATTCAAGCATCTTTGAGCCTTTGCTGCAATTCTTCGACACTAGCAGCCTTTGCCTTGGCATCATCGGCTTCAGCTCCGGCTTCGCTAGCGGCAAGTTCAGCCTTCTTGCGAGCCGTTTCACTTTTCTCGAGATTCCGAGAAAGTGTCTCGGCACGTTTGTTAGCCTCTCGCAAGTTTTTCCGTTGAGAAAGGAAAAGAAAGAGAAGAAAGATTCAAAATAGCGACAAGCGAAGGAGTAAAAATTCAAGGAAAAACAGCACGTACAACGGTCGTTACCTTCGGCTCGTCTGGCATACTCGCGGTACCCAATAAATTGGGACCCGATGCGGATGAGATCCTTGATCATAGGCTGTCAAAGAAAAAAGTAAGAAGGGGAAAAACTTCGGCATTACAAGAGTAAGGGTCCGCAAAAGCAAAATAGAGGAAATATAGATCTCGATAAACTTACATCATCTAAGAGCTGCGACGAAGAGCTGCCCAATTGAGGAGGAGGCTCAACGACCATTTCAACCCTTGCCCTTTTTGGCGAAGGGACAAGGGGGCTTGACGGTGGAGTTGTAGTGACGACGTTTTGTTGGGGAGACGATGTTTCATCTCCTTCAACCAACGTGTCTGAAACAAGCACAGTACGTGACGTGCTGGTCCGAGGAGCTACGTCAGTAACTGGTACTTCTTCCTCATCACTAGTAAACAAAAATCGACAGTATAAAAAGCAAGACAGAGTTCAACTTTTCGAGTACATCAAAAAAGGAGGAGAGATAAAATTGACTTACGAGCTGATGAGGGACTCAAAATAAGGATCATAAGCTGCCTTCGGATCCGAAGGAACAACTTCTTCAGCCTTAGAAATCCCAGAATCCTCGACTTCGGTCCTTTTCCTTTTGTTCTTCGGAGAAACAGCAGGAGGAAGGGATTCAGTCGACTCACTGGCCTCAGACTCAGCCTCTCTCTCATGAGAAGCCGCAGATTTGTGAGAACCCGCAACTTCACTTTCAGGAACGTAAGAAGCCCGAGTATCGTCGGCAACGATGGTCATTTCTTCGACCTCTCCACCCTCGGGAAGAGGAGGAAGGGAAGATATACTAGGATGATCCTGAAAAAATAGAAACCAAAGAAAAAGTAAAGACATGACGAGTACAATGAGATGCAAGAAAAAAGGTGCAACAAGATAAAAACGCGGAAAGACAAAATACCTTGGGGAGTGGATTGGTGGAGCTGTATGGTTCCACACGACAAGAAGAAGGAACCGGATCTTTGCCCGGGCGAGAAAGCCTTCGAACCAACTTCTCCAAGTCCTTGGTGGAAAGGTCACCGGAGATTCGGTTGGCGTCATTTTCACCGCAGTACGTCCACGGGGGATTTTTGCGAGCCTCGAAGAGGCTGCACTCTAATCCTAAGGAAGTAAGCAGTGATTTGAACACCGGATAGCTCCTCGCCTCGAGTATTTTGAAGGCCGGCGAATGCGAGACATGAGCGCCTCTGTCGCCTTTTTCTCTTCCTCGGAAGCTTCGGCATCCCGGGAGCGACGGCGCTGAATTTTGGCACTCCCGTCGAAGGGAATTATGTTGTGCTCAACGGAGTTGGCGCTTTCTTCGTGAATGTAAAGCCACTTCTTGCGCCATCCTTGGACAGAATCAGGAAACTTGACGTCGAAATAATCGACATCGGTACGAATACAGATAACAACGCCACCTATGTTATAAGTGACGTTGTGGGAGCCATTGCGGCGGAGGCAAAAGATGCGTTTCCAAAGAGCCCAATTAGGAGCAACTCCAAGAAAGCATTCGCAAAGGGTGATAAAAATAGAAATGTGAAGGATGGAATTGGGGGTCAGATGATGCAGTTGAATCCCATAGACAAAGAGAAGACCGCGGAGGAAATCATGGATTGGGGTAGAGAGGCCGCGGATAAGATGATCAACGAAACTAACCCGATACTCCATTGGAGGCTTGGGATAGCTTTCTTCATTGGGAAAGCGGATGGCGCCTTCCTTCTTCATCGGGCCAAGCCTTTTCATCAGAGTTGGAGTCTTGGTTGGAGATCTTGGATCTCTCCCACTCAAAATCTTCAGCGGCCATCGCGGACTGCGGAGTGCTGTGGCGGGTCAAACGCGCACGCGGCGGCATCCACGGAAGTGGGTTGAGCAATGTATGCGAGAGCGGGAAATCGGCGAAGATTGGGCGCAGAGGAAGATTTGCGAAGAGGAACAGGTGAGCGGCGCAAGCGAGGGGATGAACGGAGGTTGAAGACAGAGTTTATATAAGAATTGGGTGAAGCAAGTGTACCGTTGGACGAGGAAATCGTGTGGTGAGAATTGATCTTCCGGTTACAAGGGCAAAAAAGTATTTTTATCGGGACAAGCGTTACCGCACGAGCACCAGAAAAAGCGGAGGACGTGTGTCCCCCACTTCCACGACGTGTCAATATGGTGGGAACGATGGACCCACAAAGCAGAAAAAATATCGACCAGTGATAGAGTTGAAGAAAATTTGACAAGAGAAAGGAGAATGTCGACAGGATAAGTTATTTGAATGCATCGGGAGCCTTTGGTCAGAAACAAGTTTTTGCCCAAATGCTCGGGGGCTACTTCGAAAAAAGAAAAATTTCGACAATGGCAAATATAGAAAATGTTGAGCCTACAGTCAAGCACAAGTTCTTGGCTGTAGCCTCGGGGCTACTCCCATCGGAGCGCCGTTCGCGCACCCGATAAAAAAAAGAGAGAAGAAGAAGGAGGAAAGAATATCGGGAGATAATAGCAATATAGTGACAAGGTGGACTAAAATGTTGAGCCTACAACCAAGCACAAGTTCTTGGCCGTAGCCTCGGGAGCTACTCCCATCGGGAACGCTGTTCGCGTGCCCGATGAAATTGACAAAGGAAAAATAGAACAAGCAAGAGAATATATTTCGAGTTATCATTAACTCTCCATATACTCCCATCGGGAAAGCAATATAAGTCATATTTGACTCAATAAAATGTGCCATTCCAACAGCCGGAAAAGCACTCGACAATATATTCTCGTAACGCCGAAGTTGCGATCAATTTCTGAATGCCGCAAAATTGCGAAGGTAAGACCCCGGACCTATTCTCGCTGGGCGTGGCATCGCCGAAGACTGCGCTCTGCTACTTTTATCCGTATCAACGGATACGAAGAAAAATCCCGACGGACGCGTTAGGTACTCGATAAATTTAACCGGGACTCGACGAATGGTAAGACCTTAAGCGGCGCCCTGTCGAAGTTTACACCAGTATCCCGAAATCATGTCCGGGGACGTGATTTTGAAGTAGGTTTTTGCGGATTGCCACCGAGAGCGGTTAACTAGTACCCGATCCGTCGGATGAACTAGCCCCAACTACCAATATCCCTGTACAATATAGAATTTTGTGAGAAAAAGTATAAAAGTCGAGCTTTCGAGTAAAAATAAACGAATGGAGATTTTCCCCGACTCTATGATTCAAGCAAAATCTCGGGGCTACCGACATAGGCATCCCAAATGGGCCTGCCTAATATAGTACCCGGGGTTTATTGAAGGCCCACTACCCGAAGAATAAGAAGACTCGAGAGCCCAAGATGTATTTAAGGAAAAGATAGAGTTGTAATAGGAAGTGTTATTTGTAATCTGGCGGGATGAGTTAGAAACCGTCCCGGACTATGTAATCCCTGTATAGCACGAATCCCTCGGCTCCACCTATATAAAGGGGGGTCGAGGGACGAGAAGATCATCGAATCATTGTCTGCAAACCCTAGTTTTCATATTCGTCGAGTACTTTTCGGCTGAAACCTTCGAGATCTACTTGCCCTCTACTTCTAACTAAACCCTAGCCTATAATCCATAGGCATTGACAAGTTAATCCCTTGTCACACGTCTCATGGAGCTATGTCCGACTTGCCTTGAGCATGTGAGGTCACACACTTAAGAGAGTGAAACAAATCGGATGGGATCTGATTGACCGAAGCCAGCTAAGTGGAGACTTAGGCATACAAGGACACATGGGGTTGTCCCCTCACCCACTCCCTACAAAAAGAGAAATGCAGTTGCAATGGCTTGAATCCTATCCTGGTATGATCCAGTCTAAGGAAAGGACTTGCCTTGGAAGGATAGTTGGTACGCGCCACCACCTACCCATTTGTCGTTGTTTCACCCTGTATGTGTGTAAACCGGCAGAGGCACCACACATGTGGTGTTCTAGGAGGCATAGTAACTAGAGTAGGAGAAGGAGAGCAAGCCGGCAGCGGAGCAAGCTCACTGAAGTTCTTGTCTTCACCGAGAAGGACAAGGATGAGCAGTCTAAGATGAGCACGAGGACTGCATTACCCCGAGTGACGCGCCACCGACTTCTTCACGAGTGCGTCTAGCATTAAGATCCATGGCCTGTCACTTGAGCCGGGTCCTCAACGACATCTGACCAGAGCCAACTAAGATTTTTTTTGTTGCTCTTCATGCTCCGAACAAGGGACCCAACATACTTATCAAAAAACACACTTAGGGCAATATACCCCTACAATGAATCTCTTGGCATGGTTCTACGTTTGTGCGCTCAAGGTCGCAACCTTCGAAGGGGCCTACCACCTCTTGTCCACAGCTTGAGGTTAAAGTCGATTACTATAACTATTGTGTCGCTCAATTTAGTGTCCAACTCCCAAGAACGTGGTCATCAAGCACACCCTTTAATTTATCGATATTTTCCCGAACCCCGTATTCATATTGTTTCTTCATGATAACAACATTGGTGCCGGACCATGGGCATTCACTAACCTGAAGTTGTGTCTCCTCCAACATTCTGCAACTAGGCAAATCAGAAACTCAGGGCAAGTTCGAGACCCTGAATCATCACTTTCAACAAACGATTAATGGCTTCAAAGGAAGATCGATGGCTACAGGCCTACAATGGCACGTCATGAGTCATATGTATCTCATCTCTCATATGATGCAAGAGCTCTGCCTAGGGGTGACACCGATTCCTTAAGGTGATTATTTCAGACATCAGGTTGAGGCACTGAATTCGAAGGTCATGAAAAGGATATCGAGTGTGGTGCATATCTGTCGGAACAAATCCTAGATGCGTCTTCGAGCGGTCACCTTTGTTCGAGGATGTCACAACCCTCAATGGGACCTATGCCCATCTCGTTCGTGAGTCGAGGCTGGACCCGATTACTAAAAATATCGTGTCAGATGTTTTTGTGTATGTTATCCATCAACACGATTGTCAAGCATGCACTGAGTGTGATATCGATCGGTACCCCGAATTGTTTCACTACTACACACAACAGAGATCGAGTCGACAACTCTACATCCCTCTTGAGAACCCCCTTCCGTGCATGTTCGTCCTAACTGAGAGGAACAAGAGTCAGCTTCCCGCCATACATCTCCGGTACCTGGCTCTCGTCTAGCTCCCTCTTCAGCGTTTCCTCCAGTTTTTTGTCGTCGATGAACACGAACTGCATCGCGCACATACATAACCGATCGAGAAGAAATGAATTAATAACACATACGTTCTTGACAGCAATGGAGCTTGTACAAACCTTGTCCTTGGTATTGGCATCGATGAAGGGCTGCACCATTTTCCACGCCTTCATGAACAGGTAGGGGACGTGGATCATGAGCGCCTTGCCTAGCCTCTCCGGGTAGTAGTTCTGCATGATCTCAATGGCCGCGATGTAGGCCCTGACATCGCAGTTGGCGTACCCCCACCCCTTGAGGTCCACGATGCACAGAAACTTCTCCTGCCCTCGAGGGATCCTACAAAATCAAATTCGCTTCGATTCAGGTCAAAACAAAATCCAATTCAATGTGCCATTCCGCTGCAAGTATCGCTCAGACAGATCACTGTTGTAAGTGCAGTAGTAGGAGTACCTGGCACAGATATGGTCGAGCAGATAGACGATAAATCCTGCACAAAGTTATTTCGAAGAAAAATCATCATAAGATTCTGTTGTGGTTAGCAACCAACATCATGTGAGCTCGATGTGCAGGTTGTGCACGTACGCTTGAATGTGGCCATGTCGCGGTTAGCTGAGAAGTGCCTGGCGGGGAAGGCAAGCATGACGGGGCGGCCGGCGCGGTCGACGCCGGCCATGGAGACCTTCTGGCCGGCGATGTCCGATCGCACGTGCTCCGCCGGAATGGCGCCGTCCGGCACGGCCTCCCGCCTCCACGCCACGAACTTGAGCAGCATCGTCGACGCCTTGCCCACGTCCTGGCCGCGCGCGCGCAGGAACCTCCGAAGTGTCAGGTTGTCCACCTCCTGCTCGCAGTTCAGCTTTTTTCGTGACATGAAATAAATCTGTAGCACTGAATTCTTCTGGCCGTCCCATCTGACTTTGTGATACGAGCATATTCGATTATGTGTATGTTTGCTTAACTATTCATCGCGAATGGTATCAACGCCTATGCTTCACGCGGCCACGACTTTCCAACCTAGAGCTGAAGTGGTGCAGTGGCCACACCTATTCTAATACTTGTGGTCTAATGTATATATACGATTGTTCAGTCAACGATCAGCTTGTTGACGAGTCCCTATCAGCGAGCTTAACTAATATGTCCATACACCATACCAACAGCTGCTAAAGATTTTAACAACAGTACTGATGATAGCTCTCTATGTGACTATATTATACTAATACAATCCGTTTTTTGTGCTCCCAAAGATCAGGAAGAAGAAGCAGACTAGCATAAACCACAAGAACACAGGGATTATTGCCTGGTTGCAGATCGGTCGATCACGGGCCATGAGACAGCAGAAATTTGTCAAGCATCGCCCCTCAAAATGAAGATGACAGGAAGAGGACGACGATTTTTTTTTCGAGAACGAAGAATGATTGAATGAATCAATGAACGTACCTTGGCTTGTGGGTCCTGAGCTCCAGCCATGGCCTTGAGCTCGGCGACCTTGAGCCACTCCCCTTCCCCTGCATCCCCTGCTCCTCTCACGCTCGCCATCTCCTCCTGCTCCTTCTCCTTCTCCTCCTCCTCCACCTAGAGCGCGGAGGAATAGCCGGAGGGGAGAAAGATGGTGGATGCCCTGTTCCGTCTGCAGAGGAGGAGAGAGAGAGAGTACTACAATGGTGCCGGTATGCACCGGACGGCCTTGACTACAGAGGTGCTAATACTCGGGAGGGAGAGTCGACCGGTGGAATATATAAGCGAGAGGTTTCGAGGGATTCTTGGCTTCCTCTCCTTGTCCTAGCCTGGGTTTGCATTTGTTTTCTTGCGTTTCTTTTTCCTCCCTTCCTACATTTAGTCAGCAGTTCAGCACACGTGATAACTTCTACGACTTTTAGTAAATAATTATCGCTACTATTCTTCATAGCCTTCTCAGCACAGGTTTTCTCTGCCAGATGTCTGCCCAAAATTTTAGTCACGGTTTTCTTCGTCCATGAGTTGTTGATTAATGTGTCGACGAGTACCCCATTTCACTGTTTCAGGGGTTGATGTGCCAGATATAAAAGCATATAAATAACTGAAATATACGTCCCCGCTCTCACAAGGCTATCCGCCGCTCGGATTTGTGGAGGATTTAGTTTCTTGAATTGTTCGTTTGGTTCACCTAGGATTTTTCTTGAAAAAGTCTACCCACTCAAACCATTTGCTTCAAATCCTTCATGTTATGTCAAACACAATTTAATCCAAATTCATCTAGTTTTCTATTCAAAAATAATTCAATAGGACAAGACGGTTTGGAAGAGAGGTTCAGCACACATGATAATTTATACCACCAACCTCGGCATTCTTAGGCGGGTCTCTCGGTCCAAAACCTCATTGAGTTCACCAAGTTATGGTCTCACACCTCACAGCTTGACCTCCGTACGAGCGCCCCGGACTCCATTGTTTGGAAGCTCACTACAAATGGAGCCTATTCATGATCTTCGGCTTACAAGGCGCAATTCGCTGGGACAATTCGCTCATGTATGGATGCTATTGTTTGGAAGGCTTGGGCTCCACCTAAATGCAAACTTTTCTCTTGGCTTATCATCCAAAACCGAGTGTGGACGGCGGACCGGCTTGCCAAGTGTGGATGGCCCAATGGTTGGGTTTGTCCCCTCTGTCGATGCAATGATGAATCTGCCAACCGCCTCCTCTTCAAGTGCCGCTTCTCAATTCGCATTTGGAAGATGATCCAGGATTGGCTTCACATTCATGACTTCGACCCTTCCTCTTGGAGCGGCTTTGATAGCGTTGAACATTGGTGGACCTCCATCGCCTTTGCTCATGGTGGAAGAAGGAAAGCCATGGCTACCCTGCTCATGTTGGTCTCGTGGGAGATTTGGAATGAGCGCATTGCAAGAACTTTTAAGAATGTGGCGACCATGCCCACTATCATCTTCAAGAGAATCAATTCGGAAGCTTGGATTTGGGTCGCTGCCGGTGCAGAGCACTTGGGTCTTTTCATAGCGGGAGAGTAATCCTTTTTGCCCACGGAGGGGTTGTAACACTAAACTTGACTGTCAAACTATTTCTTCTTCTCTAATGAATTAAGGCAAACCTTTTGCCTTTCTTCCAATTTTTTATATGACTTTCAATAGCTAATTACCGCTACTTGTCATTGGCATTGAGGCCTTGGTAGTTTATGGGACGACTACGAGAATCCTTAAGAAGTGTGAGAGAATTAACATTAATTAGGACGAAGAAATTACCTACAGCAGAAGTATCTGTTAAGTAGCATGGCTTGTGGACAAAGGTGGAGCCATGTGTAACTCGAGGGAAGCACCCCCACCCAAGATTTGGTAAAATCACTGAAAAAATAGGGACTTATATAGATAGAAAATATATTCATCCCCTCCACCAAATCTTCCCTGTTTTCAAAAGAAAACCCCCTCTCCCTGACATCCTTTGCTACATCCGCCACTGGTTGGGGCATAGTTATGCAATGGACAACAGGAGAGGAGATATGAGAAGAAAGAGTAACCGGTGTCATAGAAATCATATAAACTAACAATGAATTAGGGTAGAAAGAGAAATTGTACGATGCTTTTAACTTTTAATGGGCTTTAATGGGATAACGGACATTCCTAACATACTTTTATTTTATTATTCATTTCTATAGGACCAATACTACACATATGTATTACTTGCATATGATTGGTGCGGTGATCGAACACACCAATGCATGTTATAGTCCGCAAGCCGTTGATCATATCAGGTACTCCAGGTCTTAGAGGTTTATTTTATTAGCATAGACAGAACACATATCTATCATGTTAGTTGTCACCGCATTTCATATCCGGATTTGACGCAGATGCCATGAAACATAAAAGGACAAATCTATACGTTGTTAGAGTATGTATATGAGATAGACTATGATTCTGGCCTTGTTGTCTTGTACATTAAGTACCTCTCTTTTACCAAGTGTGACATTTTGGTGGCTGTGCTACATATAGCTTTTTTACTTTCAAACACATAAATTTCGTATTTCAAAGTTTTTTTTAAAATGAAACACAATTCTAGACGTAGCCAATGATGTAAGTATGCTACAATTGAGTAAAATCTCAATGCAAATTAATTTGTATTATATGCTACATAAAATTGATAAAATCTGACAAACTTAGTCTTGAAATGTGCATTATTCACAATAAAATTTGTCAGAATTTGTTCCTTTTGTGTAGCCTACAATATAAAGCAGTTTGTATTGAGATTTTACACCATTGTAGTATATGTTATTGACGTTCTTTAGAATTTTGTTTCGGTTTTTTTGAAACTTTTCTTTAATTCCAAGTGTTTGCAAACAAAAGTCTACGTGTAACTCGGCTTTTGTTTTAAGTTTTCCTCTTTGACCACTTTATATACCCCTGAGAATCATGACAATACAACAATAAATTATAGTATATATTTTTTCTACATGGTGTGAATAGTAACAAAATTGTAGTCTATTTGGTATACCTACTCTAACTATGTGAATACTAACCAAATTTGATTTTGGTTGCGAATCTGGACCATTAACATGATTTGTGTCAAACTTGTAGTTTTTTGATTCTCGAGGTACAAAATGAGTTTGGATTTGAAACATTGTAGCATAATAGATACATGTAATATGAATATAATAATTTACTAGGGACTTGTAAAAAACTCAAATAATATGGTGAACCAGGACTCCAGGAGTACTCCAAGCTGGGCACCTGATATGTCCCCGGTGAGAGGATGATTGTTGCATCGACATTAACAAGGCACCATACCTTCGGGCAGCGAGACCATGTGAGAGTTGATGAAGAGGTCTCAAACATGTGGTTATTAACAAGTTTATATAGATTCACAAAGATCATGTCAAGATATGCTTTTGTTGGTTGTGTCGGTATGACTTGCTTCGGGACAATAAAAACTATATTTATCGATAAAAAATTACATAGACCTAGATCGATCGACATTTGTTCGAGAAATTTTTCTGCACGCTCTCCTCCTGACCTACGCCTGCCGAGCCTGAACCCTACACACCAGGACGTATGCACTGCGCGCATCAATCTAGGAAGCTAGTCGTTGGCGAAGGGGGTGACAGTCAGCTTCCCACCTATTTACCCCAGACCTAAGCTTGAGTGTGTTGTTTTTAGTCCTTCGTTGTATCGGTTGACTGTGATCCGGGTGTGATCGTACTGGTGATGTTGTGTGTGAGGGGTGTGTTGTATGACTATATAGAGTGAATTCCTCTTTTTACCCCCTAAGATCAATTTTGTGCCACTTTCACCCAATTTAACGGAAATTCCTAAGAACTACCCTATTTAGCATATTTTCTTCCATTTTTTACCCTTTTCTATATTTTGCCCCATCCTCGCTGGTGGGTCCCACTCAAAGTATGGCGCGGCGTGTCCTAGTCAACTTCTTGAGCCGAGGCGAGCCGATTTAGTCAGGGCGTCACACCTTAGTTGGGTTGAGCCATACCTGATAGTACCGGACGTGCCTCGCTGGTTTAGCCGAACCAACCCACATCACGGTACCAATGCGCTCGCCCTCTAGCATCGCACGAGAGAGAAAACTAAACAGATGCAGGCGACTGGGGTGCTAGTTCACCGCGTGGCCGGTGATTGGGGCGATCACCAGAGAAATAGGTGTTTCACCGGTAGGCTATTCTGTCCAGGGGTGTTACCGCTATGATTTGGCTGTATATACTCTCCCAATGTTGGGCTCTTTGCTCCGGTTATTTTGCTCCAACGAGAGTGGGTTTAGATTGAATCTAATGGCAGTGATCAATGGTTACAAGATTGAACCTTTCGTGAATTATTATTACAGAGTGTATTGCCATTAGGTTCCATTTTTTAATTTTTTAGATCGAGACTAGATCTGAATTGATAATGCTGATGCAAATTTAAAAAGTAAAAGTAGTTCAGTTAACTCTGAACTGTTTCATCGATGGATATACCTGTAGTAACACAATTTAGATCATAAACATGAGGACCATATATAAGGTGCCTGAACTTTTCTTTAAGTGAAAGCTTTCAATCATTTGTTTATAGGATGATTAGATGTGTGTAGAAGTTATACTTGACTACGGCATGATTTTTTAGTTGCAATAAACATAAATTTGTGAATCTGATTTTTGTGTACATTGCAATTATTACGTGTGTAAACTGCAGCCACTAATGATTACTAGCATTTCCACATCCTTCATAGAAGAAGAATACGTAATCTGACTTATAGCTTATTTTGCAGTTAAACTTTTAACTGTGTTATCGCGACATGTGTGACAATCAATTTGAAAAACAAACAACAAAAATAATAATGGAGTGTCTTTAGGCTTTATGTCTTACAAGGTTACCATCATAGATTGGTTAATTATTAGAATTATATTATTTTTTACAGATAATTTAAATAATCTTAGCAATTTGAATTAGTTTCATAGCAACACATGGGTTATTTGTTAGTGTTTCTAAATACCTCTCCAATCATCTTGCATTGTACATGGCTAAGAAAGTCTAAAAAGGGTCACGATCCACAAGAAGTCCGACGAGAAGGCCACACAGGAACCAAGTCTCCGCGAACAGACCATGGCTGGCATGAGATCGGTCGATACCCCTGAATTTTTTCACAACTATACCAAATCAGAGGTCGATCGATGTCCCTCTTGGGAATCCCTTCCGTGCAGGGATGTTCATCCTAACTCAAGGGAACAGGAGTCAGCTTCCCGCCGTACATCTCTGGGACCTGGCTCTCCTCCAGCTCCCGCTTCAGCATCTCCTCCAGGTTCTTGTCGTCGATGAACACGAACTGCATCGTGCACACGGCGATTAAGAAGAAAAGAATTAGTACTAACACATATGAGAAAGGAATAAGATCAAGCTTGTACACACCTTGTCCTTGGTGTTGGCGTCGATGAAGGGCTGCACCATATTCCAGGCCTTCATGAAGAGGTAAGGAACGTGGATCATGAGCGCCTTGCCCAGCCGCTCTGGGTAGTAGTTCTGCATGATCTCAATGGCCGCAATGTACGCCCGCACGTCGCAGTTGGCGTACCCCCACCCCTTCAGATCCACGATGCACAGAAACTTCTCCTGCCCTCGAGGGATCCTGCAATCAAATTCGATTCAGTTCAATGCTCTGATCCATAATAAATGAGAGTTTTAGTTTAAATTTGGATACATAAATTTGAACTAAAACCCCCAACACTTATTATGAATCAGAGGGAGTAAAAAAATAAATTCAGTGTGTCGTTTTGCTGCAAAAATCATTGAGCCATATAAGGCCGACACAGTAGTAGCTAGGAGTACCTGGCACAGATGCTGTCGAGCAGATACACAACAAATCCTGCACAGATAATTTGGAAGAAAATGATCAATGAAGCTACCATCAAATGGGTAGCAATCAACATCATGAGAGTAAATGTGAGCTGCTGTGCAGGTTGTGTGCGTACGCTTGAAGGTGGCCATGTCGCGATTGGCTGAGTAGTGCCTGGCGGGGAAGGCGAGCATGACGGGGCGGCCGGTGCGGTCGACGCCGGCCATGGAGACCTTCTGGTCGGCGATGTCCGATCGCACCTGCTCCGCCGGAATGGCGCCGTCCGGCACGGCCTCCCGCCTCCACGCCACGAACTTGAGCAGCATCGTCGAGGCCTTGCCCACGTTCTGGTCGCGCGCGCGCAGGAACCTCCGAAGCGTCAGGTTGTCAACCTCCTGCACGTACGCCACCGCCGTCAGCCTCGCCATTCACGCAGTTCAGTATCCTCCTTCTCATGATATGGTGCTATAATTGGCTTCAGCCTCCGGTCACATCACGCCGTGGCGGATGGCGTAATACGGAATTCTTTTTGCCGTCCCATGCGACTTCGTGATTTGAGCATATTCGGTCAGTTGTATATATTCTCGCTTAACTAATTATCGTGAATGATAGAAAAGATATTAGGGTAAAATCCGCGGTCAACGGAACACTTGGCAAAGATTGGTCCAAAGAAAGAGTTGGATGGGTAAAGCTCTTTGATTTCTTCAAGACCCAAAATGTGAAACTCCAAGCGGGTGAGTAGAAGCGTAATCTTGCGGGAAAGCCAATATGACTTAACCAACATTCCTTCGTCTTTGTTGTCTCTTTTGAAGGAGTTCCAAGACGTCTTCCCCGACGAGCTACCTCATGGACTACCACCGCTTCGGGACATCGAGCATCGCATCGACCTCATACCCGGCGCTCCACTACCAAACCGCGCCGCTTACCGCACCAACCCCGAAGATACCAAGGAGATCCAACGCCAAATACAAGACCTCCTCGCTAAAGGGTACGTCCGAGAAAGCCTTAGCCCTTGTGCCGTTCCCGTCATTCTTGTGGCTAAACCGGATGAGACGCAACGGATGTGTATGGATTGTCGACCTATCAATGCCATTACCGTCCGTTATCGCCATCTCATTCCGCGTTTAGATGACATGCTTGATGAATTGAGTGGTGCCACCATTTTCTCTAAGATTGATTTGCGTAGTGGCTACCACCAAATTCGCATGGCAATTGGTGATGAATGGAAGACGGCATTCAAGACCAAGCTTGGTCTATATGAATGGCTTGTCATGCCATTTGGTCTTTCCAATGCTCCTTCGACTTTCATGCGTATTATGAATCACATTTTGCGACCTCTCATTGGCAATAGCGTGGTTGTTTACTTTGATGATATCCTCATCTATAGCAAAAATCTCGAGGACCATGTTCAACATGTGAGAGAAGTCTTATGCATGTTGCGCCACGAGAAGCTCTTTGCCAACTTACCAAAGTGCCATTTCGCTCAAAACAAATTGGTTTTTCTTGGTTTTGTGGTTTCCGCCAACGGGATTGAAGTTGATTCTTCCAAGGTTGAGGCCATCCACAATTGGCCCACTCCCACAAATGTTGGTCAAGTTCGAAGCTTCCATGGACTTGCCGGATTTTACCGCCGCTTTGTGAAAGATTTTAGCACCATTGCTTGGGCCAACCCAAGTCATGGCCTATCGGAATCGGTCCGCGCGGGCAGCAAGCCAGCCATACATGCTGCAAGGGAGCGACCCAAATGGATCGACCCGTCCGCCGCGATCCATCTGGCTGCCAAATTTAGGGAACCGATGCTTCTGCGCGGACGCTGCGCGGATATTGCATGTCCAGCCGCACCCGCACATGTCGCGGCCCCGCTTGAAACGACCTGAAAGCAGAAGCCTGACCGGCGATAGCGTTGGCCATCAAAGCCGCCGCTGACAACTACGCCCACCGCCTGAGGTCTTGCATCGGCATTGAAGCCGATAGCGCTGAAAGCTGCGTGTGCCTGTGCCGACATTGATGGCCAGGGGTATAAACCGACCCCTGTGCCCGCCTCTCCTCCGCCCACTCCCACAACCCCCACTTCATTGAGCCCAATCTCGCCTGGAAGCTATCGCCCACTCTCGCGGGCGATGAAGTTTTCCAAGTGGCTGAAGCCGGCCTCCCACGACCACGAGACGGGGTCCTCGTCCTCGTCCCGCCACTAGCAAGGACGACGAGGAGGACATGGAGGACCTGCCAAGCTATCGCCCACTCTCGCGGGCGATGAAGTTTTCCAAGTGGCTGAAGCCGGCCTCCGACGACCACGAGACGGGGTCCTCGTCCTCGTCCCGCCGCTAGCAAGGACGATGAGGAGGACATGGAGGACCTGCCGCCTCCTGCCACTCTGAAGCTAGAGGCAGTCGTCCTCGAGGACTACGATGAAGATACGGCCATGGTTGGAGACGTCGAAGGCAAAGGAGGACGACACGTGGACCTGGTAGGGCATGGAGGAGGCCATCCAGCTGTCCACCATGGTGGCGGAGCACAACGCCTCTCTGCCACCGCCACCACTACTACCGCCTCACGCGCCACCATAGGCCGCATGGGACGGCTAGATGGTGACGCCTCTTCTGCAGTACGCGCCGCCCGCATATCTGCCACAGTACGGGCTCCAGCCACAGTACGCGCCACCGTCCGCCATCTGCTGCCCTGCTTGGGCGTAGCAGCGGTGGGCGCCTTCGCCGTTCATCGACCTCGTCTCTGATGACGAATAAGACAACAACGTTGGAAATTAGGTTTTAGATTATTTTTCCTATCTAATTTATGTTTGAATGATATTAAATTTCTATCAAATTTTCACGCATTTTAAATTTTATTCAAAATTATTTGAATGCGGTCAGCGGGTGAAATGGTCAACCCTGACTGAATGGTGATCACACCGGTGTGCTTGCTGACCTAGCAGGCGCACAGCCACCACCAATGTATCCGCGATCCAACCCAAACATACAGAAACGGATTAAATGGGTATGCGGCCCGCCCATGTATGCTTCACGTGGGCCAACGTGGCCACGACTTTGCTAGCTAGCTAGAGGTGCTGTATTGTTCTCAAAAAAAAAAAAAAGAAGCTAGAGGTGCTGTACTGGGACTGAGATCCGGTGCCTCGCTGAAGGCAAGGCACGGATGAACAGTACCATGCCCCGCTGCCTTTTTTGGCTGTTGGATCGAGAACGGATGGCTGGATGAGCGTGAACAGGCGCAGCGCTACAGGACATCTACAGTGCACATGCTACAGGAAATTCGCTACAGTAGTCATCCACAGTGCCTGCTACAGTCGACGTCCACAGTTCCTGCTACAGTAGCTATCCTCAGTGCCAATCTTGTCTATCCATTCTCGATCCAACGGCCAAGGCAGCAAGGCATGGTACTGTTCATCCGTGCCTTGCCTTCAGCGAGGCACCGGATCTCAGTTGGTAGACTTGTTCAATCCCCATCAATTGTACTTTGGGAGTTTGGGGTATAATAAAATATGGTTCATCAGTCAACGGTCAGCTTGTTACGACGAGTTCCTAGTTTCCTACTCTCCGCGAGCCTAATCAATTTGTCCACAAAAAAAACAGCTGCCAAAGATTTAAATAGTGATGACAGCTCTATGAATAATTGGCAAATTAAAGGGACAGGTCACCGGCCATATCAATCAATCTGTTAATCCTGTGTACTCCCAAACTTCAGGAGAAGAAGCAGAGTAGCTATGTAATTAACGATGAACAGCTCGGATCGAGGTAAAGGGGTACAATCCAACACAAGAATACGGTAATTGACTGTTGCGCATCGGTCACCACCGATGAGATAGTACAAATCCGTCAAGTATGTGTATCGTCAGATCAAAAGGAAGAGGACGACGGCGGCAACGACAAACACGAATGAATCATCCAAGGAGAACATACATACCTTGGCATGTGGGTCCTGGGCTCCGGCCATGGCCTTGAGCTCGGCGACCTTGAGCCACTCCCCTTCCCCTGCATCCCCTCCTGCGCTCGCCATCCCCTCCTGCTCCTTCCTCCTCCTAGGGGCAGGTCGGTGCGCGACCTACTGATACGGCGAGTACTGGGGTCGCGGAGGAATAGCCGGAGGAGAGAAAGAGCTGCAGAGAGAAGTTAGCTGCGGAGGAAGGGGAACGGGGAGGGACGAGTGCTAATGGAGCTAGACTGGATGTTTAATTTCTTGGTCCTCCTTGTAGCCCTAAAATGAAAATAGGAGCGACGGTCGTTAAAATGCTTTCCTAGCCGTGGGTCCCAAAAATATTTTAGCACCGGCACAACACGTATTTTCATCCGACGCCCCTCGGCTGAATCCAATTCGGTGGGAGGCTATCGAGGCGCCGGATAGCGCTAAAAGCAGGCGCGGGCTAGCTCTATCGGCAAGACAGGACTAGTTTCCCCCAAAAGCATTAACTTTCCCGCCATTGTTGGCATCATATCGCCCCGTTCCTTTTCTCCGTCGGCTCCAACTCCCGCCATTTCTCCACGCAAGCCATCGCCTTGTTTCCGCCGGCCAGCCATGAAGACGAGGCAGTACCTTGCTCCACGCACGTCGACGCTGGACAGCCTCGTCGCCAAGCCTGCTCCCGCGAAGAAGAAGGCGGCGTGGGCACCCGTCGTCAAGGAGCGGCCGCCGGGGATGACCAACGCCGAGTGGGCGTTCGACATCCAGCGGCAGGCGATGGAAAACGTCAATCGCCGCTCGAGGAGGCGTAGCTGAAGGCGAAGAGCGATGCGACAACGGCATCAAAGGAGGCGAAGCTGATGGAGCGGGCCGCTGCCATGGCGGCGCCCCACACGCCGGCGCATCCGTTCGTCCCCGCTGCGTGGAGCGGCAGCCAGGGCATCGTCTCCTCGCCGTCACCGTCCACCGCGTCGCCGTCGCCGTTGTTCCATGATGCCCAAGGGAGACTTGCCATTTACAACAATGTGTTTCGTCGAGACAATGATTCTTTTGTGGGCGCGAAATCTGATCGGTGTATGTTTTTATGTTTCAAATTTGGGGGTGAACGTTTGGGGTTGCGGCTGGACGCAGATGCCCTCCTATTTAGGGGTTATGTTCCGGCACCCACATACGGTCAGACGCCGGACCTCGCTGCAGGGGGGTTATGAGCAGAGATGCTCAAAGCATGAGGAGATGTTTCCAGGGATTCTTCATTTCCTTTGATTGTCCTCGCGTGGGTTGCATTTGTTTTCTTCCGTTTATTTTTCATCCCTTCCCAACTTTTACTAGTATAAGGAGTTCAGCCCACGTGATAATATGTACGGCTCTCGCTTCTGTTCTTTCCGGTCTTATATGTAGCCCTTCGCAAGTGTCTGAACAAAAGTTTGGTCATGCATTTTTTCGAAATCCTTATATTATTTACAAAATTTAAACATTACGCTTAATCTCTGCATACTAGGATACATATAGCTGTTTAAATCCAAACAAATAGAAGGGAACAAAGATAGATAACAGGCTACAAAAAAGATCCATCAGGAAACTGTGTAGATAATCATAAACATGTCATGATTTTTCACACGTTGCAGAGACTACTATGAACGAAGCAAAGCTATGCATGGTAGATATAAGAGAAATATTTTTATCATTTTCACATAGTTAGGCAAGCGCTCCCACCCTTATAAGTAATTTAATCCTATATTCCACACCTTGAGTTACTTTTTTTTTACTCCACTTCATATCCCTTTACTTATTGCACTTAATTTCAGCACTCATAGTTTTATAATAGAAACCTCTTTACATACACACACACTATAGATCCTAACTTTGCATAGCAGGTCATATAAGTGGGTTATAGGGCTTTAGACAATATATATTTTACCTTCACCTCCTTGCGGGTTCGACACTCAAATACTTATCAAATTGTACTACGGTGGTTCCCTGCACTTGGGGGTTATCACACCACCACTGGCTGCACCGGCATATGCTCTGCCACTTCCGAACTAGCCATGGACGATCCTAGACATCGTCGACCTGATCCAGGTGCCCAACGATGGCGAGGAGTAGGCTTGGCTTAGGGTTTTAGCAGGCCATGGTTTTTTTTTCATATTTATATTTTTAACACTACGTAAATTCAAATGAAAAATGTGGGAATAGTGAAAATGCATCTTGCCTGCAAACGGTCGGTCTTGGCCCGAAGGTCAATTTCGCGTCCGTACCCACCGCAAACGGACACACGTGCGTCCGAAATTCGTCGGGCTGCTAGAGATACCCTAAATGCTTTAGACCATCCGTAGTATTTTCTTTTAGATAACTTGAGACAATTACAACCTATATATCTTTGCGATGGGTACAAAATATTCATGCTATCATATTTTATTAGGTGTTTTGCACATTAGACGCAAAACTTTAAGTTTGTTACAACGTTTCCGTACTTGTTTTTAGCTGATTTCACCAAGATCCGCAGAATCAAGTGGATTGCTGCATTCTTTCAAAACTTCCTAGTTCAGGGTGAAAAATACCTTGATTTGATGTCTTAGAAGCATTTTTTGCAAACTGATAAATAATTGAAAAGAAACTGCATTCAGTACGTCGGGGCAACAAAATGTTTGTTGGTGCGTCGGGGCAACGAAAGGGAGTCTTAGAAGCCATGGCCGGAGTGTCGAGTTTCGGAAGGATCCGCCAATGAACTCCCTATTGCGCCTTATACCTGGATATGATTGGATCCGATGGGATTCAGTCGTGCGCACCCATGTTATTTCCCAACAGTTTGGTCCAGGCGGAGGAAGCGACGCGAAAATCTGCTGGCATGAGGGACATGTTTTGGGCCATGGTGAAGTCAGAGACGAAGAATGTCATGGAAGCCGAAATTTGAGGACTAGTATTTATGGTTTGAGTCTTTCCGGTGATTAGTAATTTTCTCTATGCTTCGGGTTTCATAGCAGCGGTATGCAAAGTGGGGCAACAACACGTGAATCGCAAAGTCTTACCTTTCAGATTGAAAATCCATAGCCTTAATTGGTTGTGTTCGAAAATGGCCTTGTTGAAGGTATTGTTTTGAGAGCATGGACTATCTTGATGATGAAAACCTAAGATGCTTGACTGGGCGACGACCATGTTTGTGCATTATTTTCTTCTTAGAGGCGTCGCTTTGGGAGAACCTAAACTTCAGGTTTTGTCCTGGTGGTGTTTGTGATGCTCCTGCAAGTACTGAAACACTGTAACGGGATTTTATTTTTATTTTTTAGCTTGTTCTTTTTTTTGGGGATGTGTGCATCCGTACTCCCTCTAGATTATTGCGTCGTTGAAGAGGTTGTGTGTAACTGGTATCTTCTGATATTAATATTTTATCTTTATCGAAAATTTTGAAGAAAACAAAATTAATAGAAAAGTCCAAATTGGCTAGCCCATTTGGCGAGACCGTGCGGGTCAATGCTAGTTCTTGCTTTAGCGGTATGTTTTCCGTGTTTGTAGTTTTTTTTTAGCATAGAACGGCCGCCACTTTATTGATCAATAGTAATGTCTAAAGGGGTACAAAAAAACATCTGGAGGCTGAAAGAGCCAAACATGGCGACCACGTTCCTTATACGCAGAGGACCGAGATAGCCCATGCGCCTCTCTGTTCGACATCCTTCGCTCATGAACAAACTCGGTCGAAATAAAATCTGAAGCCCAGGATTTGATCTCATTGAGAATAGTACTGAATCTTCCCCGATGACTTCTTTCCATCGACCTGATCACTTCGAGGCAGTCAGAAGAAACCTTGATCTTTCTCAGCTGGAGGTCGGCAGCCAACGCTAACGCTTCCCGACATGCAAGCGCTTCAAGTACAGTAGGATCATCCATACCTGGGAATACAACACTCGAAGCCCCCAGGAAATGCCCCTCGTCATTGCGGCACACTGCAGCCACTGCTCCGACTCGCCCTTGTTTGCGAACAGCTGCGTCGACATCTATTTTCGTCACCCCCGGAGGCAGTGCAATCCATCTTTTTACTGGAGCTTTCATAGATGGGATGGATTTTCTCTTCCTTGCGTCTGCAAGTTCCTGATCGCCCAAAAAGGACTCCACAAATAAGTGTGTAGACAAAGGGCTCTGAAAAACCTCCTCATGAATCGCCTTTCGCCGCGCAAACTAGATGGACCATAAAGTCACAAAACAGCGATTGAGGTCAGTTTGATTCAAAGAGTTCATCATCGCAAAAAGACACTGCTTGGCATCCGGCTCAATAATGCAATCCATATGCTCTATAATCCCATCTGGGACCAGCGCCCACACACTGCTGCTCATTGGGCACTCAAGAAGAGAATGCCTCCATGAGTCAGATGCTCCACACAGGGAACACAAGCAATCTGGCCCCATGTTGCGTCTGTGCCGAATGTCACCTGTTGGGATCGATTGTTTGGCTAGCCTCCAGAGGAAGACTCGGATCTTCGACGGGGCCTGGATCTTCCAAAGCGAAGCCCAATCCCTTTCTTCTCTTTTCTTATCAGAACTTGTCGCCTTACCTTCCAGCCATGCTTCCTGCCGGCATTTGGTGTCGATCAACATATGGTATGCTGACCTCACTGTGAAAATGCCAGAGCATTCATAGTGCCATGCCCAAAAGTCATCGCATCGACGTGTGGAGAGTGGAATGGTTTGAATCACCTCGATGTCCATCGGTAGAAAGAATTCACGAAGCCGTTGTGAGTTTCACTCTGCTGTTGTGTGATCTATAAACTCCGCTACTGCAATTGGCGGATCTCTTTTTAAACATGCAATAGGACGCATCGAAAAATCCCTAGGAAGCCAGTTAACATTCCATGCATGTGTTTCTTTGCCCGTTCCAGTCCGGCGAATGAGGCCTTGCAACATCACCTCTTTTCCCTCCATGATGGAACGCCAAATCTGCGATGGATGAGAGCCCACTGATGCCTCAACAAAATCTGTCTCTGGGTAGTACACCGCCTTTAAAATCATCGAGCTTAGAGTCCCTGGGTTTTGGAGTATTATCCATGCCTGTCTTGCAAGAAGAGCAAGATTGAATATCTCTATATCGCGGAAACCCATGCCCCCAGCATACTTGGGTGTTGTCATATCCTCCCATGACACCTAGCAAGTCTTCCTCTTGCCATCACGACAACCCCACCAAAAATTCCAAAGAAACCCATCAACGGCCTCTTGGAAGCTTGAAACATGCCATTGAGAATGTTGGGATTGCTTGAGCTATAGATTTTATAAGTATCTCCTTTCCTCCAACCGATAGGAAATTCTCGAGCCACCCATGTACATGCTTCCATATCCGATTCCTCGGGTATTTAAATGTGCCATTTACAGAATGCCCCACATCGGATGGAACACCCAAGTGTTTATCACTCAGAGATTCATTTTGAACATTTAACCGCTCTTTTATAGCATACCGAATCGTCTCCGGGCACCCCTTACTGAAGAAGACCGATGATTTCTCCAGATTTATCCGCTAACCAAAAGCTTGACAGTATTCCTCAAGGACTTCGGCCACTTTCCCAGCACCCTCCACACTCGCTTTCACAGACAACAGGATATCATCCACGAAAAGTAAGTGGTTAACCGCCAGAGCGGTGCTCGCCACCTGTAATCCTTGTAAGCTCAATGATGGTACAACACTTCTAGATTTCAAGAGGCACGAGAGGCCCTCTGCTGCAAGCAAAAACAAATACGGAGAGATTGGGTCACCCTGTCGGAGTCCCCTCGACGGCTTGAAAACCTCAGAGGGCGATCCATTAAAAAGCACTGAGAAGTTGACCGTGGAGACCATTCTCATCACCCGACCGACCCAAGTTGAACTGAAGCCCAACTTCAGCATGATGGCCTCCAAGTAGGACCATTCAACTCGGTCATATGCCTTCCTCATATCCAGCTTAAGAGCACAATGCCTGTGTTTTTTTAGCTTTATTCGAAATGCAAACACTCATAAGCTGTAATGATATTATCTATGATCAACCTTCCTGGGACAAAGGCTGACTGCTCGTGAGATATAATTTCCAGTAATATCTTCTTGACTCTATTAGCAAGAACTTTGGAAGCAATTTTATAGACAACATTGCATAGGCTAATGGGGCGAAACTGACCCAGCTCTATTGGACTTGCCACCTTCGGAATTAAAACAATGAATGTATCATTTATCAATTCTGGACTGTCTTCACCTCTGAGGATGCGTAAGACAACAGCTGTGACCTCAACACCACAAAGGTCCCAATTACGCTGGAAGAAATGGGCTGGGTAACCATCTGAGCCAGGTGCCTTTGTGGGATACATCTGATAAAGAGCACACTTGACCTCATCTTCAGTAAACGTGGCTGTGAGATCCCGGTTCATCGCACTTGAGACCTTGATCGGGACCGTATCAAGTACCACATTCATGCCACTAGTACCCTCAGACTCGTACAAGTCTTTGAAGAAATTTCGTGACAGTTCATTCAACTCCTGTGGGTCCTCGGTAACAACACCATTAGGGCGTTTTAGGCTATTGATTTTGTTCTTATTTTTTCCTTCTACATGCCCGCTGATGGAAAAAATGGGTGTTTTTATCACCCTCTGACAGCCATTGAATAAGTGATCGTTTTTGCCACATAATTTCTTCTTGGCTTTGAATCTCTAACAGTTGATCACAAACTTTGATTTCCTCATATGAGGGTCCAGTTTGGCCTGGGGCAGAGCGTAGAGACTCAAGCCTCGTCCTGAGTTCCTGTAGCTGTCTGCGAACACTGCCGAAAGTTCCTTTATTCCAACGTCTAAGGTCCATTGACATTGTCTAGAGTTTCTCTTTTGTTTCCTATGTATTACTTCCATGGCCTTTACGTCACTACGGGAAAAAATGTCGTTGCCGTGCATTGCATCTTTGCCGTGTGTTTCCGCACGGTAAAGATTTCTTTGCCGTGCGCACGTCGAAAAACGCACGGCAAAGATTTTGGCCACGGCAAACACAGACACGAGCGCACGGCAAAGATTTGATTCACGGCAACGACGGAAGAGAGCGCACGGCAAAGAAAGTTGCACGGCAAAGGACCAACATAGCGCACGGCAAAGATAGGCTACACGGCAAAGACGCTGGCACACGGCAAAGCACAAAAGGCATCGCCGTGCACGCCTTTGCCTAGTGTTTTTAACAAACGCACGGCAAAGCAAGTCTTTGCCTAGTGTTTTTAACAAACACACGGCAAAGCAAGCCTTTGCCTAGTGTAAGCGCACGGCAAAGATGTAAAAACTGGATTTCTTCTCAGCTCAAAAGGTGTGGCGTCGTATAGTTATCAATAAACGAATGCTTAGCTCAGTGGCAAGGTTGCACGCTTTCCCTACTCTGCGTCCTAGGTTCAATCCCAGACTGATCAGTTTGGAGCTTTTTTTTAAATAAAACATATTTAGCACACGGCAAAGAAGCGACCTTTGCCGTGCGGCGTCGCACGGCAAAGACTTTGCCGTGCAACATTGGCGAGGCGCACGGCAAAGAAGCCTTTGCCGTCAATAACTTTATCGTGCGGTCTTTGCCGTGCGGCAACGCACGGTAAAGCCTTTACCGTGCATATAAGGCCCTTTGCCGTGCAAATAGTTGCACGGCAAAGATACCCAGCCACGTATGTTGCAGAAACGGATCAAAGTCATTGTGGGATTCCCACATAATTTCATATCGGAATAGTCTCTCTCTGCATCCAACCTTCCTCTCCCTTGGCTAGAATTGCAAGAGGGTCGGAGAGTGATCAGAAGTCGATGCAGTCATGTGCATTAGCTCGGCCAGGGGGTATCTCATGCACCAGCTCACCGTGGCAAGTGCACGGTCTAGGCGGGTGCGGCAGAAAGTCCCTCCCGCAACTCTTTACTCGAAAGTCCATGGGAGTCCTGTGTATCCTAGGTCCGTCGGACCACAAATATCTCGCGGAAAGCTGCAATTTGTGAATTACTCATTTCCTGAACGCCATCATGCTCCTCCCTATGAAGTACCTCGTTAAAGTCACCAATGCATAGCCACGTCTTGAAACGTTCTCGGACCTGAGCTTCTCCGTACACACATGTTAAACGCCACGGATCAACACCCGAAGACGAAACAATAGAATCAATATGGTACTGAGAATAAGGCAAAATCTCGATATTTATTTCATTATTCCAGAAAATCCCTAGACCGCCACTGCGGTCAGAACTGCTAACAGCAAAACCTCGATCATTACCTAGCGTTTTTGCCAGTCCTTCCACTCTAGTTCTATCAAACTGAGTCTCAACTACACAGAGAATAGAGGGGGCATTGATACGTCTCCAACGTATCGATAATTTCTTATGTTCCATACTACATTATTGATGATATCTACATGTTTTATACACATTATATGTCGTATTTACGCATTTTCCGGCACTAACCTATTAACAAGATGCCGAAGAGCCGATTCTGTTGTTCTCGCTGTTTTTGGTTTCGGAAATCCTAGTAAGGAAATATTCTCGGAATTGGACGAAATCAACGCCCGGGGTCCTATTTTTGCACGAAGCTTCCGGAAGACCGAGGGGAAAGGAAGTGGGGCCACGAGGCGCCACCACACTAGGGCGGCGCGGCCTGGCCTTGGCCCGCGCGGCCCTGGTGTGTGGGGCCCTCGTGTGGCCCCCGCGTTGCCCTTCCGCCTACTTAAAGTCTTCGTCGCGAAACCCTCTATACCGAGAGCCACGATACGGAAAACCTTCCAGAGACGCCGCCGCCGCGAATCCCATCTCGTGGGATTCAGGAGATCGCCTCCGGCACCCTGCCGGAGAGGGGAATCATCTCCCGGAGGACTCTTCATCGCCATGATTGCCTCCGGAGTGATGAGTGAGTAGTTCACCCCTGGACTATGGGTCCATAGCAGTAGCTAGATGGTCGTCTTCTCCTCATGTGCTTCATTGTTGGATCTTGTGAACTGCCTAACATGATCAAGATCATCTATCTGTAATACTATATGTTGTGTTTGTCGGGATCCGATGGATAGAGAATACTATGTTATGGTGATTATCAATCTATTACCTATGTGTTGTTTATGATCTTGCATGCTCTCCGTTATTAGTAGAGGCTCTGGCCAAGTTTTTGCTCTTAACTCCAAGAGGGAGTATTTATGCTCGATAGTGGGTTCATGCCTCCATTAAATCCGGGACGAGTGACGGAAAGTTCTAAGGTTGTGGATGTCTTGTTGCCACTAGGGATAAAACATTGATGCTATGTCTAAGGATGTAGTTGTTGATTACATTACGCACCATACTTAATGCAATTGTCTGTTGCTTGCAACTTAATACCGGAAGGGGTTCGGATGATAACCCGAAGGTGGACTTTTTAGGCATAGATGCATGCTCGGATGGCGGTCTATGTACTTTGTCGTAATGCCCAATTAAATCTCACTATATTTATCATATCATGTATATGCATTGTTATGCCCTTTTCTATTTGTCAATTGCCCGACTGTAATTTGTTCACCCAACATACTTTTATCTTATGGGAGAGACACCTCTAGTGAACTGTGGACCCCGGTCCTATTCTTTACATCGTATACAATCTACTGCAATACTTGTTTTACTATTTTCTTCGCAAACAATCATCTTCCACACAATACGGTTAATCCTTTGTTACAGCAAGCCGGTGAGATTGACAACCTCAGCTGTTTCGTTGGGGCAAAGTACTTTGGTTGTGTTGTGCGGGTTCTCGATGTCTACGGGTGCTTCTATTCTTGTAGACGGTGTTGGGCCTCCAAGAGCGAGAAGTTTGTAGAACAGCGACAAGTTTCCCTTAAGTGGATTACCCAAGGTTTATCGAACTCGGGGAGGAAGAGGTCAAAGATATCCCTCTCATGCAACCCTGCAACCACAAAGCAAGAAGTCTCTTGTGTCCCCAACACACCTAATAGGTGCACTAGTTCGGCGAAGAGATAGTGAAATACATGTGGTATGAATAAGTATGAGCAGTAGTACGGCGCCAGAAAAGTGCTTGCTGGCGTGCAGTTGATGGTAGTAATATTGCGGGAAGTAAACATGCAGTAGTAACGCAACAGTAGTGATTCAGTAAAACAGTAACAAGCAGTGATAGCAGTATTTAGGAACAAGACCTAGGGAATAGACTTTCACTAGTGGACACTCTCAACATTGATCACATAACAGAATAGATAAATGCATACTCTACACTTTTGTTGGATGATGAACACATTGCGTAGGATTACACGAACCCTCAATGCCGGAGTTAACAAGCTCCACAATAATGCTCATATTTTAGTAACCTTTAGTGTAAGATAGATCAAAAGACTAAACCAAGTACTAGCATAGCATGCACACTTGTCACCTTCATGCATATGTAGGAGGAATAGATCACATCAATATTATCATAGCAATAGTTAACTTCGCAATCTACAAGAGATCATGATCATAGCATAAACCAAGTACTAACACGGTGCACACACTCGTCACCTTTACACACGTGCGGGAGGAATAGAACTACTTTAATAATCGTGCTAGAGTAGCACATAGATAGTAGTGATACAAAACTCATATGAATCTCAATCATGTAAAGCAGCTCATGAGATCATTGTATTGAAGTACATAGGAGAGAGATGAACCACATAGCTACCGGTACAGCCCCGAGCCTCGATGGAGAACTACTCCCTCTTCATGGGAGCAGCAGCGGTGATGAAGATGGCGGTGGAGATGGCAGCGGTGTCGATGGAGAAGCCTTCCGGGGGCACTTTCCCGCTCCGGCAGGGTGCCGGAACAGAGACTCCTGTCCCCCAGATCTTGGCTTCGCGATGGCGGCGGCTCTGGAAGGTTTCGCGTACCGTGGCTTCCTCTGTAAGGGTTTTCGATGCAGGGGCTTTATATAGGCGAAAGGGCAGCGTCAGAAGGTCGAAGGGGCGACGACACCATAGGGGGGCGCGGCCCAGGCCCTGGCCGCGCCACCCTATCATCTAGGGCCCACGGGGCCCCCTCCGGCGGCTCTCGGGTGTTCCGGATGCTTCCGGGCAAAATAGGAACCCGGGCGTTGATTTCGTCCAATTCCGAGAATATTTCGTTACTAGGATTTCTGAAACCAAAAACAGCAGAAAACAGGAACCGGCACTTCGGCATCTTGTTAATAGGTTAGTTCCGGAAAATGCACGAATATGACATAAAGTGTGCATAAAACATGTAGATATCATCAATAATGTAGCATGGAACATAAGAAATTATCGATACGTTGGAGACGTATCAGCATCCCCAAGCTTAGTTCTGCTCGTCCCGAGCAGGTAAAACGATAACAAAGATAATTTCTTAAGTGACATGCCATCATAACCTTGATCATACTAGTGTAAGCATATGAGATGAATGCAGAGATTCGAAGCAATGATGAAGATAATGAGTAAACAAATGAATCATATAACAAAGACTTTTCATGAATAATACTTTCAAGACAAGCATCAATAAGTCTTGCATAAGAGTTAACTCATAAGCAATAAATTCTTAGTAGAAAGCTTTGAAACAACACAAAGGAAGATATAAGTTTCAGCGGTTGCTTTCAACTTTAACATGTATATCTCATGGATAATTGTCAACACAAAGTAATATAACAAGTGCAATAGGTAAACATGTAAGAATCAATGCACACAGTTCACACAAGTGTTTGCTTCTAAGATAGAAAGAATAGGTAAACTGACTCAACAATAAAGTAAAAGAATGGTCCTTCAAAGAGGAAAGCATCGATTGCTATATTTGTGCTAGAGCTATGATTTTGAAAACATATAGAGAGCATAAAAGTAAAGTTTTGAGAGGTGTTTGTTGTTGTCAACGAATGGTAGCGGGCACTCTAACCCCCTTGCCAGGCAAACCTTCAAAGAGCGGCTCCCATTTTATTTTATTTTTGGGTGGCACTCCTTCCAACCTTTCTTTCACAAACCATGGCTAACCGAATCCTCGGGTGCCTGCCAACAATCTCATACCATGAAGGAGTGCCTTTTTATTTTAGTTTTATTATGATGACACTCCTCCCCACCTTTGCTTTCTCAAGCCATGGCTAACCGAATCCTTCGGGTGCCGTCCAACAATCACATACCATGGAGGAGTGTCTATTTTTGTTAATTAATTTGGGACTGGGAATCCCATTGCCAGCTCTTTTTGCAAAGTTATTGGATAAGCGGATGAAGCCACTAGTCCATTGGTGAAAGTTGCCCAACAAGATTGAAAGATAAACACCACATACTTCCTCATGAGCTATAAAACATTGACACAAATAAGAGGTAATAACTTTTGAATGGTTTAAAGGTAGCACTCAAGCAATTTACTTTGGAATGGCGGTGAAATACCATGTAGTAGGTAGGTATGGTGGACACAAATGGCATAGTAGTTGGCTCAAGGATTTTGGATGCATGAGAAGTATTCCCTCTCGATACAAGGTTTAGGCTAGCAAGGTTTATTTGAAACAAACACAAGGATGAACCGGTGCAGCAAAACTCACATAAAAGACATATTGTAAACATTATAAGACTCTACACCGTCTTCCTTGTTGTTCAAAACTCAATACTAGATATTATCTAGACCTTAGAGAGACCAATTATGCAAACCAAATTTTAGCATGCTCTATGTATTTCTTCACTAATAGGTGCAAAGTATATGATGCAAGAGCTTAAACATGAGCACAACAATTTCCAAGTATCACATTATCCAAGACATTTTACCAATTACTACATGTAGCATTTTCCAATTCCAACCATATAACAATTTAACGAAGAAGTTTCAACCTTCGCCATGAAAATTAAAAGCTAAGAACACATGTGTTCATACGAACCAGCGGAGCGTGTCTCTCTCCCAAACAATCATTTATTCAAACAAAAACAAAAACAAAAACATACAGACGCTCCAAGTAAAGTACATAAGATGTGACCGAATAAAAATATAGTTTCACTAGAAGAAACCTGATAAGTTGTCGATGAAGAAGGGGATGCCTTGGGCATCCCCAAGCTTAGATGCTTGAGTCTTCTTAAAATATGCAGGGATGAACCACCGGGGCATCCCCAAGCTTAGACCTTTCACTCTTCTCGATCACATTATATCACCCTCTTCTCTTGACCCTTGAAAACTTCCTTCACACCAAACTTCAAGCAAACTCATTAGAGGGTTAGTGCATAATCAAAAATTCACATGTTCAGAGGTGACACAAACATTCTTTTCACTTCTGGACATTGCATAAAGCTACTGGACATTAATGGATCAAAGAAATAAATCCAACATAGCAAAAGAGGCAATGCGAAATAAAAGGCAGAATCTGTCAAAAACAGAACAGTCCGTAAAGACGAATTTAAAGATGGCACCAGAATTGCTCAAACGGAAAAACTCAAAACTAATGAAAGTTGCGTACATATCTGAGGATCACGCTCGTAAATTGGCAGATTTTTTCGAATTTTCTACAGAGGACTGTGCCCAGATTCGTGACAGACAGCAATGCTGTTTCTGCGCAGCGATCCCAAATATAACATCAACTTTGACATAGAAACTTTACTTGGCACAAAAACATGATAAGGAGAGGTTGCTACAGTAGTAAACAACTTCCAAGACTCAACAAAACAAAAATTGCTGTAGTAAAATAAACACATGGGTTATCTCCCAAGAAGTTCTTTCTTTATAGCCATTAAGATGGGCTCAGCAGTTTTAATGATGCACTCGCAAGAAATAGAAGTTGAAGCAAAAGAGAGCATCAAGAGGCAAATTCAAAACACATTTAAGTCTAACATGCTTCCTATGTATAGAAATCTTGTAAATAAACAAGTTCATGAAGAGCAAAGTAACAAGCATAGGAAGATAAAATAAGTGTAGCTTCAAAAAATTTAGCACATAGAGAGGTGTTTTAGTAACATGAAAATTTTTACAACCATATTTTCCTCTCTCATAATAACTTTCAGTAGCAACATGAGCAAACTCAACAATATAACTATCACATAAATCATTCTTATCATGAGTCTCATGCATAAAATAATTACTACTCCCAACATAAGCATAGTCATTCTTATTAATTGTAGTGGGAGCAAATTCAACAAAGTAGCTATCAAATATAGGAGGTATATTGTAATCATAATCAAATTTATCCTCCATAACAGGTGGTAACAAAAGACTACTATCATTATAATCATCATAAATAGGAGGCAAAGTATCATCAAAGTAAATTTTCTCCTCAATGCTTGGGGGACTAAAAATATCATGCTCATCAAAGCCAGCTTCCCCAAGCTTAGAATTTTCCATAGCATTAGCAACAATAGTGTTCAAAGCATTCATATTAATATGTTCCATGGGTTTTTTAATTTTCGCATCAAACCATCCATGTCTTAAATCAGGAAATAGAATAAAAAGGTCATTGTTGTCCATTATGCCTAACTAGTGTAAACAAGAAACCAAATGTCGCAATTGCAGAGTCTAAAGGAAATAGCTTCGAGCACACACACAATGGCGCCAGAAAAGTACTGTTACCTAGAACCGAGGTATTAGTGCCTTTTACCTTTCCTCCCCGGCAACGGCGCCAGAAAAGTGCTTGATGTCTACGGGTGCTTCTATTCTTGTAGACAGTGTTGAGCCTCCAAGAGCAGAGGTTTGTAGAACAGCAGCAAGTTTCCCTTAAGTGGATTACCCAAGGTTTATCGAACTCAGGGAGGAAGAGGTCAAAGATATCCCTCTCATGCAACCCCTGCAACCACAAAGCAAGAAGTCTCTTGTGTCCCCAACACACCTAATAGGTGCACTAGTTCGGCGAAGAGATAGTGAAATACAGGTGGTATGAATAAGTATGAGCGAGTAGTACGGCGCCGTAAAAGTGCTTGTCTGGCGTGCGGTTGATGGTAGTAATATTGCGGGAAGTAAACATGCAGTAGTAACGCAGCAGAGTAGTGATTCAAGAAAACAAGAACAAGCAGTGATAGCAGTATTTAGGAACAAGGCCTAGGGAATAGACTTTCACTAGTGGACACTCTCAACATTGATCACATAACAGAATAGATAAATGCATACTCTACACTTTTGTTGGATGATAAACACATTGCGTAGGATTACACGAACCCTCAATGCCGGAGTTAACAAGCTCCACAATAATGCTCATATTTTAGTAACCTTTAGTGTAAGATAGATCAAAAGACTAAACCAAGTACTAGCATAGCATGCACACTCGTCACCTTCATGCATATGTAGGAGGAATAGATCACATCAATATTATCATAGCAATAGTTAACTTCGCAATCTACAAGAGATCATGATCATAGCATAAACCAAGTACTAACACGGTGCACACACTCGTCACCTTTACACACGTGCAGGAGGAATAGAACTACTTTAATAACTTTGCTAGAGTAGCACATAGATAGTAGTGATACAAAACTCATATGAATCTCAATCATGTAAAGCAGCTCATGAGATCATTGTATTGAAGTACATAGGAGAGAGATGAACCACATAGCTACCGGTACAGCCCCGAGCCTCGATGGAGAACTACTCCCTCTTCATGGGAGCAGCAGCGGTGATGAAGATGGCGGTGGAGATGGCAGCGGTGTCGATGGAGAAGCCTTCCGGGGGCACTTCCCCGCTCCGGCAGGGTGCCGGAACAGAGACTCCTGTCCCCCAGATCTTGGCTTCGCGATGGCGGCGGCTCTGGAAGGTTTCGAGTACCGTGGCTTCCTCTGTAAGGGTTTTCGATGCAGGGGCTTTATATAGGCGAAAGGGCAGCGTCAGAAGGTCGAAGGGGCGACGACACCATAGGGGGGTGCGGCCCAGGCCCTGGCCGCGCCACCCTATCATCTGGGGCCCACAGGGCCCCCCTCTGGCGGCTCTCGGGTGTTCTGGATGCTTCCGAGCAAAATAGGAACCTGGGCGTTGATTTCGTCCAATTCCGAGAATATTTCGTTACTAGGATTTCTGAAACCAAAAACAGCAGAAAACGAGAACCGGCACTTCGGCATCTTGTTAATAGGTTAGTTCCGTAAAATGCACGAATATGACATAAAGTGTGCATAAAACATGTAGATATCATCAATAATGTAGCATGGAACATAAGAAATTATCGATACGTTGGAGACGTATCAGTTCCACGTTGGCGCCGGAATCCCTGGTGTTGCGCCGCATTACATTTCGCCACCATCAACCTTCAACGTGCTTCTTGACTCCTACTGGTCCGATTAAACCTTGGTTTCTTACTGAGGGAAACTTGCCACTGTGCGCATCATACCTTCCTCTTGGGGTTCCCAACGGACGTGTACATCTACGCGCATCAAGCAAATTTCTGGCGCCGTTGCCGGGGAGATCAAGACACGCTGCAAGGGGAGTCTCCACTTCCCAATCTCTTTACTTTTTTGTCTTGCTTTATTTTATTTACTACTTTGTTTGCTGCACCTAAACAAAACACACAAAAAATTAGTTGCTAGTTTTACTTTATTTACTGTCTTGCTCTCTATATCAAAAACACAAAAAAATTAGTTACTTGCATTTAGTTTACTTTTGTTATCATGTCTAGCTCTGTACTTGTTACTTCTTCACCTGAAGAATTAGTTTTTACTTTTAAACAAGGGGATGAGGAAAGTTTTAAAGATGCTTGGTCCAGGATTTTTACTTCTTATCGTAAAACTGAACCTCAAATGACTCTAAGTTTGCTCCTTAGTAATTTTTATTTTGATCTTATGATTCTCTATAGATATGCCTTGGATGCTGTAGTGGGGGGAGATTTCCTTCATTGTAATGGGGATCAAGCTTTTAACGCCATAAAGAAGTTGGTTGCATCACATGATTCAGCTAATAACTTTGATTCAGCCCTTATTAGCATTTATAATAGATTAAACACTCTTGAGACAAGTGCATCTCGCTTGAATGAAAATTATAGATATGTTCGTAACCGTCTTGATCAAGTTTTAGTGAACTCTGAACCTTCATTATGGGATCCTACTGTTAAAATTGTCATCGGCGACCAAACTCTTCATGCCAATTGTGATATTATGTCTGAATTTTGCTTAATGCCTAAGAGTATTCATGAATCTTTGCAACTTTGGGGATTCGTTGAAGGGGGGAGAAGGAATAACTCTTATTGATAACTCTGTTATAATCCCTAAAGGAATAGCTGCGGGTGTGCATACAACCATTCTTAGTAGAACAATATCCATTGATTATGTTGTTATTGAATGTGCAGGAACAGGACAAATCATACTCGGAAGATCCCTGCTGAAACTATTGGGAGCAGTCATAGATATGGGAGAAGGCACCCTAAAGTTCACCTCTACACCTGGGGGTAGACATGTATTCCCTAAACCAAAGAGTAAGAAAAAGAACAAGAAAGGTAAGGGTAAGGCCCAAGGTAATGTTGATGCCTCATCTCTTGATAATACTTGAATTACACTTTCTGCGCCTAGCTGAAAGGCGTTAAAGAAAAGCGCTTATGGGAGACAACCCATGTTTTTACTACAGTACTTTGTTTTATATTTGAGTCTTGGAAGTTGTTTACTACTGTAGCAACCTCTCCTTATCATGTTTTTGTGCCAAGTAAAGTTTCTATGTTAAAGTTGATGTTATATTTGGGATCGCTGCGCAGAAACAGCATTGCTGTCTGTCACGAATTCTGGCATAAGTCTCTGTAGAAAATTCGAAAAAATCTGCAAAATTACGAGCGTGATCCTCAGATATGTACGCAACTTTCATTAGTTTTGAGTTTTTCCATTTGAGCAAGTCTAGTGCCCCTTTCAGGTTCGTCTTTACGGACTGTCCTGTTTTTGACAGATTCTGCCTTTTATTTCGCATTGCCGTATTTGCTATGTTGGATGAATTCCTTTGATCCATTAATGTCCAGTAGCTTTGTGCAATGTCCAGAAGTGTTAAGAATGATTGTGTCACCTCTGAATATGTGAATTTTTAATTATGCACTAACCCTCTAATGAGTTTGCTTGAAGTTTGGTGTGAAGGAAATTTTCAAGGGTCAAGAGAGGAGTATGATATACTATGATCAAGAGGAGTGAAAAGCTCTAAGCTTGGGGATGCCCCCGTGGTTCATCCCTGCATATTTTAAGAAGACTCAAGCGTCTAAGCTTGGGGATGCCCAAGGCATCCCCTTCTTCATCGACAACATCATCAGGTTCCTCCCCGAAACTATATTTTTATTCGAGTCACATCTTATGTACTTTGCTTGGAGCGTCGGTTTGTTTTGTTTTTGTTTTTGTTTGAATAAAATGGATCCTAGCATTCACTCGTATGGGAGAGATACGCTCCGCTGTTGCATATGGACAAATATGTCCTTAGGCTTTACTCATAATGTTCAAGGCGAAGGTTGAAACTTCTTCGTTAAATTGTTATATGGTTGGAATCGGGAAATGCTACATGTAGTAATTCTAAAATGTCTTGGATAATGTGATACTTGGCAATTGTTGTGCTCATGTTTAAGCTCTTGCATCATATACTTTGCACCTATTAATGAAGAAATACATAGAGCTTGCTAAAATTTGGTTTGCATATTTGGTCTCTCTAAGGTCTAGATAATTTCTAGTATTGAGTTTTGAACAACAAGGAAGACGGTGTAGAGTCTTATAATGTTTACAATATGTCTTTTATGTGAGTTTTGCTGCACCGGTTCATCCTTGAGTTTGCTTCAAATAACCTTGCTAGCCTAAACCTTGTATCGAGAGGGAATACTTCTCATGCATCCAAAATCCTTGAGCCAACCACTATGCCATTCGTGTCCACCATACCTACCTACTACATGGTATTTCTCCGCCATTACAAAGTAAATTGCTTGAGTGCTACCTTTAAAATTCCATCACTCGCCTTTGCAATATATAGCTCATGGGACAAAATAGCCTTAAAAACTATTGTGGTATTGAATATGTACTTATGCACTTTATCTCTTATTAAGTTGCTTGTTGTGCGATAACCATGCTTCTGGGGACGCCATCAACTATCCTTTGTTGAATATCATGTGAGTTGCTATGCATGTCCGTCTTGTCTGAAGTAAGAGAGATCTACCACCTTAATGGTTGGAGCATGCATATTGTTAGAGAAGAACATTGGGCCGCTAACTAAAGCCATGAATCATGGTGGAAGTTTCAGTTTTGGACATATATCCTCAATCTCATATGAGAACACTAATTGTTGCCACATGCTTATGCATTAAAGAGGAGTCCATTATCTCGTTGTCCATGTTGTCCCTCGTATGGATGTCTAAGTTGAGAATAATCAAAAGCGAGAAATCCAAAATGCGAGCTTTCTCCTTAGACCTTTGTACGAGCGGCATGGAGGTACCCCTTTGTGACACTTGGTTGAAACATGTGTATTGCGATGATCCGGTTGTCCAAGCTGATTAGGACAAGGTGCGGGCACTATTAGTATACTATGCATGAGGCTTGCAACTTGTAAGATATAATTTACATAACTCATATGCTTTATTACTACCGTTGACAAAATTGTTTCATGTTTTCAAAATAAAAGCTCTAGCACAAATATAGCAATCGATGCTTTCCTCTTTGAAGGACCTTTCTTTTACTTTTATGTTGAGTCGGTTTACCTATCTCTCTCCACCTCAAGAAGCAAACACTTGTGTGAACTCGTGCATTGATTCCTACATACTTGCATATTGCACTTGTTATATTACTTTATATTGACACTATCCATGAGATATACATGTTATAAGTTGAAAGCAACCGCTGAAACTTAATCTTCCTTTGTGTTGCTTCAATACCTTTACTTTGATTTATTGCTTTATGAGTTAACTCTTATGCAAGACTTATTGATGCTTGTCTTGAAGTACTATTCATGAAAAGTCTTTGCTTTATGATTCATTTGTTTACTCATGTCATTACCATTGTTTTGATCGCTGCATTCATTACATATGTTTACAATAGTATGATCAAGGTTATGATGGCATGTCACTCCGAAATTATCCTTGTTATCGTTTACCTGCTCGAGACGAGCAGAACTAAGCTTGGGGATGCTGATACGTCTCCAACGTATCGATAATTTCTTATGTTCCATGCTACATTATTGATGATATCTACATGTTTTATACACATTATATGTCGTATTTACGCATTTTCCGGCACTAACCTATTAACAAGATGCCGAAGAGCCAGTTGCTATTTTCTCGCTGTTTTTGGTTTCGAAATCCTAGTAAGGAAATATTCTCGGAATTGGACGAAATCAACGCCCGGGGTCCTATTTTTGCACGAAGCTTCCGGAAGACCGAGGGGGAAAGGAAGTGGGGCCACGAGGCGCCGCCACACTAGGGCGGCGCGGCCCGGCCTTGGCCCGCGCGGCCCCGGTGTGTGGGGCCCTCGTGTGGCCCCCGCGTTGCCCTTCCGCCTACTTAAAGTCTTCGTCGCGAAACCCTCCGTGCCGAGAGCCACGATACGGAAAACCTTCCGGAGACGCCGCCGCCGCGAATCCCATCTCGGGGGATTCGGGAGATCGCCTCCGGCACCCCTGCCGGAGAGGGGAATCATCTCCCGGAGGACTCTTCATCGCCATGATCGCCTCCGGAGTGATGAGTGAGTAGTTCACCCCTGGACTATGGGTCCATAGCAGTAGCTAGATGGTCGTCTTCTCCTCATGTGCTTCATTGTTGGATCTTGTGAGCTGCCTAACATGATCAAGATCATCTATCCGTAATACTATATGTTGTGTTTGTCGGGATCCGATGGATAGAGAATACTATGTTATGGTGATTATCAATCTATTACCTATGTGTTGTTTATGATCTTGCATGCTCTCCGTTATTAGTAGAGGCTCGGCCAAGTTTTTGCTCTTAACTCCAAGAGGGAGTATTTATGCTCGATAGTGGGTTCATGCCTCCATTAAATGCGGGACGAGTGACAGAAAGTTCTAAGGTTGTGGATGTCTTGTTGCCACTAGGGATAAAACATTGATGCTATGTCTAAGGATGTAGTTGTTGATTACATTACGCACCATACTTAATGCAATTGTCTCGTTGCTTGCAACTTAATACTTGGAAGGGGTTCGGATGATAACCTGAAGGTGGACTTTTTAGGCATAGATGCATGATGGATGGCGGTCTATATACTTTGTCGTAATGCCCAATTAAATCTCACTATATTTATCATATCATGTATATGCATTGTTATGCCCTTTTCTATTTGTCAATTGCCCGACTGTAATTTGTTCACCCAACATGCTTTTATCTTATGGGAGAGACACCTCTAGTGAACTGTGGACCCCGGTCCTATTCTTTACATCGTATACAATCTACTGCAATACTTGTTTTACTATTTTCTTCGCAAACAATCATCTTCCACACAATACGGTTAATCCTTTGTTACAGCAAGCCGGTGAGATTGACAACCTCACGGTTTCGTTGCATTACGCACCATACTTAATGCAATTGTCTGTTGCTTGCAACTTAATACTGGAAGGGGTTCGGATGATAACCTGAAGGTGGACTTTTTAGGCATAGATGCATGCTGGATGGCGGTCTATGTACTTTGTCATAATGCCCAATTAAATCTCACTATATTTATCATATCATGTATATGCATTGTTTTGTCCTTTTCTATTTGTCAATTGCCCGACTGTAATTTGTTCACCCAACATGCTTTTATCTTATGGGAGAGACACCTCTAGTGAACTGTGGACCCCGGTCCTATTCTTTACATCGTATACAATCTCATTGCAATACTTGTTTTACTATTTTCTTCGCAAACAATCATCTTCCACACAATACGGTTAATCCTTTGTTACAGCAAGCCGGTGAGATTGACAACCTCACTGTTTTGTTGGGGCAAAGTACTTTGGTTGTGTTGTGCAGGTTCCACGTTGGCGCCGGAATCCCTGGTGTTGCGCCGCATTATATTTCGCCACCATCAACCTTCAACGTGCTTCTTGACTCCTACTGGTCCGATTAAACCTTGGTTTCTTGCGAGGAAACTTGCCCATCGTGCGCATCATACCTTCCTCTTGGGGTTCCCAACGGACGTGTACATCTACGCGCATCAGGCATTTGTCCGCACAAAATGGCGGATTTCACGAATCGTCGCAGCCATGCCAAGTCCGTGACAATTCAAACTTGCTACACTCATTGCGGTTGGCGGCCCTCCTCGAAGGAGGCCGCCTCACAGTTCTCACCACAATCCTCATCACCTTCTTTGGTCTCTTTTGCCGCCCCTGCAGCAGCCTTTCTCATCTTATTTTTCTTTTCAGTTGGCGGGACATACGCCGGTGGCGGAGGAGGGACGCGTTCCAGCCCCGCCTGATCCACCTCGCCATCCATCAACATCTTTTTTGCACCTGCTTCTAGCTGACCTGGTTCAGTCACCACTGGTTGTTTCAGCGGACTAGTAGCTGTATCACATATATCATCTAGCTTGTTATTATCTAGTATGGCGTCCTCTGAGTTTTGCTTCTTATTCTGATTGTTCACTGCCTCCTTTTGGCCTCCACTTGCGTTGCTCACGTGAACCCACACCATTCCCATGCATGCCCGCCCCTCTGCCCGTCTGGCCACCCCCACGACTAGTAGCAGGCCGGCCGCGACCACCACGCTGCAGCAGTACGCGCGCGCAGCCTGGTGTCCCCGGTCTCCAGTATTGCTCTTCCGAGACCATCCAATCTCGAAACTGCAGCATCTTCATACTCCCCTGACCCACACTCCAAGAACGCGTGACCCATCCTTCCACAATGATCACAGAAACGCAGGATTTTCTCGTATTTAATCTGCAGTAACATACGATCATGTCCTTCCAGTACCAGCGGCACAAAACGGGTCGGCGGCTTGGTCGAGTCTAGTTTCACTCGAGCCCTACGAAAGTCACCTGCTCTTGTTTGCACAGTTGTGAGATCAACTGAGGTAACCTCACCCACCCTGCTCCCAAGCTGCTCGAGCACTTGCTTGTTGCGAAACAGTGGTGGTATTTTGTGGATTTGGATCCATGCCTGAACCCCGCTCGGGATGATAGTGGGAATCATAGTCGTACCATAGAACAGTTCCACCATCAAAGCACATCCACGAAAGAGCCATGGCCCTTCCGACATTACCCTGTTCCAATCTCCGAGACAATGAGCTTGAAGGACGAACATATTTTCCTCCACCGCGTGGAAGGTGACCTCCCGCGCCGGCGTCCATGCTGCATGCAACGTCTTCTTCAACGACTCCAGACTGAAGGATTTCTGATGGGATTCGTAGCATAGAAAACAAAAAATTTCCTACCCCAAGAACGAACAACAAGCCAAGATCTAATCTAGTAGATGGTAGCAACGAGGTAGAGATCAACATACCATTGAAGATCGCTAAGCGTTAACGAGATTAGATCTCGTGGTGGATGTAGTCGATCACTTGCCGCTTGCAAAAGCGCGTAAAAGATCTTGACGGTGCCACAGTCGGGCAGCACCTCCGTACTCGGTCACACGTTCGGCGTTGATGACGACGTCCTTCTCCCCGTTCCAGCGGGCAGCGGAAGTAGTAGATCCTCCTCAGAATCCCGACAACACGACGGCGTGGTGGCGGTGGTGGTGGAGAACTCCGGCAGGGCTTCGCCTAAGCACTACTAGAGGTGTATGAGGAGGAGGGGCGGCTAGGGTTTGGGGAGAAGGGGGCGCCGGCCTTGGTGCCTCTAAGGGGTGCGGCCAAGGTGTGTTTTGTGTGGCCGACCCCCTCCCCTTGTCCCTCATTATATAGGTGGAACCCCCAAGGGTTTGCCCAAAGTCTTCGAATAAGACCCCAATTCAAAAACTGCCATATGGACGAATCCTACTTGGGGTGGGACTCCTCCCTTTCCTTGATGGGGTGTCCGGCCCCCTTAGGTGGAGTCCACCTGGGAATCCTCCTCCCTTTGGCTGGCCAGCCAAGCTTGGTGGAGTCCTTCCGGGACTCCACCTTCCATGGTAATTTTTTCCGGACTTTTCTAGAACCTTCTAAAACCTTCCATAAATACACCGGATCATTTTCAAACTTAGAAATGACTTCGTATATATGAATCTTATTCTCCGGACCATTCCGGACCTCCTCGTGATGTCCTGGATCCCATCCGAGACTCCGAACAAACATTCGAACTCCATTCCATATTCCATATCTACTTAAAACGACATCAAACCTTAAGTGTGTCACCCTACGGTTCGTGAACTATGCAGACATGGTTGAGACTTCTCTCCAACCAATAACCAATAGCTGGATCTGGAGATCCATAATGGCTCCCACATATTCAACGATATATTAGTGATCGATTGAACCATTTACATACGATACCGATTCCCTTTGTCACGCGATATTTTACTTGTTCGAGGTTTGATCATCGGTATCTCTATACCTTGTTCAACCTCGTCTCCAACAAGTACTCTTTACTCGTACCGTGGCATATCATCTCTTGTGAACCATTCACATGCTTGCGAGCTAATCAGAGGACATTCCACCGAGAGGGCCCAGAGTATATCTATCCGTCATCGGGATGGACAATATCCCACTCTTGATCCATGTGCCTCAACTCATACTTTCCGAATACTTAATCCCACCTTTATAACCACCCATTTATGCAGTGGCGTTTGATGTAATCAAAGTACCTTTCCAATATAAGTGATTTACATGATCTCATGGTCGAAGGACTAGATAACTATGTATCGAAAGCTTATAGCAAATAGAACTTAATGACGTGATCTTATGCTACGCTTAATTGGACGTGTCCATTACATCATTCATCTAATGACATAACCTTGTTATTAATAACATCCAATGTTCATGATCATGAAACTATGATCATCTATTAATCAACAAGCTAGTTATACAAGAGACTTACTAGGGACTCCTTGTTGTTTACATAACACACATGTATCAATGTTTCGGTTAATACAATTATAGCATGGTATGCAAACATTTATCATAAACATAAATATATATAATAACCACTTTACTATTGCCTCTTGGGCATATCTCCAACAATTTCTCCATTAGCACCTTGGCCGCCGCCAACCACTTCACCTCCGACCAAGTCTTGATCTCCTCCTTTCCGAGGACCACCTCGTTCATGCAAATTCAGGCTCTTCAGAAGCTCCTGAACGTCATAATCCTTTTTCCCTTGCCCACTCATCGCTCTGGAACTTTCAGCCATGGCGATCAATCTACTATAGCCCGTGCCACACGAAGAAACCGCCGCCAACCCTAGTCTCCCAAGGCCGGGTAGTCGGGCAAGCCGATCCCTTGACCAGTCCGAGTCGACAGAGAGGCGAGGAGGCTCCCGGTGACGTGGGACAATGGAGAGAGGAACTCGGGCGGTGATCGCCGCCGCATCGCCTCACCCTAGAGAGAAACCCTAGGTCACACGCGGGCGTGTTTGTAGTGACTGCATATAAAAGAGAGCAATGTTCAGAATAAGCTTCAGCCCACCTAAACAATTAAACCTGGACAAGGCTAAAGCCCATACTGGAGTAACAAAACGGGAACACAAGACACATCCGCTAAAAAACAAAAACAAAAAGCAAGATACAGGGCTACCACATCGACTGAAACGTTATTTCAGTCGAGTGAAATGCTTACTATATGTGAGCAACGTGAGGGACGTGATGGCCTTTCGATTAGGCGCTGAAGAAACGGTCATGTCAAGCCACCATGACTCAAGGGGTTCCACTTATTTAGGCGAGTCGATCCGATTGCTTACTCAATCTGTGATTTGCGGCAAAAAGAAAAATGCAGAGCGAGTATGTTTGAGAAATAAGGACAGATAGTTGAAGTCATGCATTGGGGCTCAAAGCTATTGCAGGGACGCTAGCCACTCGAACTAAACGCCTAGTTAAGAGCCGCATTGAACTTGAACATGGTGTAAGGATAGCAACATTCGGAATAAGCTTCAGCCCAACTAAATAATTGAATCAGGACAACACTAAAGCCCATACTGGAGTAACAAAACAGAAACATAAGACAAATCTGCTCAAAAAAAAAAAAAGACATAGGGCCACAAGTCGACTGAAACGTTATCTCAGGTTCACTCGGCTGATGGTGTTGGAGGGGGCGGTGTGGTCGTCCGCGATCATCATGGTAGCTTTGTGGCGCGAGCATGCCATTTTTTCCCGCACTTGCCGGATGCGGAGGGGGCTGAGCTGTTGGCGTGTAAGAGGGGCCTTCTGGTGGCGAGAGAGGCTGGAAGTCAGCGAGTCATCTTGGAGACGGACAGCGTCGAACTTCGAAGGGAGGGTCAGGATCGTTCTGTGCATGGCCCATTAGTGTCATAAATAAAATCTCTTCTTCAAGGCTTCGATGAGTCCTCGGTGCAAGCGGTGAGGAGGTCAGCAAATGAAACTGCTCAGCAAATGAAACTGCTCATAATATGGCGAAAGAAGGCTGCGTGAATAAACTGTGTAAGGTGTGGTCTAGAATTATGCCTGATTGCATTGTGAACTGTATTGTATCAGACAGGGTTTTGGCTTAATATAACGCAGCTCTTTATCTCAAAAAAAGGTTCTCAGTCTAGTGAAATGTAGTCGGTTCCATCCGTAATTACACGGATCATACAGCCACCTAATTAAGCCGGAGATCATGGGAAACTGGGTATGCTAGATGAGATCGAAGTCATGAGAGGTACGCTGGGTGCTCATCTTCGTCATCGCAGGCCGTAAGAGCTTTGGAGATGTCATCCATGGTCGGTCTGCTGCTGCTCTCCTCCATGCAGGACAAGGAGATCTTCACCATTTCCATGGCCTGCCGAGGGTTGAACTGCCCATTTAGCCTACTATCCACCAACGACCCAATGTCTCCACTCGCTACGACCTGCTTCAGCGCCTGTGCGATCTGCCACATCTCCAGCCGCTCTTCGCCGTCCGCCGTCGTCTGGTCGGAGATCCGGGTCCCAATGACGATCTCCAGCAGCACGACGCCGTAGCTGTAGACATCGACCTTGGCGTCCACGGGCTCGCCGAGCGCCCACTCCGGCGCCATGTATCCCTTTGTCCCCCTCATTTGTGATAGCTGAATGCCGTTGCCGTCGCCCGTGGTATCCCTCCTGGACAGCTTGGCCAGCCCGAAGTCGGCGATCTTGGCGTCGAGCTCTCGCGTGAGGAGGATGTTCTCCGGCTTGACGTCGCAGTGGATGACCCACTCGAGGCATTCGTGGTGGAGGTAGGCCAGGCCCCTGGCCGCGCCCAGCGCGATCCTGAACCGCTCGGTCCACGCCAGCGACCTGCCGATGTCGTTGCCGAAGAGGTGCCGGTCCAGCGACTCGTTCTCGACGTACTCGTACACCAGCATCCTGTGCTTGTCCTCTGAGCAGAACCCCCAGATCCTCACCAGGTTGATGTGGTTGATCCTCCCGAACACCGTCACCTCCGCCCAGAACTCCTCCTCGCCCTGCACCTGCACGTTCGTCAGCTTCTTCACCGCCACCACGGTGCCTTTGTCCAGCACGCCGCGGTACACCACGCCGGACCCGCCACGGCCAAGCTCCTCCTTGAAATTCCCTGTCGCGTTCTTGAGCTCCCGGTACGAGAACCTCCTGAACTGGGTCGCCATCACCAGCCTGTACCCTGCCTCCATCGAGCTGGGTATGCTCTGATGGCTGGACAGGAACCACCACCCGGCGGCGACGAAGAGAAGCTCGAGAAATCCGAGCACCGCGGCGAACGCAAGAAAGTAGGTCCACTTTGGGCCGCTGCCGGGTCTCCCGTACGTGTCCGCGTACCTTGGGAGGATGTTACGACTAGAACCGCAGGCGAGGCCTGAGCCCGCGACGGATACCAACGGCAGCGCCGACACCGAGGCGTTGACTTTGTTCGGCAGCTTGAGGTAGATGCTCCCGTAGAACGACGACGTCCTGTATCCATTAAACAGGTCGCCTTTCGGGTAGCAGTTGCCCATGCCATTCATCCTGTAGGAGAAGGCGGTGCAGGCGCACAGCTTCAGGCACAGGTTCATGCAGTCCTCGAACGTGATGGACTGGTTGAACCAAAGGTCGTATCCGTAGAAGTCGGTGTGCGGCACCTCGAGGAACGTGAACTGCTCCGGCACCCCTTGGCTGCAGTTGTTGCCGGTGGTGGCGGGGACGCTGAACGTCGGCTTGCAGCCCTTTCTCCAGTCCCGGCGATCGGCCATCTCGTACCCCGGCACGCACGAGCATCGGAGGGACGGCTGGTACTCGCAGACGGCGTTCTTCCCGCACAGCCCGTGCACGGAGCACGGCTGGTTCAGCGCCACCCACGTGACCGTCCAGCCACCGGTCGCCTTCACGAGGCTATAGAGCCGCAAGTTTCCGTCCTGCTCGATCGTTAGCCGTCTTTTGACGCCGGCGGCGCCCAGGTCAGAGGCCTGAAAGTGCAGTCCGTCGCTGGAGAAGAAGGCACCGGTATCGTCGAGGACGCCGATTCGGGAGCTGTTGTAGTTTGTCCGGCCGCTCGTGTAAACGTCTATGCCCGGGGTCGGCCAGTAGACGCTCGCGGTATCCGGGCCGTCGTACAGGAGCCGCAGCACGTTGTCGCTGTCGTAGCGGAAGGTGAAGTAGGCGGCCGTCAGAATCGTGTCCTTGGACAGCACCTGCGACGGGAGCAGGGTGTCCGTCGGCCAATGGAAGCTCTGCCACAGGGCGCGGCCGGTCGACGGGTCCATGATGGCGAGGTTGCCGGTGTTGTTGAGGGAGACGGTGAGGTGCTGCTTGTTGCCTCCCGTCTTGGTGTCCCAGACAATGGTCCCGTTGGCGTCGGCGAGGATCAGCTTGCCGTCGCGGCTGAACGAGATCCTGGAGAGCCGTCCGTTCACAGGGGCACCGGGGTTGGCCGACCAGACGGCGGTTCTGTTTTTGCTGGCGGTGAACCAAATGGAGAAGTAGAAGGCGTTGTCGCCGGCTTGGAGAAAGCCGCAGGAGAAGGTGGCGTCCGGCGACACCAGGAATGACCTCGCGTTGTCCTCCACCGACAGGGATGACCCGGTACCCAGCGTGTGCTCTGCTGATGATGCACATACACAGGAGTGCAGCAGAAGGCATGAGAACAGTGGAAGCAGGGCTAAACTGGCGAATTTAGCCATCATGAATGTTGAGACAACGGCGATCGGCATGGGAAGCAATGAAGCATGGTATAGCGTTGATACATGTACTAGTATTTATATTGTACTCCATGTTAGTTCAGCCAGAATACTGGTCTTCTTTCATTTAACATTCTGCGGAAATTACTGGATCTAAAATAATGCATAAAAAGGACCATATCTGTTAAAACTAAAGTGCCATGTCACCCTCTAAACATCAACAAAAAAAAGTTTATGCTATGATGTCGCTTAACCTGGCTGTAAGCTTTTTTTTTCCAACCATTGTCTTTCCCCTTCCTCCCAGCATCACCCACGAGCCACGAACCACAGAATACTCCGTCCAGGACTCACCTCTAAATCGATCGATCCTGCCTGAAACTTAGGCAACTAAAGATTAACCATTAACCTCCGGCTACATCAGGGTGTCTCTCCCCGGCCACAAGTACATTAACCTCCGGCTACATCAGGGTGTCTCTCCCCAGCCACAGGTAATTCTCCGGCGACTCACCATGGTTCGGCGTCCATTGAAGCAGCGGGATGTCCCCACTCCCCAGGCGTAGAATTTATATATATTGTAGTACATGTTAGTTAAGTCAGATTACTGGTCTTCTTTCTTCTAACACTATTCGTTAGCCCACACGTTGCTGGGGAAATTCCTGCAGAAAAAGGATCAAGCATATCGATTAAAACTAGTGCTAGTGAAACAAGCTTCCGGACTGGTGGATTTTAGCCAACGGACTCTCATTACTAACTGACAAACTTCAGTTGCACACCTAAAGAAATACTAGTATTACCAAGACAACTTGCAAGAAATTTTCTTTGGTCTCGTACTGATCAAGTCTCCATTAATCTGTTCTATTATCATTCTTGTGTGACGTCATCCTCAATTGAAAACAGAAGAGGCCTATCAACGTGAGAAAATATATTCACACGTATGTTTGCATGCGTAAGCATAGCATGAATAGAAAATGTACCTTCGTTTAGAAAACTTGAACAAATCTGCAATGCGTATACTATGTGATAACCATTACCAATACCTGGCATATTGAACTAATCTGAAATATAAGTGGACCGAGAGTGTATATGAAGTTAACAATTCCAAGGTGAGTTGGGAGGGGCGGTTTTCTGTATATTTTTGATAAATGAAACATATTAATATCGTAAAGATAGTAAATACACCCAGCACCTATAACAACGCGATGCTCTACCGCTATTACGGATGCACACAACTAAAAAAGAAAAAAATAACATAAAAATCCCGCTACAGTGGTCTATTTCTTGTAGCAGCAGAACTACCATCACCAAGACGTACAACACCAAGAGTCTAGCTCCTCCAAAAGCAACGCCTTCAAGAAGGAAACAATGCACAAGCGTTGTAGTCGTCGACCCATCAAAGATCTTAGGTTTTCACCCTGGAGAAAGTTCTCGCTCACAAAACAATGCCTACAACAAACCCGTTGTTAGTCACAACCAATTAATGCTAGACCTTAGATTTCCACCCTCGAAGGTAAGATTTTGGACTTCTCATGTACTGACGTGCCCACTTACAATGCCGCTCCTCCAAGTCATAAATCACCAAGCCAATTTCTCGTCGCCACACTGGAGCCACCATTGCTAGCCCTCAGATACCGACTTCAAAGATATTCTCCACCGGCTGAATTCACCATGGAACGAGAAGCGTGCTCCATGATGGTAACGACCAGCAGAGCTTCCCAGCGTTTCCTCTGAAACCAAACAGCCAGAGAAAAACACGGATATGCACGACTGAATCCCACTCGGTCAGTAATCTCTAGGCATGAATCACCCAAAGGAGTTTGCTACGGAGCCTTCTGAAATACAACACTAGCCATATCGATCGGGACTAACAACTGGTAGATCTTATCTTGGCGTGAGTTCGAACCCTAGGACAACAACCATTATTCAGCCGGGCCAGTAGCGGGCCAACCCATTCTGGCCCTGATCAAGCCCATGGTTGGCCCTAGATCAGGCCCACGTGATAGTGGCACATGGAGGCAGGAACATACCCTAAACCGCAGGAGTGCCGCCGTCCGAAGTTCCACGATGCCACCGAGGCACCACCGCACACGCCCATCTCCGTCTCCTCCGCGCCGTCCTACCACGCACTAGTGAGAGGCCGCCTGGTCTCCACCTGTGCCACCCTGAAGTCGACCCCCTCCCCCCACCACACACACACGGGAAGGGAGCCCAACAGGCTGCGCCATGTCGCCATACCCGCATGCCGCCTTTATAAGGGAGGATAAAATATTTTAAGGGCAAAAGGGAGGTCTCAGTCTCATTTTCAGATGCCATCCTTAGAATTCGGTAGCAGGATTTCGATGTGGCACAAAGGATTGTAACTCATGATTGCAGACTTAATGCAAGCGAAGAAACTAAATACTTGAAATTCAACAGAATCCCTATTTTCTTATTTTTCTTCTTTAACCATAAATCCCAAAAATATTCTACGTCCTTTTTTTCATATATTTTTCTAATCAGGAAAAATAAAAAAAGTATGTTAGTTATTTGGAAGTTATTCTAATCTCGTACACACAAAAAATTGCAATTATTCATCTACTGCTGGAAGTTGGATTTATTTTATCAATGCAAATTAGATTTGGAGAGAAGAGTACATTCTTTCTAATATTTTAGTAATGGTCATAACTACCACCACCAAAAAAATGCTTCTTTGCCGAGCTTTTGGTTTTTGCCGAGTGTCAAATTTTGTGGTACTCAGGAAAGACCACTTTTGGTGAGTGTTTTTAAAATACACCCGGGAAAGAGTTCATCCAGAGGTAAAGGCAAAAAAGACACTCGGCAATGATTGCCTTTCCCGAGTGCCAAAATTCGACACTAAAAATGTGGTCTTTGCCGAGTGCTAAAATTTGACACTTGGCAAGCTCTGCAACACGTCGCCATTGCCCTCCATTAGATAATAACCTTGATGGCGCCATCCTTTGCCAAGTACCAACTAACGGACACTCAACAACAAAATTTCTTTGCCTAGTGTTCTCATATTAACACAAGACAAAGATTGTGTAATTTTGTGGCACTACTATCTTTGTGTAGTGTCAAAACTTGGCACTAGGCAAAGACATTTGGTTTCGAGGCTTATTTATCCCTCCCACTCATGCGATATCGCACGAAACCAACATCATATCGATGGTAAAAACAAATTGTGGACCTAAAAATGATATATGCAAAAAAATCAAGAAAAAAGAAAGTATACGCTTAGTTCAAATTCGGTCTAGCCAAATCGCTATGACACTGTATAAAACATCATGAATTCCTAGAAAGCTAGCGCGTGCATTAGGTATGTGAACCGTACTGTCGAAGTGTTCTTCTATTTTTGAGCATAGATTTCGTACCATTGTAGTTTATGCTTCTTGTAGCTACTTCACAAAAAAACACCTTTCAGCACCACAAAAATGAAAAATAGGTTTTTCATGGCTAGGAAAGGAAATATCATAAAACCAACATTGCTTCCTCCCAACACTCACGCCTGTGCGCAGTATGAGATTTCCGAAAAAACTATAACATGCTTCAGGTTATGACCTAATTTATTTTCCCTAAAAGCCATATAGTCTTGTAGGAGGTAGCTTATTTTATGAAGGTTTTCCGGAATAACTGTCATATTCTAAAAAAAGCCATATAGAGAAGCGCATGAAACTGACATCGTATTTGTGATAAAACAACACGTCGTGAACCTAAAAATGATTTTTTTGCAAAAAATTCTAGAATAAATGAACGATGATGCTTAGTTCAAATTCGGTTCTAGGAAAAAATGGTAGGATGCCGTATAAAATGCAATGAGTTCCGAAATAGCAAACACGTGCAACACCTATGTGAACCATAGTGTGGAAGTGGTCTTCCAATTTTGTGTGTAGGTTTCGTACCATTGCAGATTGAGTTTCTTGTAGGTGCTTCACAAAAAAAAACCGTTTCGACGCTGGATTTTTTTTCATGAATAGGAAAGGAAAACTCATAAATCCAGCATTGCTTCCCATCCCAAGCCTCTCTCATGTGTGCAATAAGGGCTCGCTCCGGCAAACTATAAGATGTTTTTTCAATGGAGATATGATGTTGGTTCCGCTCCGGCAATTCTCTCGGTGTGCTGGGAAGCTCCATTCTATTGTCGTGTCATTTCACTATGTTATTTTATATGTACTAGTGGTGAGGGAAACACCATAATTCCCAAGTTTTACCCATTTGGATCCTGTTAGATGTTCATAATTGCATCATCTGCAGTTTTCCGTGTGTTATTTCTTCACGGTTTTATTTCCTGAGCACTCCATGTATCTCTCAAAATGCAGAGATTTTTTACTATAAGAACACTCGTAAGTATTCCGAATGATCATAAAACTTTCAGATTTTTTTAAGTGGCATTTCAGAAGTCGTTTGCTGCAATTGTTCCTTTTTGGGATAGATTGTTTCTTTATTTGTTTAAGTGGCTTTTGAGTTATTATTGGATTCTTCTAGTATATTTGGACCTTCGAGATTTTTATACACTTAAGTAACTCTCTAGACACATGAAACCAAATTATTTGAGTATTTTATAGACGAAAAACTTATTTTCTTTTGCCAGTAATGTCACCCCGCTGAAAAAAACTGGAACAGTTTTTGTGGTAATTTTTTTTACTATGGAATGAAGGAACACCAAAAGGAGAAGCAACCAAGAATAGTTGTCAACCGTAAGCTTTGGGATGACCCTGCATCTCATGTACACCGAGCATGGAAATATTCAGGAATGGTTAACACCACAAACTTGGGGATGCCCCTTCACCCCCCCTTTACATCAACAACGCCTCCTTTTGCAAACCTTCATACTTAGTTTTTTGAGCACCAAACATATTCACATAAACTTTAAGTGCTCTATTAGAAAAAAATCCACAAAAAGTAGGATAAAAGAAAGGGGGAAAGATAAATTTTTACATGTTAGAAAAGTATGATTGCTACTCCTTTGTGTAATGTTTTATAGTACATTCTTTCTAATATTTTAGATACAAGTGGATTTCAACTTCAAGTGTGTAATTTAGTAGTGGTTGCATTACCTCATTATTGTAGGAACTCAATTTTATCTTGCACTACATCAAATGAGCCATACTAATGGACAATGTAGCTTTCATTGTAGTGATCGAGTTTCTCCAAATTTGTAAATGTTCACTTAGTAAGATAGATATAGTTCTTGTACATCCAAATCCCTTTGAATCAAGATTTATGGTACATGCATACACCATATCTAGCTATATATGGCATGCATTGTCATTCCAAGTAAGTATCATGTTTATATTTGTATTTATATTCCAAGTCTTCTTGTTTGTGTATGTGTTTAATTTTCAGGAAGTAGTTTTAAGAACCGTGATCTCTCGTACTAAACAAGTTTCCCACTCATGATAAGAAATGATGAGCACGATTAATATGATTTTTTAAATATGCGAAAAAAGATTGGCGCTGGTACAGTCTGCAAAAGGGAACCCGGTCCAATGTTGATTGATACTCCTCGAAACTCGAGAGACAAGTCGGGAGGGGAAACAAGTATAGGAACCATTCTCAAAACTCTAACCAAAGTTAGAATGAAAGATCACAAACCTATTTACTACCAAACTGTGCACAAAAAACATGCCCACATTCTAATAGGATTTTGAAGATAAATCTATAGTATTTGTTTTATTGTGTTAATCTCTGTTTCCATCTACAAAATCCATTTCAACTCCCACTACCCGAGGTAAACGACAAATGTGTTTTACAAGTTTATACTAGACCAATTTAGTTTCACACATGCACTCCACTTGCACGAGTTTGCTTTTTTAATTAGTATTTATAAAGAGGAATTTAGTGCATGACATCATTTGTGTTTCTACAATCTTGATGGTCTATGTTAAACTACTTACTTCATGATATATTTGTTAAATTGCTATTTACGTACTTCCAGTACTTCTTTACATATATTAGTAGCAATGATCATATTAGAACCTTGTATTTATTGATAATATATTCCAAATTCATGTTTGTTTATCACCTTTATGCTCTAGGATGAGAACATGTTAAGCTTGGGGATGCTGAAATATGTAAATGTATCCATGAACTCTGAAGTTTATTATATTAAATTCCTTATTACTACATTTATTGGGCCAACATACTAATAGTTGCAAAATTGCAAAATTTCTTGATTTACACTTTGGTGTAGAATATTTTGGAGGAAATCACAAAAAAGACCTATTTGGAGTGAAATTTCCAGCAATCTGAAATTGACCTCTACAAAACTGTTTTAACAATTTCCCAGGCATGACTCGAACAAGGCGTCAAACAGGAAAAGTTACAACATTAAAGATGTACGAAAATTTTCCCTGTTTTCATCTATTAAACTTCAAAATCCAAGTTCGTATGCAACCAGTTGCACATGATTACCGAAGCCATAAAACTGAACCACGGTAGCCCGAAAATACGTGATTGACTCCAACTCTTTGCATATTTGATAATAGGTCGGTTCTATGCCCTTGTGGGGGTCAAAGAGGTGACGCTAGGAAGTTTCTAGAGGTGTCCAAGAGTTATTGGATCAAATGGGCTTTGACTCACGTTGTCAAGATGGGATCCAAAAGTCTATACATAGGGGTAATTTTGGAGCCCACAAGCATTGTCACAAATATTCATCTCCCTTGGCTGCTATATATATACAAGGAGAGGTGTCATTTAAAACACCAAGAAGGCCTAAGGAAGAAGAGGCTAAACGGGCCGAATGCGATGAATGAAAGAAATTGTGTTGGTACGAATGCGATGAATGAAAGAAATTGTGTTGAGAGTGTCAAGGAAAACCATATGAAGGAGGACAATGAAATACAAGAGGAGGAAGAATGAAGACCTATCCTCTAATCCCTACAATGGCACCAAAAGTATCATGGCGATAAAAATATTTTTTTGTTTTAGATGAAACATGAGACAAAGTGTAAGAAGAAGAAAAAAAAAGAACTACCAAATCCATAAGATTGGGATTTCCCCGTACCCCTTCCCTTTTCAAGTAATTTTAGGTTTCCTATTCATGAACTCATGGTACTTTTTCAAGGTTCCTTATACTTACACCCGTACAAATCTAGATGCAAGATAAAAGGGTCCTACAATAATGTCCTTTCGTGTTTGTAGTATGATGGGATGAGAAAGACTTGAGCGTTGGCGCGAGGTTGTGGAACAAGGGAGTCTCATGTGTTGCATGCATGTCTAGGACGAGGAGCGGCCTCTTTATGGACATTGGTGGCAAAACGAACGTTTATAGTCAGGAGACAAATGAATTAGATTATTCTTCCTTTGTGTTAGACACGGAAAGTTGTAGCTTTGGATAGAAGAATATGTCCAGTTTCCCCAAACGTGTGTGGCAAAAAAAAAGTCAACTCTTACACGATGCACATGTGCCTCCTTGGTTTGGCTTTCCGGAAATCCGACACGCATTGTGATGAGTGGATGGAGGAGGAGGAAGATCGCACGTGTAGGTCTCTTCTTCTCAAGCCCATACAACTAGAGAAAGAGATATCCTTATAAGACTGTCTAACTCCTTCTAAACTAATAATGCAGCTTAGTTCCACCTCTTGTCATGCACGGATAGGCCAAGCGGGTCTTGATTCTTTATGAGAGAAGTCCAATTTACAACCCTGAACTTGTCTCAAAGTTCACTTTCCAACCCTTATATTTGAGTTGGTTTAAGTTTCATCCCTAAATTCCTTAAACCGTTCAGAATGCAACCCATGATAATTATGGCTAATCAATCACTTGAATGTTTTTACTCCAATGAACATGTATGTCTGATACGTCTCCAACGTATCTATAATTTCTGATGTTCCATGCTTGTTTTATGACAATACCTACATGTTTTGTTCACACTTTATATCGTTTTCATGCGTTTTCCGGAACTAACCTATTGACGAGATGCCGAAGTGCCAGTTCCTGTTTTCTGCTGTTTTTGTTTTCAGAAATCCTAGTAAGAAATATTCTCGGAATTGGACGAAATCAACGCCCAGCATCTTAGAATCCCCGGGAGCTTCCAGAACACCCGAGAGCCGCCAGAGAGGGGCCACGGGGGCCCACACATGGTGGCGGCGCGGCCCGAGGAGGGCGCGCCGCCCTAGTGTCTGGTGGCCCCAGACCCCCTCCGAGGCTCCCCTTTCGCCTATATAAGGTCCCTGACCTAAAACCCCGAGAGGAATAAGCCACGGTACGCGAAACCTTCCAGAGCCGCCGCCATCGCGAAGCCAAGATCTGGGGGACAGGAGTCTCTGTTCCGGCACGCCGCCGGGACGGGGAAGTGCCCCCGGAAGGCTTCTCCATCGACACCGCTGCCATCTCCACCGCCATCTTCATCAACGCTGCTGCTCCCATGAGGAGTGAGTAGTTCTCCATCGAGGCTCGGGGCTGTACCGGTAGCTATGTGGTTCATCTCTCTCCTATGTACTTCAATACAATAATCTCATGAGCTGCCTTACATGATTGAGATTCATATGATGATGCTTGTAATCTAGATGTCATTATGCTAGTCAAGTGGGTTTTACTTATGTGATCTCCGGAGACTCCTTGTCCCACGTGTGTAAAGGTGACAGTGTGTGCACCGTGTGGGTCTCTTAGGCTATATTTCACAGAATACTTATTCACTGTTATGAATGGCGTAGTGAAGTGCTTATTTATATCCATTTATGATTGCAATGTGTTTGTATCACTATTTATCTATGTGCTACTCATGTGATGTTATTAAAGTAGTCTATTCCTCCTGCATGGTGTAATGGTGACAGTGTGTGCATCGTGTAGTTCTTGTCGTAGATTATGATCATAATCTCTTGTAGGTTATGGAGTTGATTATCGCTATGATAGTATTGATGTGATCTATGCCTCCTTCATAGTGTGATGGTGACAGAGTGTGCATGCTATGTTAGTACTTGGTCTATTTTGCAAAGATCTATTATACTCTAAGGTTACTTAAACATGAATATCGAATGTTGTGGAGCTTGTTAACTCCGGCATTGAGGGTTCGTGTAATCCTACGCAACGAATGGTGTTCATTATCAAACAAGAGTATATGTAGCACAAAGGAAAGAGAACTTATTTATTATGTAATCAATGTTGAGAGTGTCCACTAGTGAAAGTATGATCCCTAGGCCTTGTTTCCACCACAAAGAATTGCTTCCCACGCCGACAAGCTATTTTCAAGCGCCGCTTGTTCTATCGTTTTATCGCATCTTTACTTTCTGCAATATTACCACCATCTATACCACCTGTGTTTTACTATCTCTTCGCCGAACTAGTGCACCTATACATCTGACAAGTGTATTAGGTGTGTTGGGGACACAAGAGACTTCTTGTATCGTGATTGCAGGGTTGCTTGAGAGGGATATCTTTGACCTCTTCCTCCCTGAGTTCGATAAACCTTGGGTGATCCACTTAAGGGAAAACTTGCTGCTGTTCTACAAACCTCTGCTCTTGGAGGCCCAACACTGTCTACAAGAAAAGAAGCGTGAGTAGACATCAAGCTATTTTCTGGCGCCGTTGCCGGGGAGGAAAGGTAAAAGGTACTCACACTCCGGATCTCGGCTACTAAGCAATTTTCCGACGCCGTTGTAAGTGCTCGAAGCTATTTCCTTTAGATCCTGCAATTGCATCTTTTTGTTTCTTGTTTACACTAGTTAGGCATAATGGAAAACAACAAAAATATGAGAGATCTTTATGAACTTTATCTTGAATTAGGACATGATGTGTTTGAAGAAAGAATTAAGAAACCCATGGAACTTTATATGCATGCTAATGGGAATGTTATTACTATGAATGCTTTGAACACCATTGTTGCTAATGCTATGGAAAATTCTAAGCTTAGGGAAGCTGGTTTTGATGAGCATGATATTTTTAGTCCCCCAAGCATTGAGGAGAAAATTTACTTTGATGATACTTTGCCTCCCATTTATGATGATTATAATGATAGTAGTCTTTTGTTACCACCTGTTATGGAGGATACATTTGATTATGATTACAATATACCTCCTATATTTGATAGCTACTTTGTTGAATTTGCTCCCACTACAATTAATAAGAATGACTATGCTTATGTTGGGAGTAGTAATCATTTTATGCATGAGACTCACGATAAGAATGCTTTAAGTGATAGTTATATTGTTGAGTTTGCTCATGATGCTACTGAAAGTTATTATGAGAGAGGAAAATATGGTTATAGAAATTTTCATGTTACTAAAATGCCTCTCTATGTGCTGAATTTTTTTAAGCTACACTTGTTTTATCTTTCTATGCTTGTTGCATTATGCTTCTTGAACTTGTTTATTTACAAGATTCCTTTTCATAGGAAGCATGTTAGGCTTAAATTTGTTTTGAATTTGCCTCTTGATGCTCTCCTTTGCTTCAAATACTATTTCTTGCGAGTGCATCATTAAAACTGCTGAGCCCATCTTAATGGCTATAAAGAAAGAACTTCTTGGGAGATAACCCATGTGTTTATTTTACTACAGAAATTTTTGTTTTGTTGAGTCTTGAAAGTTGTTTACTACTGTAGCAACCTCTCCATATCATGTTTTTGTGCCAAGTAAAGTTTCTATGTTAAAGTTGATGTTATATTTGGGATCGCTGCGCAGAAACAGCATTGCTGTCTGTCACGAATTCTGGCACAAGTCTCTGTAAAAAAATCGAAAAAATCTGCAAATTTACGAGCGTGATCCTCAGATATGTACGCAACTTTCATTAGTTTTGAGTTTTTCCGTTTGAGCAAGTTAAGTGCCCCTTTCAGGTTCGTCTTTACGGACTGTTCTGTTTTTGACAGATTCTGCCTTTTATTTCGCATTGCCGCTTTTGTTAAGTTGAATGAGTTTCTTTGTTCCATTAACTTTCAGAAGTTTTGTGCAATGTCCAGAAGTGTTAAGAATGATTGTGTCACCTCTAAACATGTGAATTTTGATTATGCACTAACCCTCTAATGAGTTTGCTTGAAGTTTGGTGTGGCAGAAGTTTTCAAGGGTCAATAGAAGAGGGTGATATAATGTGATCGAGAAGAGTGAAAGGTCTAAGCTTGGGGATGCCCCCGTGGTTCATCCCTGCATATTTTAAGAAGACTCAAGCATCTAAGCTTGGGGATGCCCAAGGCATCCCCTTCTTCATCGACAACTTATCAGGTTTTTTCTAGTGAAACTATATTTTTATTTAGTCACATCTTATGTACTTTACTTGGAGCGTCTGTGTGTGCTTTTATTTTTGTTTGGTTATCTTAGTTTTATGAATAAGTTCATCCTTGTGTGGGAGAGAGACACGCTCCGCTTTTTCATATGAACACTATGTTCTTCGTTTATGCTTTTAATGTTCAAGGGCGAAAGTTGATCGCTTCACTTGTTGCTATTTGGTTGGAATCAGAAAATGCTTCATATGGTCTTGAATAATTTGATACTGGGCAATTGTTTTGAGCTCTCATATATCATGTTTAAGCTCTTGCATCATGTAGTTTAAATCTAGTAGTGGAGAACTACCGTAGAGCTTGTTGAAATTTGGTTTGCATGATTGGTCTCTCTAAGGTCTAGATATTTTCTGGTAAGAGTGTTTGAGCAACAAGGAAGACAGTGTAGAGTTTTATAATGCTTGAAATATGTTCTTATGTAAGTTTTGCTGTACCGGTTTATACTTGTGTTTGCTTCAAACAACCTTGCTAGCCAAAGCCTTGTACTGAGAGGAAATACTTCTCGTGCATCCAAAACCTTGAGCCAAAACCTATGCCATTTGTGTCCACCATATCTACCTACTATGTGGTATTTCCTGCCATTCCAAGTAAATACTTCATGTGCTACCTTTAAACAATTCAAAAGCTATTATCTCTTATTTGTGTCAATGTTTTATAGCTCATGAGGAAGTATGTGGTGTTTTATCTTTCGATCTTGTCATTTACTTCGACGGACTTTCACAATGGACTAGTGGCTCATCCGTTTATCCAATAATTTTGCAAAAAGTGCGCAGCGGGGTTCCCGGCCCCAATTAATTAACTTGCATTAATAATTCTCTTCACATGTTTTGCTCCGATCTATCGGTAAGCAACTTAAATTTGCAAATAGACACTCCTCCATGGTATGTGAATGTTGGAAGGCACCCGAGGATTCGGTTAGCCATGGCTTGTGTAAGCAAAAGGTTGGGGGGAGTGTCATCTAATAAATAAAACTAAAGTACATGTGTAAACAAAAGAGAAGAGTGATGATCTACCTTGCTGGTAGAGATAACGTCCTTCATGGGAGCCGCTCTTGAAAGTATGGTTGATAAGGTAGTTAGAGTACCCATTACCATTCGTTGACAACAACAAACACCTCTCAAAACTTTACTTTTAATGTCTCTATATGATTTCAAAACTTGAAAAGCTCTAGCACATGATTTAATCCCTGCTTCCCTCTGCGAAGGGCCTATCTTTTACTTTATGTTGAGTCAGTTTACCCATTTCCTTCCATCTTAGAAGCAAACACTTGTGTCAACTGTGCATTGATTCTTACATACTTGCTTATTTGCATTCATCATATTACTCTATGTTGACAATTATCCATGAGATATGCATGTTGAAAGTTGAAAGCAACTGCTGAAACTTATATCTTCCTTTGTGTTGCTTCGATGCATTACTTTGAATTTATTGCTTTATGAGTTAACTCTTATGCAAGACTTTTTGATGCTTGTCTTGAAAGTACTATTCATGAAAAGTTTTGCTATATGTTATCTATTTGTTAGCAACCTATAGATATTGCTCTGAATCACTCCATTCATGTCATATGCTTTACAATAATGTTGATCAAGATTATGATGGTAGCATGTCACTTCAGAAATTATTTGTGTTATCGTTTACCTACTCGAGGGCGAGTAGGAACTAAGCTTGGGGATGCTGATACGTCTCCAACGTATCTATAATTTCTGATGTTCCATGCTTGTTTTATGACAATACCTACATGTTTTGTTCACACTTTATATCGTTTTGATGCGTTTTCCGGAACTAACCTATTGACGAGATGCCGAAGTGCCAGTTCTTGTTTTCTGCTGTTTTTGGTTTCAGAAATCCTAGTAAGGAAATATTCTCGGAATTGGACGAAATCAACGCCCAGCATCTTAGAATCCCCGGGAGCTTCCAGAACACCTGAGAGCCGCCAGAGAGGGGACACAGGGGGCCCACACATGGCGGCGGCGCGGCCCAGGAGGGGGGGCGCGCCGCCTGATGGCGTGTAACTCACACGTTCGTTGGGAACCCCAAGAGGAAGGTATGATACGCACAGTAGCAAGTTTTCCCTCAGAAAGAAACCAAGGTTTAATCGAACCAGTAGGAGCCAAGAAGCACGTTGAAGGTTGATGGTGGCGAAATGTGATGCGGCGCAACAACGGGGATTCCGGCGCCAACGTGGAACCTGCACAACACAACCCAAGTACTTTGTCCCAACGAAACAGTGAGGTTGTCAATCTCACCGGCTTGCTGTAACAAAGGATTAAGCGTATCGAGTGGAAGATGATTGTTTGCAAGAAAATAGTAAAACGCAATTGCAGTAGATTGTATGCTATGTAAAGAATAGGACCGGGGTCCACAGTTAACTAGAGGTGTCTCTCCCATAAGATAAAAGCATCTTGGGTGAACAAATTACAGTCGGGCAATTGACAAATAGAGAAAGGCATAACAATGCATATACATGATATGATAAATATAGTGAGATTTAATTGGGCATTACGACAAAGTACATAGACCGCCATCCAATCGCATCTATGCCTAAAAAGTCCACCTTCGGGTTATCATCCGAACCCCATTCGGTATTAAGTTGCTAAGCAACGGACAATTGCATTAAGTATGGTGCGTAATGTAATCGACAACTACATCCTTAGACATAGAATCAATGTTTTATCCCTAGTGGCAACAGCACATCACAACCTTAGAACTTTCTGTCACCTGTCCAGGTGTCAATGAAGGCATGAACCCACTATCGAGCATAAATACTCCCTCTTGGAGTTAAGAGTAAAAACTTGGCCGAGCCTCTACTAATAACGGAGAGCATGCAAGATCATAAACAACACATAAACAATAGATTGATAATCACCATAATCATAGTACTCTCTATCCATCGGATCCCGACAAACACAACATATAGAATTACATATAGATGATCTTGATCATGTTAGGCAGCTCACAAGATCCAACAATGAAGCACAACAAGGAGAAGACGACCATCTAGCTACTGCTATGGACCCATGGTCAAGGGGTGAACTACTCACTCATCACTCCGGAGGCGATCATGGCGATGAAGAGTCCTCCGGGAGATGAATCCCCTCTCCGGCAGGGTGCCGGAGGCGATCTCCTGAATCCCCCGAGATGGGATTCGCGGCGGCGGCGTCTCTGGAAGGTTTTCCGTATCGTGGCTCTCGGTACTGGGGGTTTCGCGACGGAGGCTTTAAGTAGGCGAAAGGGTAGGTCAGGGGGCCACACGAGGGGCCCAGGGGGCAGGCCGGCGCGGCCAGGGCCTGGGCCGCGCCGCCCTATCCCCTGGCTGCCTCGTGGCCCCACTTCGTTATCTCTTCGGTCTTCTGGAAGCTTCGTGCAAAAATAGGACCCCAGGGCGAAAGTTTCGTCCAATTCCGAGAATATTTCCTTACTAGGATTTCGAAACCAAAAACAGCAGAAAACGACAAGCTGGCTCTTCGGCATCTTGTTAATAGGTTAGTTCCGGAAAATGCATAAATATGACATATAATGTGCATAAAACATGTAGGTATCATCAATAAAGTAGCATGGAACATAAGAAATTATCGATACGTTGGAGACGTATCGGCATCCCCAAGCTTAGTTACGCTCGTCCCGAGCGGAGTAAAACGATAACAAAGATAATTTACGAAGTGACATGCCATCATAATCTTGATCATACTATTTGTAAACATATGTAATGAATGCAGCGATCAAAACAAAGGTAATGACATGAGTAAACAAGTGAATCATATAGCAAAGACTTTTCATGAATAGTACTTCAAGACAAGCATCAATAAGTCTTGCATAAGAGTTAACTCATAAAGCAATAAATCAAAGTAAAGGTATTGAAGCAACACATAGGAAGATTAAGTTTCAGCGGTTGCTTTCAACTTATAACATGTATATCTCATGGATATTGTCAATATAAAGTAATATAACAAGTGCAATATGCAAGTATGTAGGAATCAATGCACAGTTCACACAAGTGTTTGCTTCTTAAGGTGGAGGGTGATAGGTAAGCCGACTCAACAATAAAAGTAAAAGAATGGTCCTTCAAAGAGGAAAGCATCGATTGCTGTATTTGTGCTAGAGCTTTTATTTTGAAAACATGAAACAATTTTGTCAACGGTAGTAATAAAGCATATGAGTTATGAAAATTATATCTTACAAGTTGCAAGCCTCATGCATAGTATACTAATAGTGTCCGCACCTCGTCCTACTTAGCTTGGACTATCGGATCTTTGCATGCCATGTTTCAACCAAGTGTCACAAAGGGGTACCTCCATGCCGCCTGTACAAAGGTCTAAGGAGAAAGCTCGCATTTTGGATTTCTCGCTTTTGATTATTCTCAACTTAGACATCCATACCGGGACAACATGGACAACGAGATAATGGACTCCTCTTAAATGCATAAGCATGTAGCAATGATTATTATTCTCATATGAGATTGAGGATTTATGTCCAAAACTGAAACTTCCACCATGATTCATGGCTTTAGTTAGCGGCCCAATGTTCTTCTCTAACAATTTTGCATGCTCCAACCACTAAAATGATAGATCCTTCAGACAAGACGGACATGCATAGCAACTCACATGATATTCAACAATAGTTGATGGCGTTCCCCGAAGCATGGTTATCGCACAACAAGCAACTTAATAAAATATAAAGTGCATAAGTACATATTCAATACTACGATAGTTTTTAAGGCTATTTTGTCCCATGAGCTATATATTGCAAAGGTGAATGATGGAATTTTAAAGGTAGCACTCAAGCAATTTACTTTGGAATGGCGGAGAAATACCATGTAGTAGGTAGGTATGGTGGACTCAAGTGGCATAGTAGTTGGCTCAAGGATTTTGGATGCATGAGAAGTATTCCCTCTCGATACAAGGTTTAGGCTAGCAAGGTTATTTGAAGCAAACTCAAGGATGAACAGGTGCAGCAAAACTCACATAAAAGACATATTGTAAACATTATACGACTCTACACCGTCTTCCTTGTTGTTCAAAACTCAATACTAGATATTATCTAGACCTTAGAGAGACCAAATATGCAAATCAAATTTTAGCAAGCTCTATGTATTTCTTCATTAATGGGTGCAAAGCATATGATGCAAGAGCTTAAACATGAGCACAACAATTGCCAAGTATCACATTATCCAAGACATTTTAGAATTACTACATGTAGCATTTTCCAATTCCAACCATATAACAATTTAACGAAGAAGAAACTTCGCCTTGAACATTATGAGTAAAGCCTAAGGACACATGTGTCCATATGCAACAGCGGAGCGTGTCTCTCTCCCACAAAGTGAATGCTAGGATCCATTTTATTCAAACAAAAACAAAAACAAAAACAAACCGACGCTCCAAGTAAAGAACACAAGATGTGATTGAATAAAAATATAGTTTCGGGGGAGGAACTCCGATGATGTTGTCGATGAAGAAGGGGATGCCTTGGGCATCCCCAAGCTTAGACGCTTGAGTCTTCTTAGAATATGCAGGGGTGAACCACGGGGGCATCCCCAAGCTTAGAGCTTTCACTCCTCTTGATCATAGTATATCATTCTCCTCTCTTGACCCTTGAAAACTTCCTTCACACCAAACTTCAAGCAAACTCATTAGAGGGTTAGTGCACAATTAATAATTCACACATTCAGAGGTGACACAATCATTCTTTACACTTCTGGACATTGCATAAAGCTACTGGACATTAATGGATCAAAGAAATAAATCCAACATAGCAAAAGAGGCAATGCGAAATAAAAGGCAGAATCTGTCAAAAACAGAACAGTCCGTAAAGACGAATTTAAAGCTGGCACCAGACTTGCTCAAATGGAAAAACTCAAAACTAATGAAAGTTGCGTACATATCTGAGGATCACGCTCGTAAATTGGCAGATTTTTTCGAATTTTCTACAGAGAACTGTGCCCAGATTCGTGACAGACAGCAATGCTGTTTCTGCGCAGCGATCCCAAATATAACATCAACTTTGACATAGAAACTTTACTTGGCACAAAAACATGATAAGGAGAGGTTGCTACAGTAGTAAACAACTTCCAAGACTCAACAAAACAAAAAATTGCTGTAGTAAAAACATGGGTTGTCTCCCATAAGCGCTTTTTTAACGCCTTTCAGCTAGGCGCGTAAAGTGCAAATCAAGTAACATCGAGAGTAGAAGCATCAACATCATAACTTGTTCTAATAGTAGAATCAAAAGGCAACTTCATTCTCTTTCTAGGGAAGTGTTCCATACCTTTCTTGAGAGGAAATTGGTATTTATTATTACCTTCCCTCATATCAATAACAGCACCAACGGTTCGAAGAAAAGGTCTTCCCAACACAATAGGACAAGATGCATTGCATTCGATATCCAAGACAACAAAATCAACGGGGACAAGGTTATTGTTAACCGTAATATGCACATTATCAATCCTCCCCAAAGGTTTCTTTTTAACATTATCGGCAAGATTAACATCCAAATAACAATTCTTCAATGGTGGCAAGTCAAGCATATCATAAATCTTTTTAGGCATAACAGTAAATACTTGCACCAAGATCACATAAAGCATTACATTCAAAGTCATTGAATTTCATTTTAATGATGGGCTCCCAACCATCTTCTAACTTTCTAGGAATAGAAGTTTCAAGTTTTAGTTTCTCTTCTCTAGCTTTTATGAGAGCATTTGTAATATGTTTTGTAAAGGCTAAATTTATAGCACTAGCATTAGGACTTTTAGCAAGTTTTTGTAAGAACTTTATAACTTCAGAGATGTGGCAATCATCAAAATCTAAATCATTATGAGCTACAGCAATGGGATCATTGTTCCCAAGGTTGGAAAAAATTTCAGCAGTTTTATCACAAGCAGTTTCAACAGTTTTAGCAATTTCAGGCAGTTTTGTACGCTTCGCACTAGGAGTAGAAACATTGCCAACACCAATTATTTTACCATTGATAGTAGGAGGTGCAGCAACATGTGAAGAATTAGCATTACTAGTGGTGGTAATAGTCCAAACTTTAGCTACATTATTCTCTTTAGCTAGTTTTTCATTTTCTTCTCTATCCCACCTAGCACGCAGTTCAGCCATTAATCTTATATTCTCATTAATTCTAACTTGGATGGCATTTGCTGTAGTAGTAATCTTATTATCAATATCATTATTAGGCATAACTTTCAATTTTAAAAGATTAACATCAGAGGCAAGCC
>NC_061513.1:41382240-41395591 GCF_022539505.1 Lolium rigidum | reverse complement strand
GCTTATAGCAAATGAACTTAATGACTTGATCTTATGCTACGCTCATTTGGGTGTGTGTCCATTATATCATTCAACTAATGACATAACCTTGTTATTAATAACATCCAATGTTCATGATCACGAAACCATGATCATCTATCAATCAACAAGCTAGTTATACAAGAGGCTTACTAGGGACTCCTTGTTGTTTACATAACACACATGTATCAATGTTTCGGTTAATACAATTATAGCATGGTATATAAACATTTATCATAAACACAAAGATATTATAATAACCACTTTATTATTGCCTCTTGGGCATATCTCCAACACTCGCCTGGCAGGAGAGGGAGCAGCGCCTCAGGGAGGAGGCGCAACTCCGGGCTGCTGCGGCGGAGCAGCGGGCGGCTCCGGACCCGCACTCCACCTGGGAGGAGGCCTTCTGGTCGCCGTGGCCGGAGTCCCCGACGCGGTCGAGCCACAACAGCGCCTCGCCGCCCGGGGACGTCATCAACGGCGACGACGCCCACAGGGACTAGGCGGCGCACCGGCGGCCACCGCGTCCTCCTCAAACCCTAATAGAGGGTTTTTTATATGTTTAATTTTAAATCCCATATAGAGGGCTTCTTTCGGTAGTTTAAGTTTGCCCAAAATAGGGCATACGTACAATTTTTCCCAAAATAGGGCATATGCTTAATGAAATTTCGTTTAGGTTTACATTTTTCTTTTTTTGATTTTCTTCACAGTTGCGCTGCGTCCGCGCGTTGGGTGCAGCGTGCGACCCAAACGGACACGCTGGCCACTGTCCGGATGTCCGCGTGGCCACTCAAACGGCCCAAAATGGACGGCCCAGCGCGTCCGTTTGGGTCGCCGCGTTGGATATGCCATTAAATCCCTTCATGTTTTATATTGGGTTTGACGAGGCGGAGCCACCGACACCTGGTACAATCAGGCCGTACAGGGTGGGGCATGACTGTACCAGGGGTCGTTAAAGTTTCTGCGAATCAGTTTTTAACCCTGGTTGACTTGGTGATACTTCCAGCACGAGAATGTTCATTAAATGTCCTTGATTTCCTCCTAATTATTTCCATTTCTACACACAAAAAGTAAAGAAGAAGATTTGCACATCTTGGCATTGATTAGCACTTATTAGTTGGTCTAGAAAGATATTTGATGCATATTGTAGCGGAATATCTCGATTTAGATGGAGATAATATGGTCATTTTTATGAGCCATCAACATCCTCAACCTTAAATCTTGAGCGTCCTCGAGCAAGGTACAAAATGATAAGGAACTCGGAGTCTAAACTGAAATAATGAAAACACAAGTTCACTTACGATTGGTGTTCGCTACTCTCACTTCTTCTCCTGAAAGCTCGGCGTAGATAGAGTAATGGCAAGATATATAATACATGTTTTTATACCAAGGCAACTACAATCAAGCTTTCATAAACAAGTAGTGTTAGTTGGGTAATCGATATTCTACCTTTCTCTAGGCAACACTTGTGGTGGAGATGGCCACGGCCATGCTACCGGGCATAGCTTAAGTGAATCGCAGGACAGGGACGACGTAGGCATCGTCGAATCGAGATTAGCAAGGCGATGGTTTTACCCAGGTACGGGCCCTCGTGATGAGGTGAAGACCTACTCCTGCTAGATTGGTACTGATCAAGATGCAACAATAGGGTCCCCCGAGTCGGCTAGGGCGGCTCCGAAGTTACAAAGCCTGGTGGCGCATATATGTATATATGAAAAACCATCCTTCTAAGGTTCCCTACCGAGGGTTTATATGAGCACCCTCGGCTAGGGTGGATCGAGACCAAGTCGTTTATGACTTAGACTCGCTATAAGATGGAGTGGCCCCGACAACTCCACCTGGTGACACACCTTGTAGTGTGTATTCCCATCAACACTTGACTGCCAATGATTAATTGATATTCAAGAATTTAAAGAATTGAGAGTGAGAGATCATGTCAAAAGAACCATATCAATAGAGCAAATCATTTTTAACTCCCACTTATTAATTCATGGCTTTCCAATACCTTGGCTATTCCTAGATTGAATATCATTTTATTTGCATCTTGCAGGAAAATTTCTATTTTCTATGTCACCAATCCCATCACATCTTCGTCAATCAAGCCTCTAGTGAAGTTGACAGGAACTCCTGCTTGAACGGAAGTAGAAGTAGCCGTCGTCCACGCATGCGCCATCGGATGTCATGTGCGACCACTTGCTTATGCATTCAAGGCTCCGGCCTGAGGACAACATCGATCTATGGGACGCATCTGGTGCTGCCTTGTTTGATGCCACGCAGTGGCCGCCAAGTATCCGGTAAGACCAACACCCATCGGCCCTACACCTGTCAAACTCGAACAACACCGTTCGCGTTGTGTCGAGTAAGACCCTAGCAGCATGGCATACCACACCAGAGTCGGCAATTTGATCATATGCCAAACTCATTGACACAGCCTGGCCATGGACGCCACTGCTAGCCACCACCGTGCTACCCCAGAGCAACCTGGTTGCATATGCACTGCATATCTCGGTTTCTAGCTACATTGGATTGGCTGCAACCATGTCAAAGTATAAGATGGAAGCTAGATTGAGGAAGATGGCAAAACTGCTAGAGGTGGAAAAAACGGCTAGAGTTGGGAAAAAACAGCCCAGAAGATGTTGCGCCGCCACCGTCCACCGTCGGACGGCTTCCTCTAGCAGCGGCAAGGTGGAAGGGGGTGTTCGTGACCCTTTTTGTGGGTGTGGCTCGGGCCTCAGGAGTCACCCTAGATGCGACCTGGGAGCAAGTTTCGTTCGGTCACATCACACCCGGCCACATTTTCGATAAAAAGTATATATTAATATCGCGAAGATACCAATTACACCCAGCCTCTGCAATAACGTATTGCCCTAGCGGCACTATGGATGCACACGGCCAAAAAAGAAAGAAGAATTACAAAAAAGAAAAGTCCCGCTAGAGTAATTCAGTCCTTGAAACAACAACACTACCACCACCAAGACAACACCTGAAGTCCAGCTCTTCAAAAGCGACACCTCCAAGAAGGAAACAATGGACAAACACCGTCATCGCCCGATCATAGATCTTAGGTTTTCACCCTAAAGAAAGTCTTCGCTCTCAAAACAATGCCTTCAACAAGGCCGTTGCCAGGCACAACCAACTAAGACCAGACCTTGGGTTTTTAACTTGTGATTTGTCAAGCATAATTCATATTTTCCCTCACATTAACTTTTACCATTCAAGATTCTTATGATAGGGGTAATGAGAGCTCAAAACTAATGAGTACCATACTTTTTGGAAGGTTTATAAAACTTGTTAATCTTGCTTCCTCTGAAAAGAGTCTTTCTTTTACTTTTATGTTGAGTCTTCATCTTCTTGATTTATGCACCAACTAAGAGAGTATAGTTGTCATTCTTAGTGCAATGTGCATAGTTCCAAAATTATTATTGATTGATTCATGATTATGCTATTGCTTGTTCTTAAATTACTTGTATCTAGTCACCCTTTGAACTTTAAAGGTGTCCTAGCATTTATGTTTTGCTACTTCATAAAGGACATGTTGAGTACCACTTTGCTATGTTTTCTCTATGTTCATAAATAAACAGTTGCTTTCAATGCACAATTATTCATGATCCTTTGAATGAGTTACTTCTCATGTTATAACATAGTTGCTAAGTTCTATTGTTAAAATCATATCTATCATGTCTATGTCTAGAGTACTTTGATCCCAGCTTAAAATGCTTTACAATAACTTGATCAAGATTGTGTTGGCTTCATGTCACCTCAAAAATTATTTTGTTATCACTTACCTACTCGAGGACGAGCATGTGTTAAGCTTGGGGATGTTGATACGTTGCAAACGTATCTGTAATTTTTTATGCTATATGCTTGTTTTACACCAATTTATATATGTTTTACTTACACTTCGTTGCACTTTTATATATTTTCCGGCACTAACCTATTAACAAGATGTAACAGTGCCAGTTCCCTGTTTTCTGTTGTTTTGTATTTCTGAAAAGTTTACATGAAATATCTCGAAATTGGACGAAACAAAAGCCGAAGTTAATATTTTACCGTAACGAAGACAGAGTCCAGAGGGGGGTCGAAGAGGCGCCACAGGGCGGCCAGACCACCCCATGACGCGGCCAAGGGTGGGCCCGCGCCAAGAGGTGGTGTGGGCCCCCCAGGCGGGCGCCGACCTCGCCCTTCCGCCTATTTATTCACGATCTCGGAAAAAACCTAAACACCCGAGCTCCATCCACGAAAAGTTCCATCGCGGCTGCCATCGCAGACCCTAGCTCGGGAGGGTTCTAAAGCTCTTCCTGGCACCCTTCCGGAGGGGAAGATCATCACCGGAGGCCTCTACATCGCCATGCCCGCCTCTGAAGTGATGCGTGAGTAGTTCATCCCTGGACTATGGGTCCATAGCAGTAGCTAGATCTTCTCCAATTTGTGCATCATGTTTAGATCTTGTGAGCTCCCTATCATGATCAAGATCATCTTTATGTAATGCTACATGTTGTGTTTGCCGGGATCCAATGAATATTAAATACTATGTTGAGATCGATTATATATACTTGTCATATGTTATTTGTGATCTTGCATGCTCTCCGTTGCTAGTAGATACTCTGGCCAAGTAAATGGTTGTGACTCCAAGAGGGAGTATTTATGCTCGATAGTAGGTCAACGCCTCTAGTTTTCTGGAAGAGTGACAATAAGTTCTAAGATTGTAGATGTGATGTTGCTACTAGGGAGAAAACAACAATGTTTTATCCAAGGGTAATTCTATTGTTCACTTTACACACATTGCTTAATGCGATAATTTATTGCTTGCAACTTGATACTGGAAGGGGTTCGGACGATAACCGGAAGGTGGATTATTAATCATAGATGCAGTTGGATTACGGTATATGTATTATGTTGTAATGCCCAAATGAATCTCATAGTAATCATCTTGTCATGTATAGTTTTTATTCTGTCAATTGCCCAGCTGTAATTTGTTCACCCAACATGTTATTTATCTTTATGGAGAGACACCTCTAGTAAACTGTGGACCCCGGTCCTTTCTTTTACACTGATAAATTCATCTAATGCAATCATGTTCTGTTTACTTTCTGCAAGCATTGTTCTCTTTAATTTTGCTACAAACATCTCTTTCCACTCGATATATTTAATCATTTGTGTTCAGCAAAACTGGTGAGATTGACAACCTCACTGTAAGTTGGGGCAAAGTATTTTGGTTGTGTTGTGTGTAGGTTCCACGTTGTTGCTGACACCGGTAGTGCGTCCTGCCACAAGTCAGCTAGCAACACCTTCAGAAGTCACGCCTTTCTCCTACTGGTCGATTAAACCTTGGTTTCTTACTGAGGGAAAACTTGCTGCTGTGCTCATTATACCTTCCTCTTGGGGTTCCCAAACGGTGTGAAATTTACGCTACGTTAGGCACCATCAATACCGTTGCTCCAAGTCCTAGAACACCAAGCCAATTCCTCAACACCGCAGTGACTCGAATCACCATTGTCAGTCCACCAGATCATGGTCTTCATGACATTCTTCGTCAGCACCAAGGAACGAGAACATGCCCCATGATATTAGCAGCCGGCCGAGCTTCGAAGCGCTTCCTCTGAACCTAAACGGTCAGAAAAAAAACATGGGAGCGCACCACCGAATACCATCCGGTCCAGCAAACTCCAGACAAAAGATGCACTGTTACATTTGCCGGCAGAGCATTCCGGAACACGACACTGCAACCATATCAATGAAGACCAACATCAGACGAATCTTCGTTTTAGCGTGAGAGAAACCCTAGGACCACACCCTTTTATTCGACTATATCAGATGATCTGATGTGATGGCAATGCCAACAGTTCTGCGTACATGTGCAGATCCGTGCACAACACCAGATCATGCCCAACAATCTTCAGCCGATGCGTGCATGCTGCTGGTGCGTAGATGATGCATACATGGCCCAGCTATCACACGCTCCGGCCGGTCGGTTGCTCGTGTCGCCGCTGCCGCCATCGCCATGGCTTTTGCCGTCCAGCAGTGGCCGATAGCATGCGCATAGATCTGCAGCTTCGTCGAAGGCAGCCAGATGCGATCAAATCGGGGCGACCAGCCATGGCTAGATCGGGGGCAAGAAGTAGACCGAGCCAGCCAAAAAAAAAAAGCTTACTGATGCACCCCACCGCCGCCGTCCGCCGACGGGCAGCCTCCTTCGGCGCGGCATGGTGGACATGGCTGCGGATCGAGGAACTCTAGAGGTGACGGCGTGGGGGTCCTCCGGAGTCGCCCGTGAGGCCACCCGGGAGGTTTGGGGCGTTCTCGGTGGTGGGACCTGAGCTCTGAGTGGCACACCCGGCCACATGGACGTAGAATGACAAAACTTGTAATAAAAAAATGACAGAACTTTAGTTTGCTTTGCTTTGGACTACAGAATCAAGATGGTACTAGATTAATCTTAAATTACAGCTAGCATCGGAATGCTATATATCTCGTGTGCTGATTAATTCCAGGACACGATGGAGACACGCCAACTCGCAAGCTGGTCAGAAATTCAAGATAAAAATGTATCTATGTCAGCATCAGGCAGGCGGCTAACTAACCAATTATACTCATGAGTAACCGGCAAACTAACGGTCGTCTATGATTTTCAAATAATATGCATATTTACGTCATAAGATGACCAACATAACAATTCTGGGTCGTGCGCTTAATATCTTTGACTAAGAGCTCAACGAATATTGTGTGGCAGCTTGCCACCAAAATCCTTTTTCTGCCGGCCGATTCAATCAGGCATTTGGCATCACCTAATAGCTCAGTGAGACTGACTTGAACACAAATCACATAGCCTGTAGGCCAAACCCCACTAAGTTCCTCAGGACCTTCTATTGAATGCCCGCAGCCCGCAGCATGCGCGTAACTCGCATCACTTGAAGGTATAGCTGCACATCGACAGCCCGGTCCGGTTGGCCCGATCCAGCTACATGGAAAAACGAGCAAAACCGAAAGAAGACCAAAAATACCATAGAAAATAAAGAAACCAAAAAGAAATGCCTCTAAGAGCATCTCCAGTGGCGTCCCCCAAACCAATTTGGCGCGCGCCGGACAAAAAAAACGCTTCCAGCCGCGTCCTCCAAATCCGTTTTTTATCCGGCGCGGCCCGATACGGTGTCCGGCGCCCCGAGCCCGTCCCCGCCCCACTGGGGAAGCACCGGGCACGCCGGACACAACGAAATGAGAGGCGAGGAGGCGCGGGCCCGACCCGTCAGCGACTCATTCAAGTTTGGACCTAACCGTCGCCTACCTCGCAGCGGAAGTTATTCGCGCGCAGTGACACACGACGGCATCTTTGCCTTAATGGCGACGGAGGGAAAGGCGAGACGTCTCGTCGGTGTTGCGCAGCCTCCACGCGTCGCCGGCGTTCGCACGCCACCGCCCGTTCCCGCGCATTCTTCCCGCCTCTTCTTGCCTCTTCCTGCGCTTTCTTCCCGACGCCGGCGTCTATAAAAGGCCCTCCCGGCTCAATGGAAGCCACCACAGCCGCCGGCACCCCTTTCTCCGCCACAAGCACAACCCTCCTCACTCCACCGCCGTCTCCTCCACCACCAGTTCGCAATGAGGAACAGCCCCGGCGATGACCAGTTCCCTCCACCGACGTCTCCTCCACCTCCACCACCGGATTCGCAGCTCGATGATGTCTACGGGTGCTTCTATTCTTGTAGACAGTGTTGGGCCTCCAAGTGCAGAGGTTTGTAGAACAGCAGCAAGTTTCCCTTAAGTGGATTACCCAAGGTTTATCGAACTCAGGGAGGAAGAGGTCAAAGATATCCCTCTCAAGCAACCCTGTAATCACAAAGCAAGAAGTCTCTTGTGTCCCCAACACACCAAATACACTTGTCAGGTGTATAGGTGCACTAGTTCGGCGAAGAGATAGTGAAATACAAGTAATATAGATGTATATGAGTGGTAATGGCAATCTGAATAAAATATGGCAGCGAGTAAACATGCAACAGATCAGTAAGTAAACGGTGTTTGCAGTATTGGAAACAAGGCCTAGGGATCATACTTTCACTAGTGGACACTCTCAACATTGATCGCATAATAAATACTTCTTCTCATATGTGCTACATACACTCTTGTTTGATAATGAACATCATTGCGTAGGATTACACGAACCCTCAATGCCGGAGTTAACAAGCTCCACAATTCCATGTTCATATTTAAGTAACCTTAGAGCATAATAGATCATTGCAAAATAAACCAAGAACTAACATAGTGCACACGCTATCCATATTACACTATGAAGGAGGAATAGATCACATCAATACTATCATAATGATAATTAACTCCACAATCTACAAGAGATCGTGATCATAGCCTACGACAAGAACCACGGGGTGCACACACTAATCACCTTTACACCAAGTAGGAGGAATAGAACTACTTTAATAACATCACATGAGTAGCACACAACTAGTAGCGATACAAAGCTCATCATATGGATCTCAATCATGTAAGGCAGCTCATGAGATCATTGTATTGGAGTACAGAGAGAGAGATTAACCACATAGCTACGGTAGAGCCCTCAGCCCCAGGGGAGAACTACTCCCTCCTCATTATGGGAACAGCGATGGCGGTGAAGATGGCGGTGGAGACGGCTTCCGGGGGCAATTCCCCGTCCCGGCGGCGTGCCGGAACAGAGACTTCTGTCCCCCGAATCTTGATTTCGCGATGGCGGCGGCTCTGGAAGGTTTTCTCCGTATCGTGGGTCTCCGTATCGCGTTTTAGGTCGGGGACCTTTAAATAGGCGAAGAGGCGGAGTCGGAGGGGCGAAGGGGCGACGACACCATAGGGTGGCGCGGCCAGGGCCTGGGCCGCGCCACCATGTCATCTGGGGCCCACAGGCCCCCCCTCTGGCGGCTCTCGGGTGTTCTGGAAGCTTCGTGGAAAAATAGGAACCTGGGCGTTGATTTCGTCCAATTCCGAGAATATTTCGTTACTAGGATTTCTGAAACCAAAAACAGCAGAAAACAGGAACTGGCACTTCGGCATCTTGTTAATAGGTTAGTTCCAGAAAATGCATCAAAACGATATAAAGTATGTATAAAACATGTAGGTATTGTTAATAAAGTAGCATGGAACATAAGAAATTATCGATACGTTGGAGACGTATCAGCATCCCCAAGCTTAGTTCTGCTCGTCCCGAGCAGGTAAAACGATAACAAAGATAATTTCTTAAGTGACATGCCATCATAACCTTGATCATACTATTGTAAGCATATGAGATGAATGCAGCGATCAAAACAATGGTAATGACATGAGTAAACAACTGAATCATAAAGCAAAGACTTTTCATGAATAGTACTTCAAGACAAGCATCAATAAGTCTTGCATAAAAGTTAACTCATAAAGCAATAATTTAAAGTATAGACATTGAAGCAACACATAGGAAGATTAAGTTTCAGCGGTTGCTTTCAACTTATAACATGTATATCTCATGGATATTGTCAACATAAAGTAATATAACAAGTGCAATATGCAAGTATGTAGGAATCAATGCACAGTTCACACAAGTGTTTGCTTCTTAGGTGGAAGGAAATAGGTAAACTGACTCAACAATAAAAGTAAAAGAAAGGTCCTTCAAAGAGGAAAGCATCGATTGCTGTATTTGTGCTAGAGCTTTGATTTTGAAAACATAAAGAGAGCATAAAAATAAAGCTTTGTGAGGTGTTTGTTGTTGTCAACGAATGGTAGCGGGTACTCTAACCCCCTTGCCAGGCAAACCTTCAAAGAGCGGCTCCCATTTTATTTTATTTTTGGGTGGCACTCCTTCCAACCTTTCTTTCACAAACCATGGCTAACCGAATCCTCGGGTGCCCGCCAACAATCTCATACCATGAAGGAGTGCCTTTTAATTTTAGTTTTATTATGATGACACTCCTCCCCACCTTTGCTTTCTCAAGCCATGGCTAACCGAATCCTTCGGGTGCCGTCCAACAATCACATACCATGGAGGAGTGTCTATTTTTGTTAATTAATTTGGGACTGGGAATCCCATTGCCAGCTCTTTTGCAAAATTATTGGATAAGCGGATGAAGCCACTAGTCCATTGGTGAAAGTTGCCCAACAAGATTGAAAGATAAACACCACATACTTCCTCATGAGCTATAAAACATTGACACAAATAAGAGGTAATAACTTTTGAATTGTTTAAAGGTAGCACTCAAGCAATTTACTTTGGAATGGCGGAGAAATACCATGTAGTAGGTAGGTATGGTGGACACAAATGGCATGAATATTGGCTCAAGTATTTGGATGCATGAGAAGTAATCCCTCTCGATACAGGGTTTTAGGCTAGCAAGGTTATTTGAAGCAAACTCAAGTATGAAATGGTGCAGCAAGACTCACATATAAACATATTGTAAGCATTATAAGACTTTACATCGTCTCCTTGTTGTTCAAACACCTCAACCAGAAAATATCTAGACTTAGAGAGACCAATAATGCAAACCAAATTTTAACAAGCTCTATGCAATTATTCATTAATGGGTACAAGGTACATGATGCAAGAGCTTAAACAAGATCTATACGAGCACAACAATTGCCAAGTATCACATTATCCAAGACATTTTACCAATTACTACATGTAGCATTTTCCAATTCCAACCATATAACAATTTAACGAAGAGGAAACTTCGCCATGAATATTATGAGCTAAGAACACATGTGTTCATACGAACCAGCGGAGCGTGTCTCTCTCCCACACAAGGATGAACTTATTCAGAGAACTAAGATAACAAAACAAAAACAAAAATAAAAGCACACAGAGACGCTCCAAGTAAAGTACATAGGATGTGACGGAATAAAAATATAGTTTCACTAGAAGAAACCTGATAAGTTGTCGATGAAGAAGGGGATGCCTTGGGCATCCCCAAGCTTAGATGCTTGAGTCTTCTTGAAATATGCAGGGATGAACCACCGGGGCATCCCCAAGCTTAGACCTTTCACTCTTCTCGATCACATTATATCACCCTCTTCTATTGACCCTTGAAAACTTCCTTCACACCAAACTTCAAGCAAACTCGTTAGAGGGTTAGTGCATAATCAAAAATTCACATGTTCAGAGGTGACACAATCATTCTTAACACTTCTGGACATTGCACAAAACTTCTGAAAGTTAATGGAACAAAGAAACTCATTCAACTTAACAAAAGCGGCAATGCGAAATAAAAGGCAGAATCTGTCAAAAACAGAACAGTCCGTAAAGACGAATTTTAAGATGGCACCAGACTTGCTCAAATGGAAAAACTCAAAACTAATGAAAGTTGCGTACATATCTGAGGATCACGGTCGTAAATTGGCAGATTTTTTCGAATTTTCTACAGAGAACTGTGCCCAGATTCGTGACAGTCAGCAATGCTGTTTCTGCGCAGCGATCCCAAATATAACATCAACTTTGACATAGAAACTTTACTTGGCACAAAAACATGATAAGGAGAGGTTGCTACAGTAGTAAACAACTTCCAAGACACAAATATAAAACAAAGTACTGTAGCAAAATAACACATGGGTTATCTCCCAAGAAGTTCTTTCTTTATAGCCATTAAGATGGGCTCAGCAGTTTTAATGATGCAATTGCAAGAAATAGTATTTGAAGCAAAAGAGAGCATCAAGAGGCAAATTCAAAACACATTTAAGTCTAACATGCTTCCTATGCATAAGAATCTTGTAAATAAACAAGTTCATGAAGAGCAAAGTAACAAGCATAGGAAGATAAAACAAGTGTAGCTTCAAAAATTTCAGCACATAGAGAGGTGTTTTAGTAACATGAAAAATTTTACAACCATATTTTCCTCTCTCATAATAACTTTCAGTAGCATCATGAGCAAACTCAACAATATAACTATCACATAAAGCATTCTTATCATGAGTCTCATGCATAAAATAATTACTACTCCCAACATAAGCATAGTCATTCTTATTAATTGTAGTGGGAGCAAATTCAACAAAGTAGCTATCAAATATAGGAGGTATATTGTAATCATAATCAAATTTATCCTCCATAACAGGTGGTAACAAAAGACTACTATCATTATAATCATCATAAATGGGAGGCAAAGTATCATCAAAGTAAATTTTCTCCTCAATGCTTGGGGGACTAAAAATATCATGCTCATCAAAGCCAGCTTCCCCAAGCTTAGAATTTTCCATAGCATTAGCAACAATGGTGTTCAAAGCATTCATACTAATAACATTCCCATTATCATGCATATAAAGTTCCATGGGTTTTTTAATTCTTTCTTCAAACACATCATGTCCTAATTCAAGATAAAGTTCATAAAGATCTCTCATTTTATTGTTGTCTTCCATTAAGCCTAACTAGTGTAAACAAGAAACCAAATGGTGTAATTGCAGAGTCTAAAGGAAATAGCTTCGAGTACACACACAATGGCGCCAGAAAAGTACTGTTACCTGGAACCGGAGTGTGAGTACCTTTTACCTTTCCTCCCCGGCAACGGCGCCAGAAAAGTGCTTGATGTCTACGGGTGCTTCTATTCTTGTAGACAGTGTTGGGCCTCCAAGTGCAGAGGTTTGTAGAACAGCAGCAAGTTTCCCTTAAGTAGATTACCCAAGGTTTATCGAACTCAGGGAGGAAGAGGTCAAAGATATCCCTCTCAAGCAACCCTGTAATCACAAAGCAAGAAGTCTCTTGTGTCCCCAACACACCAAATACACTTGTCGGTGTATAGGTGCACTAGTTCGGCGAAGAGATAGTGAAATACAAGTAATATAGATGTATATGAGTGGTAATGGCAATCTGAATAAAATATGGCAGCGAGTAAACATGCAACAGATCAGTAAGTAAACGGTGTTTGCAGTATTGGAAACAAGGCCTAGGGATCATACTTTCACTAGTGGACACTCTCAACATTGATCGCATAATAAATACTTCTTCTCATATGTGCTACATACACTCTTGTTTGATAATGAACATCATTGCGTAGGATTACACGAACCCTCAATGCCGGAGTTAACAAGCTCCACAATTCCATGTTCATATTTAAGTAACCTTAGAGCATAATAGATCATTGCAAAATAAACCAAGAACTAACATAGTGCACACGCTATCCATATTACACTATGAAGGAGGAATAGATCACATCAATACTATCATAATGATAATTAACTCCACAATCTACAAGAGATCGTGATCATAGCCTACGACAAGAACCACGAGGTGCACACACTAATCACCTTTACACCAAGTAGGAGGAATAGAACTACTTTAATAACATCACATGAGTAGCACACAACTAGTAGCGATACAAAGCTCATCATATGGATCTCAATCATG
>NC_061513.1:41343442-41382140 GCF_022539505.1 Lolium rigidum | reverse complement strand
CGAGGCGCCTGGCCTTCTGGCGTTGCTCCTCCTCCGCGAGGCGCCTGGCCTCCTGCCGCATCTCCTCCTCGCGGCGGAGCCTGGTCTTCTCGCGCCGTCGCGCCGGTGCCTCCTCCCGGCGGACCTGCTCGAGCAAGGCCCAGGCCTCGGCGTCCTCGACCTTCTGCCGGGCCTCCTCCTCCATCGCGGAGGTGCGAATGGCCGCCACGAGATGCGGCCACTTCGCCTCCTCCTCGGCCGCGGACAGCGCCAGAGCGGCGTGGAGGTCGGGGTCTTCTTCCGGGGACTCCGGCTTCGGCAGCAGCAACAGCGCGGGTCATGCCAATGCCGCGCCGCCGCGGGCGGCCTCCCCGATGTGGAGACCGCTGCGGTTTCCTCCGGCCCACAGCGCCGGGGGAGGACGGTGACTGCTGTTGGCCTCGCCGTCATTGTCGCCGGGAGCGAACCATCTCTTCGGGGCCATGGCTGCGGCTGCGCGTGCGTGTGGAACCGTCGAATGGAGTGAAGTAGGGAGTGGACTGGACAGGGACAGATCCCTCGCAGTCCACATTTAATATGGCGCCCGCTCCCACCGACAGCTGGGCCCAAGGGAGCCGAGCAGGCGAGCAAGCGGACGCGACCGGACGCCGCGTGCCATCCGCGGCCACGTAAACCTAGCCCAGATTTAGGCCGCGTTTGCGTCGTTCCGGATACCGCGGCCATCCGCATTTGTGGTGCGTGGCCGCGTTGTGCCGCGGATTTGTCCGGTTGGACCCATCCGGACGCGCGGGCGCGGGATGGTGTCCCAAGACAGGGGAGATGCGGGACTCCTTTCCCTCTCCGTGGCCATGTTTATTTTAGGCGGGACTTTAAATTTAGCTGCGATCCACATAGCTTTGCTTCTTCACATATTCCTTTACATTTAATTTTCATATGAAGCACTGTCGAGCCTGAACCCTACACACCGAGACCGAGACGTATGTACTGCGCGCATCGATCGATCTAGGAAGCTAGTCATCGGCGAGTGGAATCAGTGTCAGCTTCCCGCCATAAATCTCCGGCACCTGGCTCTCATCCATTTCCTGCCGCAGCGTCTCATCCAGGTTCTTGTCGTCGATGAACATGATCTACGTGCGCAAACAGTTAATCAACGAGAGAGCGACGTCTAACATTGTTTGAACAATCAGTGGGTTTCTTGCCACACCTTGGCCCTGGTGTTGGCGTCGATGAAGGGGTACACCATCTTCCAGGCCTTCATGAAGATGTAGGGCACGTGGACCATGAGCGCCTTGCCCAGCCTCTCCGGGTAGTAGCTCTGCATGATCTCGATGGTGGCGATGTAGGCCCGGACGTCGGAGTTGGCGTACCCCCACCCCTTGAGGTCCACCACGCACATGAACTTGTCCTGCCCTCGAGGGATCCTGGCGCAGATCTTGTCCAGCAAGTAGATAAGAAATCCTGCACAAACAGAAGAAGATTTTTCATGACATTAACTTGATTACCGAGATCATCCGAGTAAATTAAGGTGAGATGTGTACATACGCTTGTGCTCGGCCATGTCGCGGTTGGCGGAGAAGTGCTTGGCCGGAAAGGCGAACACGACGGGGCGACCGGTGCGGTCGACGCCGCCCATGCGGGCCTTGTCGTGTGAGAGCTCTCCGCGCACCTGTTCCGCCGGCATGACGCCGCCCGGCACGGCCTCCCGCCTCCATGCCACAAACTTGAGGAGCATCGCCGAGGCCTTGCTCACGTCCTGGTCGCGCGCTCGCAGGAACCTCCGGAGAGTCATGTTGTCAACCTCCTGCACGCAGAGGTCCAGCGAGGAAATTACTACTTGACGGATTTGCTGTTTCTTAACAATGTCACACTTCTAAATCAGTTTTGCTAATGATAAACACTTCATTATTAATTACCTGGGACTCAATAGTACTAGAACTGTAAGGACATCTCCAACCGAGCGACCGAAATGGACGCGCTGGGCCGTCCGTTTTGGGCCGTTTGGGTGGCCGAGCGGACACCCGGACAGCGGCCCGCAATGTTAAAATGTAAAAGAAAATAAATATGAAAAAGGAAAATAACAAAAGCGTAAATTTAAACTGGGGTTCATTAAACTTAGGCAATTTTTACACAAAAGAAAGCCCTATATGAGCTTTAAACTATAAAAAAAACCTAGGCCAGGGTTTTCGAGCACGGTGGCCGGCGGTGCGCAGTACTACTCCCACTAGTACTCGTCGTCGTCGCCGTTGATGAGGACGACGCCCCCCGGCAGGGACGCGCTGTTCCGTCTGGACACGCCGGAGGGCACCGGGGACTTCGGCCAGGACGACCACTGCGCCCTTTCCCAGGCGGAGTGCGGGTCCGGAGGGCTCGCCGGCCTGCGCGCAGCGAGCCAGCCGCGCGGCCTCCTTCCGCCGCTGCTCCGCTGCAGCGGCCTTCAGCTCCGCCTCCAGCCGGAGCGCGGCCTGGCGCTCCTCCTCCTCCCGGAGTGCGGCCTGGCGCGTGGCCTCCTCCTGCCGGCGCGCCATGTCGAGGAAGGCCCACGCCTCCGCCTGGGCGTCCTCCTGGGCCTTCCTGGCCATCTCCTCCAGCGCGGAGGCGCGCATCGTCTCCGTGAGGTGCGGCCATTTGGCCAGCTCCTCGAGGTCGTTGAGCTCGCGGGACGCCGCGAGCGCCGCCTGCAGCTCCGGGTCGTCCTCCTCCTCCTCCTGGGGCTGGGGCTCGGGCTGGGGTTGTGGCGCCGCCGCGGGCTCGTTGATGTAGAGGCCGCCGGGGCGGCGGCCAGCCCGCCTAGCAGGCGTGCGCGGCTGCGCGCGAGGCCGCGCCGTCGCCGAGGTGAAGCACGTGCGCCGGCGCGCATTGTGCTCCACCTCGAACCACAAGTCCCAGTTGGGACTTGTGTCACCGTAGGTGGGGTGCTCTCGGAGGTCCGCCGGCAGCTGCGCGCGGCGCCTCCGGATCTCCGCGATGCGGGCGCGGCCGGAGCCCGGGATCGGCGGCACCGGAACCCGATCTGGGCTCAGGTGCCAGCCGTGGGGGAGGTGCACGTCCCCTCAGGGCATTGGGACGCCGGCATCCCAGAACATCTATGCCACCGCTACGGTGACGTAGATCCGTTCACGGATGGGAGGTGCCGGCGGCCCCATCTCGAACGCCGCCGGCGCGATTCGCCGGCTGCTGCCGGCCTCGTGGTCGTTGGCGCTCGGCAGGAACTCCCGCTTCGGGGCCATGGCGGCGCGGAAGCTCGTGCGTGCGGCCGAAGTGGAGAGTGGAGACTGGATAGGGACAGTCCCCCTCCCCAGTCCACATTTAATAGGACTGGGGCATCGACAGCTGGGCCAGCCACGCGGACCAGGCGGACACGCGAGGACGCCGCGTGCCATCCGCGGCCACGCAAACCTGGCCCAGATTTGGGCCGGATTTGCGTTGTTTCGGACGCCGCGACCATCCGCATTTGCGGTGCGTCGCCGCGTTGGGCCGCGTTTTTGTCTGGCTGGACCCATCTGGACGCACGGGCGCGGGATAAGTCGCCGCGTTGGAGATGCCCTAATGTCTTAGTGACCGAGCATTAGGCTGAGGACCTGATGACATTCTTCAGATTCTTGGGAATTATCGTGTTGTGAGTAATACCCGCATAAAAAAATTACTTTCCTAAATCGGATCTAGCCGAACACTCATACAAATTTTTTTTTTGAGGAAATCGGAAGGGGATAACCCCTACCTACGATTTTATTAAAAGGAGGAGCTAAGGCAGCTCAAGAAGTTACAGAACCTGATAAAACCAGGGTTGACAGAGATGCGACTATACAGGAAGAAAAGAACAAGGAAAACAACAAGAAACAGCCTACATCCCTCTCACGCTGCCCAACCTAAAGACCAAAGGGTGAGTGCAACTCTCTCCTCTTTCCTAGCTCTAACCGACCATAGCTTGCATGTGTCGATGCATTGTTGGGCAACAATATGGTTTGAAACCAGCAGATCATCAAAAACCTTTCTATTTCTTGACAGCCAAATGCTCCACAAAGCTGCGGTAATGATTAAATCCTAGGTTTTCTTTTTTGGACCTGCACATCTATTCCTGGCAGCATCAAAAATATCAGAAAGATCAGTTAGACCGGCCAGGTCAATCCCTAGGAGCGTAAGGATTTGGGTAGTATGTGCACAGTTCAACGCAAAGTGCTCCACCGTCTCCCTCGCGTTACACCCAAAGGGGCAACTGTCATCATTAACAATATTCTGTCGTAACAAAACTGATCTCACTTTGATCCTCCCTTTGGTCAGAAGCCAAGCAAAGAGCTTGCATTTTTTTGGTGCGGCACTTCTCCAAATCGAGTCTATACTGACATGTCTTAAGCCACCCCAATTGATGATTCCGTAGAGATTTCTGACGGAGAAAGTATCCGACATATCGAAGCGCCATCCCCTTTTATCACTCTCTGTATATTGAAGTGCGCAGGATTGCAAGAAAAGCAACAACATTTCTTTCTCCTGTGCTGCCCTCTCAGAGGTGATGTGTTTCAGAAGGATTACCCAAGATCCATTCCTCCAACAGTCGGCGACCGAGATATTCGGCCTGGTGGTGTGTACACTTATACAGTTTAGAAGAGAAAAATTTATACTCGTCAGCATCTCAGTGCCCCCTCATTATTTTGTATAGGTCCGGCTGTATGTGCCTTTATTTATAAAACTGGGTGAAAGCTTGTATCGAGAAAGTTTGGCCAGCACATGAGCTTGCGGCTTTAGGTGTAGGTGTAGCTGAACAAACTTTGTGGCTGTCAGACTACCCTACTTCTGTAACCCGTTTGGTGACCGGCGATATAGCCGTGTCTTAATGGAATACGAGTGTTCCATATCAAAAAAAAAAAAAAAAAAAAGGAAGCTTGGCTCTACAACCCGCGCCAGCGTTCTCCCCCGCACACATCCCTACGTCGCTAGCGACGTTTCTAGTGGCCACGAATAGACTCCGCCGACATCCCACAGCCTCCGCCTCCCTCCTGCCCCACTTAGATTCGCTCGTCATCGCCAGGATCGACCCGTAGCTCCTTCTTCGTGCATCGATTATTTTGATTTAGTGCAAAACGGAGCAGGGGGGTTCAATTTGCTGCAAAAACAGAGCTAGTGGCGGACGGAGATGCCGTAAGCCGCCGCGACGGAGCTACGCGGTGCCGCGGGGGAGGCCCCTGAAATCCTGATGGACCAACTTCGGCCGCGGTGAACTTGGTGTACAACCGACGACCGAGGTTGACGTTGAACCTTCGTCCTCTCCAAGCTCCGCCGGCTTTCTTGTAACCCTTTTGGCCGACGTGCAGCTTCGGTACTAGCTCAACATCGCCAACCGACGTTCTCACCTCCTTCGCCCGCCAAGTGTTCAACTGTTTGCCCATGTGATTTTTATTTTTTGCTATTTTGATTTTGGTTCTTTCCATCAAATTTAACATAGGCCGCAATTGCATAATGTAGATGAAGTGGTTGATGGAGTTTATCTTCGATGACTATTCATCGTCGTCGGAGGAAGACCATGATGACTTCGACATGGTCATACCTTGAGCAATGAAACTCACCAACCAAGATAGAGCGGATGGCCACACCAAACTTGTGAGATATTACTTCAACCCAGTGCAATCTATCAGGAGAAGTATTTTCGGCGACAATGTCGGATGCACAAGAGTCTCTTCCGCACTATTGCAAAAGCCGTGAAGAATCACGATAACTGGTTTAAGTTGAGGAGGAGTGCATCAGGGGACATCACTGCAAGCCCATTGATAAAGTGTATTGCGTCTGTTCGAGTGCTTGCCTATGGGTGTTCAACCGATGCCGTTACTACTATGTCCGCATCGGGGAAGATACAGTCTTGTAGACGCATCGAGAATCGAGAGATGCACGCTCACCTGCAAGATGATTTTGTTGGCTAATCCACAGCACATGATAGTTGTGTTTTTTACTTCATTTGAACCGTTTTCCATCAGTTTGGCGTTGAAAACAAAATAGGAAGTTAATTATAGTGCAATGGGTAGAAACTCCTTTCTCTTTAGATGAGCAAATATAGAAAGATAAAAGATACTGCGTTGGATAGAGGACTAAATTATGAGGGATCGGCTAGAGATGCCATATGCGACTCTTTTAGTCAACGATCAATATGTTAAGATGAAGCCATCATCTCTAGGTTAATTTATGTATGCCAAGATCTCAGCGATCTCAACTGCTAACGATTTTTATTAGCGGCGATATTGCCGCCCATAATTTGCACTACTCCCTCAGATTAGTAGTGATCAGCTGTTGTACCTTCTACATGTTCCCAGAGTCCAGGAGAAGAGCAGATCGACCAGCTGGCCGGGCGAGGAAAGGGAACCAAATTTCAGGTGGAGGTTAGTTGAATATTATTTTTTGAAACAAAGGTTAGTTGCACATGCTGCCGGAGATTATGATAATGATAGCAGAGCTATCTGTCAAACAGAGCATGAAAGAAGAAGCGGGGTATCGTGTGCGCCGTGCGCGTACCTTAACATGCGGGTCTTGGGCTTCGGCCATGGCTCTCAGCTCAGCGACCTTGAGCCACTCCCCTTCCCCAGCATCTCCCCCTACGCTGCTCGCCATAGATCTCCTCAGCTCCTCCACCGAGATCTAGGCAGACAACGTCGGGACGCAGCCTACTAGTACGGTGAGTACGCGGAGGAATAGCGGGAGCTAGGATGGGACGAAGACGGTGGCGCAACTCAAGGGAGAACCTTCACCAGTCGAGGACGAGGATAGGGAGCAAGACGACAAGTGCTGCTACGCACAAGCTCGACCAGATGTTAGGCAAGGGAGAGGTGTGCAGTGCAGTGCAGTGCAGGGATTTCTTCGTCTCTTCTGCGTGGGTCGCATTTGTTTTCTTGTGATTTTTCTCTCACCCTTTTTTAGCCATCAATCGAAATATCTTTGCCACTTTGGTAATTGGTAATATGTGTTTATCCTCAGCCACAAATTTTCTGTATCAATTTCTAGTCAAATTTTGGCCAGGACTTTCTTGGCCCATCATTTGGTTACTAACCCAACAAAAGGAAAAATAAAATGAACATTTTTCAAAAAAAAAGGAAAATACAGTGAACAAAAACGGAAAGCACCATGTGCACATGAGCACATGTGCTTCTTGGACTTTTGGATTTTTGAAAATGTTCAAAACCTCGCTCTTTTATGTTTTCAAAAATTATGGCATTAAATATGTAGATAGATTTAGACACGAGGAGTGTAGTCAAAAAAGTCCCATTAAAAAATACTTTGTATTTTGGAAAATACAAAAAAGACAAATTTCTAACTATAAATAGTAGTACAATAGTACGTATACTTTGTCAGTATACTGTCAGAAATTTGTCTTTTTTGCATCTCCCAAAATATAACGTATTTTTTGACGAGACTTTTTTGATTCCAATCCTCGTGTACACATCTATCTACATATTTAATGTCATAATTCTTGAAAGCAGAGAAATATGAGAATCTGAATTTTTCAAAAATCCAAAAGTGTAGGGAGCACTGACTCCCATGTGCACAAAATCCTTGTCCGAACAAAAAGAGCTATATATATGCGGGTCAAAGTGAATAGATTCAACAGACAACCAAAAAAACACCTTCGCCAAAATTTCGTTTAGATGTTCGAGATTACTTTATTTCTCGGTTTCTAATTGTGTGTAAGGTGATAGTTAATGTTTAAATTACGATCTTGCACAAGAGCTGTACGGTTCAAAAGTGTGCAAATTTCAAAAACCATAATTTTTGTAGCTAGGGTTTCACAAAACCTCAACTGAAAGACACTTTCCCCCCGAGAAAGCCACGCTTCTGTCCATTTGAAAGCATCTCCAACATGTGGCAAAGGAAGCCGATTTCTTTCAATGTTTTCTGAGGACCTACCGGACTTGAATTGAACCATTTGGAAGTTTCCATGCTTTAAACTTTTGACCAAAATTAGTTTACAAATTCAAACTTATCTACAAATCCAAAAAAATATAGTAGTTTGTTCCGTCGGTGAACTTGGATTAATTAAGTTACTATAATATTTAAGTTTAAAAAATCCATATTTTGATTAAATTTTGGGGAGAAGTTACAAGAGCATCAATTCAACTTGGAAAAATGATGTGAAATTTCCCAGTTTACTCACTACTCGTTGTTTCAGTTACTGGATTTTTCATTTTTTTAAAGAACAATTTTGGCTGGAAGTTACAAAAGGGCCAAACGTCAAACCGACTGCCAAAGTGGGCTCTCATTTTTCTGGTTTACTCACTACATGTACTAATCCCTATAAATTTTTCATATTTTCTAAAAGGATTGAACTTGGAACTAACTGTGGAAAAAATCTAAAAAAGTATGAAAACTTTCGAACGTCAGTTCATGGACGATCCAGTTTGTGGGAAAAAACTAGAGAGAAACATGCCACCTTTGCCACGTGGACATGCCTATTGTGAACGTGCTATCAAAATTGTTGGCAAATTGGCCAATTCACATCCTTTGGGTTCTTTGAAACAACTAATCCAAAAGTTGTTTTTTTGCGGAATCCTAGCCCTAGTCATGGTTTAGTGAAATTTGCTCTTTTTTACGAAATATATTTGACAACCATCCAAACCAGGCTGCAGTTTCAACTATATCGTTACAACTTACAAAAACAATAACGTCCATCTTGATCCTATATCAAACCAATCAGCAATACTTTTCTGGTTTGCTTACGCTTGATCCTCACTTTATTTGCAACAAGGATGGGGTAGAGGCTTCACGAGAAGATATCTAGTGCTACCACCTCTTTGCATGCTACCGTGCTACCGTACAAAAAAAAACGTATTTTATACGTGTTAAAAAATTATACGAAAAAATATGAGTGCTCATGAAGCATGTCCCTACAACATCTCAAAATTTCATATCCAAAATCGACATGGACACTGAGAAACAAAAAAGAGAAAATCAGCATGAATAGTGCTACCTAGTGTCACAAAAAGACAAATCAGAAAATGACACTATTCATGCTTCAAAAAGACAAATCAGAAAATGACACTATTCATGCTGATTTTCTCTTTTTTATTTCTCAGTGTTCATGTCGTTTTTGGATATGAAATTTTGGGATGTTGTAGGGACATGCTTCATGAGCACTCACAATTTTTCGTATAATTTTTTGACACATATAAAATACGTTTTTTTGTACGGTAGCACGGTAGCACCTAAAGGGGTGGTAGCATTCACAAGTACTAGGAAGGTTGCCGCCTCGCCAATGGTGTTAATCTTCTAGTTGTAAGGGTATATTGCCCATATGTGTGGTTTTGGTAATTAATGACAACCCCTATGGACTAATGTTTTTATTGAGTTTATATGAAGGAATATTCCATAGGTACTACTTGTACTCCATATGTTGGATTCAAGTATGGATGCCATGAAGATAAAGATATACCTTGTGTATTGGCATTAAGATCATCGGTTAGAAGATACAATGTTGAGTCGTGCAAGTTCAAGATGAGCATCTCAAGTGGATCACATGCTTGAAGCTTGCCGTCCATTTGGTGACATTGGACATATGAAGATGTGCATCAATGGAGCTTTCCCATCATGGTGTATGGGGGAGCATTTGCGAGTCTTCACGAAACAACGATGATCAAGTAAGGCATTCCGGCTTGTGTAGAGCTTGAAGAGTTATCATCAAGATTAAGCGGGATGCGCAAGGCACAGGTATGACCTTGATAGGTTTTCCTTTTACCGGTCTCAAGGTGGTTGATGGAAGACCGGATTATAGGATAGATAGCCGCACTATTAAGAGGGGCTTTCGGTTGGGTAACTTGATCACATCGTCTTAGGGAGCTCAACCCTTTGCATACTTTGCATATACTTATTGCTTCTTGGTGTTTCTCTGTGTGAGGTTCTTGTGCTTATTGCTAGCTTTACAACAAGCTCAAGTTCATCGAAAACGGAATCCGCATGCATCTTCTATTGCGTTTTCGAGTTTGGACGTCTTCACCGTTTTTTTGTTGGGGTTCTATTCGTCGTTATCTTTCCAACAAAATTGGTTTCATGTCATTCGGGGTTCGGGAGCAAAAGTTATCAAGGAGAAAGGAAAAAGGAAAAAGAAGAAAAGAATAAAAGAAAAAAAGAGGAAGGGGGCAGCCGGCCAGACTGGCCCAGCCGCCGGCCCACCCGGTCGAAGACCGGCCCCGGCACCGGTGCCATCCGGCCGGGATCCAGTGGCCTTTGGCCCATGACCGGCCGCTGGCCCGATCCACGACCGGCCCGCCCGGCGTCCCCTCCGGCCCGACCGGATTCTTCCCTGGGCCGCCTTCGCCCCGCGCGGCCCACGCGGCTCGCGCAGCCCACACGCCCGCGCGCCCTCGCCCTAGCCGCCGCCCAGCCGCTCGCCCCGCTCGGGCCGGTCTTCTCCGCGCGGCCCATGCGCCCGCCCGGCCGGGCACGCCGGCCCGACCGGGCCAGGCACCGGCCTCCTCGCCGCGGTTCCGGTCGGCCGGATGGGCCGCCGGCTGAGGCGATTTTTAGCCCGATTTGCTTGCTTTTTCCTCTGTCTTTTCCCCCAACGAGTATATTTGCTCCCTAGCTATAAATAGCCCTTTCTTCCACCTTGAGTAGCTAGTTCTTCCTACTCTCTCACCTCCATTGTTGCTATTTGAAGAACTTGCTCTCCCCCTTGATTCCTCCAACCATTCTTGCTCATATTTGAGGATTTGAGAGAGGAGATCTAGATCTACACTTCCACCAAACCGTTTCTTCTCTAAGTGAGGGAATCTCTTGGGATCTAGATCTTGGAGTCTTTGGTTGACTTTCCCCTTGTTCTTCCTCTCCAATCTCATCCTAGCATTCGTTGCTTTGGTGGGATTTGAGTGTGAAGGACTTGAACACCTCCGGTGTTCTTGCTTTGCATCATTGCATAGTTTTGAGCTCTCCACCACGATTAGTTCGAGTGAGAGACCGTGAGCTTGTTACTCTTGGAGGGTGACCTCCTAGTTGGCTTGGCGGTTGGTGCTCCGGTGATCTCTTCAAGAAGATTGTGAAGAGGCCCGGGCTTCTCCTTCGTGGAGCTTGTGAAGTGGTTGTGGAGCTTGCCATCTCCGGAGCGGAGGAAAAGCTAACCATAAGGAAAGGGCCATTATCCTTCGTGGGTGTGGTTCGGAGAATAGGGTGAGCCTTCGTGGCGCGGGAATCCTTCGTGGGACCTCCACTCCTCCAAACGTGACGTACCTTGTTGCAAAGCAAGGGAACACGGGAATACATCCTCGTCTCCGCGTGCCTCGGTTATTTCTATACCCGAGCTCTCTTTCCTTGTGATAGCCATCGTGCTTGAAGTACATATATCTTGCTATCACTTGTGCTACATATATCTTGTGCCTATCTTGCTTAGCTCTAGTTGCCATTGTTACACTTAGTTGAGCTTAGCATATTTAGGGTTTGTGCTTGTAAACTAAACATTAGTTTAATTCCGCATTCTTACAAGACAAATCCGCAAGAGTTTGTAATTGCCTATTCACCCCCCTCTAGGCGACATCTCGATCTTTCAATTGGTATCAGAGCAAGGTCTCTCCTTGTTTAAGGTTTCACCGCCTTGAGAGTAAAGATGTCGGCTAGTAACTTAGTGCACAATGACACAATTATATTTGTTGGCACAAATTATTTTTTGTGGCGAAATTGCTTGCTTTGCAAACTTCGGACCTTGTGTCCAAACATTGAGCAATTTCTAGATGTAGGTTTTTCTCCTCCGATGGACCCTCAAAATCTATCTTTGGAGGATGAGAAAAACTTACATCTTGAAGCTCTAGTATCTAATGAGCTTTTATTCTCCTTGAGACCCGATTTTCGTAGGTTCTTGATATATATAAAGCGAAAGTCGTCTCATGAGATGTGGATCAAGCTTAAAGAAATGTTTGGTGGATCCATTTCTCATTTGGTCGATGGTGTCTCCGAGGAGCTCTCTTCCCCTTCACATCATGAAGAGCTCCAAGTTGCTTCCACCTCCGGCCGTGATGATATATCATCTACTTCCACTTCACCAACGTGTTGCAAGACACAAGGTAATGATATGGTGAGTGGTGAGGGAAATTGCAATGTTGATATTGTGCTCAATATTGATGACTCTTCATCTCTATCTCATTGCAACGTTTCCTCTTTGGACTTAAACACATCGAGCATTGAAAATAGTCTACATGCTTGTGTTGATAGTCCTTGCATATCATGTCTAAATTGCTTACATAGATCTCATGATGATATGCTTGTCTTGTCTTGCTCCCATAATCAAAATGCTTCTATTTCCTCTAGTTGCTTGTTGACTAACAATGTAGAGGAAACCGAACACTCTATGGATCAAGACATGTTTTCAAATGAGGATTCAAGAATTTCTTCATCTTCATCCTCCGGTATGCACATGTGCCTTATGGCAAATGGATCAAAGGTATCTTCTACTTTGACTCCTAACACTTCCTCTAATGATGAGAGTGATGATGATGATAATGATGAAGAATATAATATCTTGGTGCATAATATGGCAATGGTATATGCTTCTCTTCATGGTAATAAAGAAGCTCGTGCTAATCTCGAACACTCTATGGATACCTTGAGTAAATATAGGGAAACCATAGTGGAGTTGGAGTCCCATGTTGAAAATGGGGAAATGAGATTCACTCTCCTCAAGCATGAGCTAAAAGATGAGAAGCATACTAATTTTATGCTTACACAAAAAATTGAATCCTATAAGCATGAAAATGAGAAAACTATTGTTGATGTTTGTGCTACTAACTCTACTTCTTGTGAAGCATCTATCTTAAAGGAGAATGTTGAGTTAAGGGCTCAACTTGAGTTGCTAACTAGCAATTATAGGGAATTGGAAGAAAGTCATAAAAAGCTCTCGGGCTCTCATGATGACCTTCTAATTTCCTATGATAGGCTAAAGTTAGCTCATGAGGCTAGTATCACTAAGGTAACATCTTGTGAGCCTCATGTGGACATTAGCACAATCTCTACTACAAATGCTATATTGCCATGTGCTAGTCCTTGTAATCCATCTAGTCAAACTAGTGATACACCTTGTGTTGGATTACTTGCCTTGCCTTGTTGCTCTAACAATGAAGCTTCTACTTCCTCTAGTACTTGTATTTGTACTAACCATGTAGAGGAAATAAAAGAGCTCGAGGCCCAAGTCCTTTCTTTGAAGAAAGACTTGGAAAAGCGCCATGAAGGGAAATCCACACTTGACAAGATGCTAAGTGTGCAACAATCCCCCAATGACAAGAGTGGACTTGGATTCAACTCCAATAACAAGATCAAGTCCAAGAGCAAGAACAACAAGAAGAAGGGCCAAGACAAAGTCAATGATTCGGCCAAGTTGGTTTGCTTCAAGTGCAAGGTTGAAGGGCATCATGTTAGATCATGCCCATTGAAGAAAAAGAAGCACTTGAGTGAGAAACAACAAGGGAAAAGGCCACAAGGTCAAGGTCAAGAGCAAGAACAACAAGAAGAAGGGCCAAGACAAAGTCAATGATTCGGCCAAGTTGGTTTGCTTCAAGTGCAAGGTTGAAGGGCATCATGTTAGATCATGCCCATTGAAGAAAAAGAAGCACTTGAGTGAGAAACAACAAGGGAAAAGGCCACAAGGTCAAGGTCAAGCTCATGCTCGACCTCAAGTTGAAGATAGGCCACTTCCCAAGAAGAATCAAGACATTGTTCCCCAAGAGAAGAAATCAATAAAGAAGAGAAAGGGGAACACTTGCTACTTATGCCGTAAGAAGGGGCACTTTGCTTCTTCATGTTTAGGTAGTACCTTATCTAACTCTATAATTGTTGATGATGATTATTCTCTAGGGAAGGATAAGGATGGCAATGTGTTTGCCAAGTTTGTTGGAACTCAAAGTGGTCTCAAGAAAAGGACCATTTGGGTTGCCAAGCCTATTGTGACTAACCTCTTAGGACCCAACTTGGTTGGGGACCAACAAGCTCAAAAGTGATCAATATGTACATGTGGAGGTCATTGGAGACTTGGCTAATTCATGAAGAATTAAGGGATCTTCATATATTATTTTGACCAAGCCAAGTCGTATGGATCATTATCTATATCTTATATCCAATGTTCCTCCTTGCGGTAACTTATACTTCAACTCTTCATACTCATTGTAAGTTACTTGCCCCTTTGCATGTTTGGTTTTGTATCAAATATGTGTTTGTATGTGTTGAGTCTTACTTGCCTATCTTGTGTATTCAAGTATGTTTGTTTGACTCATCATATACTTGTGTATTGTTGTGAGCCTAATGCATCTTGATGACATCTTATTTGGCTCTCTTTGAGTGATTAATGGAACATCCCATTTTGGGGGAGTGATATGCATTGTGCATCTCTCTTTCTCTAAAATGTGTGTACATGGGTATCACCACTTAGTATTGATATTGCAAGATTATCTAGTCACTATGTGGTATGACATACTCATGAGAAATTCAAATTCTAAATGTCCATTAATCATCTCTAGTTGAATTTTAGTTGCCTCTTGTTTAGAAGAAATGTTTTATCACATTATGGGGAAGTAATATGTTTTGTACATATCACAAGCCTAGAAAATGTGAACATATGAGGTTATGCTACTTAGAGTTGATTCTCTAATTATCTTGTTCCTAGGTGGCAAGTTTGCTCAAACAAGCTCCACTTCTATTAAAAAGCTTTTATTGGATCATCTTATGGATTCTTGTTTGAGTATGAAATTCTTGGTACGGTTTTTCCTCAAATACATATCTCTGTATCTTATTTGGGACACCGTTTGCTTCATGTTATTCTAATCATTGCCGTGCGTGATTGTTTGACTAATTGAAGCTATCAAGAATCTTCATCCGTGCATAGTGTTTAATTCTATATACTTATCCTATGCCTTTTATTGTGAAGTTGATCCTTACTATCATTGTCAATTCACCACCGGAAATTATTTCCAATATACTCATTTTCTTGACAATTGATAACCTTGTATGTGGTTGAATTCATGGATCATCTTCATCTTGGATTGCTTCTTATTTACTTATTTTATTTCCAAGAAATCTTTGTTGCTCCCACGTGTCTTCTTTGTCCCTTTGAAAAATCTTTTGATAAACTCTCTTGATTCATATCAAGTGTTTGTTTTGGACAAACCTTTTCCTTACGGTACATTGTGCCATTGTGAAAAGTGTAGAGGGTTTGGTTTATTTGTTGGAACCTTGCTCTTTTGGGAGTTTGCTATCTCATTCCTTCTTACATGTTCTATTTGTTGAATGAGATAAATCTTTGAGCATGTTTGCTTTATTTCATCCTTTATGCTCAATGGTTTCTTCTTAGTTCATTTGATTGAACTTTGTTGAACAAATCTTTTGTGATTTGCGTCTTTGATATAATTTGGACAAAAAATTTGTTTGGTCACATCTTTATGCTTTCTTCAAATTGATTTGGTGTTTTGTCCAAAATATATCTTTCTTGGATCTTTAAAGTCTTTATGCATGCTTATATGTAATTTGTTTACATTTGTAGCACGCTTGCTTTCTTTGATCCATTAAATAGGGTATACTCCATCAAATCCTAAACGGCTAAGATGTGCATGAAATTCAAATTTCATCTATAAATATGCACATATTTATATGGAGTGTGTCCTATGTATTGTGGTTATTCTAACCATTTTGGACCCAATAAGTTTGGGGACCAAGATGTACTTGAATGTTGTTTTAGGTACATTGGAGATGCAATGGAGGCTTGTGTCATCTATAAGGAAGATGTTGTCACCATATGATAATTGGAGTCAAGCTAGGATGATGAATGAACTCTTATCTACTACATCATGCCATTGTTATCTCGGTAACAAGTATCTTATTCGTGCATTCTCCTATAGCATCCAACCTCTTGTAGGTTGCATCTTGGCATGAAATTATTTATTTCAAAAATATTGCGGTTCTTGAAAAATCCTTTGAAAAGAAAACTTCTTATTGAACATTTGAGCAATTTGAGAAGATGCATATGATAGGAATATATATATATATATATATGAGTGTGGATTTTCTGCAATGGGTGGTAGCTACCCATGCCATTGTAGCCGTTGGATGCTATTGATAACAAACGGTCATCTAACGGACACTTAACGGTCCTTCCTAGCACTAATGAAAAGGAGGTGCGCCCCACCTTCCATTAGGTTCTGCCAAACAAACAAGTTGGTCATGGACATGCATGCACCGACATGGTTGGGAACAAAAGTCAACTATGGTAGACCCTATGTCTGAAGAAAAGGAATCTTTATTTTTTTTTGAATTTTTTTACAAAAAGGAATGGCTTTATTTCATTTTTTACAGCAACGGCTTTATTTCCTTGTAGCCATTGGATCGGAGAAGTATTTTTTCATCCTTGTAGTGCAAACAGCAAAACTGGTTGCTTTATTTCCCTTGCACAACAACTATGCAAGCACCAAAGCTGATGCTACTGCTTTAGCCACAGAGAGATTTTCTTATTTAAATACAAATGTGATAGTATTAAACCTAAGTGAGATATTATAACATTAATGTGCCAACAGCAATGAAGAACAGAACCAATGGCACATTTGTAGTACTGATCAACCGCTGGATACAAAGGTAGTACTAATCTAAACTGACAAGAGTGCTCGAACATTAAAAAAGAGAGCTAAATATAAAGGTATGCTTCGTCCCAAACGGTCGACTTGTCCCTTCTTTGTATTCCAGCGATAGACTTGCCCCTTCATTTGGTTGGAGATTCCACAATGAAGTTGGGACGAAGTGATCTGTCAACCCTGCCAATCACCACGCTGGGCCTGAGCATGTCACAAATGTTTACCAGAAAGATCAATGAAAATAGCATCAAAGAAAAGAAACGGTAGAATCAGAACAGCTCATAAATCCATTTCAGCTCGGTGTCCAATTTTCTTGAGCTGTACAACCAATATTTTAGATAGAAAATGAACACATTTCTCACTACCAATATACTTAACAGTTCATTTTCAGAGCATAAAAGAAAAAATAAGGAAGAGATCATCAACAAAATTTGATTTAGAAGCAAAGCATCAATTAAACTCGTGGATAAATCAATCCAGAGAGAGAGAGAGCACAGAAAAAAAATCAAATTGCTGAAGCCTGTACCACTTTGAATGCATGTAACATGTAATATGTGGTTCTTTCTCTGCTCAAGAAACAGATGTGCGGTGAGAAAAAATCGGAAATAAGGAGGCGGTCCATCCAAAAGCCTGTGCAATCTGGAGTAGAGCATCGAGCTTGAACATCAAGTACGCTCTGAAATTCCTTTTCTATCTAATAATATTCACCAATAGAGAAAACGTGTGGCTCTAGAGCACGAACATGATTTTGGATCTCAACAAGAACCTGGATAAATCTAGGGGAAAAAACATGACGGTAGAGACACGATGCTAGCAATGAGAAAAGACACAATGAGATGCTCACAGATTCGACTGATGCCTCAAAAGATCAATTAAATATGTTCAAAACCCATCAGGGAAAGCTAATCAAATCAGTTCAGCTTCAGAATCCATCACAAACAGAACGTCTGGATCTAGATCCCGAACGAGATTTTAGATCGGCAAAATACAACACGAAGCAAAACTGGATCCAGAAAAAAAAAAAGACAAACTGGAGAGAAAGACGAGGAAGAGGCAGAGTAGGGGGGAGATCAACTCCTGTAGGATGGAAGCCAGGGGATCCTTGGTCGATCTCGTTCGAGGCGGCCGCGCCGAAGTCAACAACAGCCACGCATGGATCGTTGAGGACGCAAGAACATGGGGCTGCGGTGGCTCACCGTCACCATGGAGTTCACAGTAGCATCCTAGGGTGCTTCTCGTCGAAGAAGAAAGCGAGGAATCAGAGGGAGAGAGAAAGAACGGACCAGCAAAAGGTTTGGGGGAGAAAAAGTCACGGGAGAAATGAGATAAGAAGCTAGGGGAAAAAGGCAAAAGAGCGACCCAAAACGAACACGGCGCGCGGCACCGGAGACGCATCCCCTTCCATGCTGCTAAACGACGTTAGACACGCGTCGACCTCCAAAGGGGGTGGTAGCTACCCTCCTTTGTAGCCAGCAATTTTCGATATATATATATATATATATATATATATATATATATATATATATCATATTTATGATTCACCTATCCTAAATATGCCTTCTAGCAATTTATTGCATATCAATTCCTCAAGAGCTCTTATGTGCAATATTGATAAAATTGTGAAATAAATCCGTATTTGTGATACTTGTTGCCTCTCTCAAAACATTCCAACTAGCTTTACTTCCCTTATTGTTAGTTGTGATGTTTTTGAGATTTTCTTGGTTGAAGCTCATTCATATACCAGTAGTGAAAATTGGAGCCATAGGCTATATATGCTTTTTAAGCAAATATCCTTTGGTATATTTTATGACTTCATCTTGGATATCGTATCTTATTTTTTTTAACCTCTTGTGTGTGCATGTTTCTTTATGGATCACTTTGTCCACTTTAGAAACTCATATACATGAGAGCGTTGATTCATCACCTTGATATCCTTGTTCTTTGCCAACCATCTTCTTATCCTTTTTGATTTTAGTGTTGTTGGTAAAGAAGATTTATGAGTGCTTGATTTATTTGTTTTTCTTCATGCACTCATATCTCGTAATTGTTGGACCCGAGTTATTCTTGATAAGCATATTATCTCTATCTTGGTTGTGTTCTAAATGATATAGAGGGAGTGAGGATTCCATGTTTATGCATATTGTATTCAAATGCAAACATTATAAATTATGCACGAACCTTGGGGAGCTTCCTTATTTTTATTTAGAGCACTATATCTCTCTTATCATGACATCTTTGTTTGTCCAATTGGTTCTTTGATTGCTTGCTTTATTTGTTAAAGCTTCTTCACCATGTTATCCTTGTGCAATCTTTGATCCTCAATATAGTTTGACTTCCTTCAAATATTCATCATTGGGTATGTGCATTTGATTCCACTCAAATTATGAGAAGTGCACACCTTGGGGAGGAACTCACATTATATTGGCTTTCTAAATTTTTCACCCATTTTGACAATCGATGCCAATGGGGAGAAGTTTAGAGGGTTTAAGGGAATGGTTTTATACTTAAGTTTTGGTTTGTGCTTAAGTGTTTTGCCTCTCATGCATTCCATATTTATATGTCTTGCATGGTTGTATATATATAGTGGAAATTGTCCCAAAGGTTAATCTTGACAATGTATGCAATGAATTCATGTTCATCACACGTGCATACATTGTGGGGAGTTTGATCTATATATATTGGTTCTACTCACATCCCTTGCATTAGTTGTAGTTGTGTGAGTAGAGTTGCTTTTGATATGGGATAGTAGCTTTGTGTTACTTTACCATATCAAATACAACCTCTTGTATACAACTTACTCTCGGATAAGTTGCGTACTTGTCTCTAATATTCATTATATAAACCCTCTTATTGTGGTTGTCGTCAATTACCAAAATGGGGGAGATTGTAAGGGTATATTGCCCCTATGTGTGGTTTTGGTAATTAATGACAACCCCTATGGACTAATGTTTTCATTGAGTTTATATGAAGGAATATTCCATAGGTACTACTTGTACTCCATATGTTGGATTCAAGTATGGATGCCATGAAGATAAAGATATACCTTGTGTATTGGCATTAAGATCATCTAGTTAGAAGATACAATGTTGAGTCGTGCAAGTTCAAGATGAGCATCTCAAGTGGATCACATGCTTGAAGCTTGCCGTCCATTTGGTGACATTGGACATATGAAGATGTGCATCAATGGAGCTTTCCCATCATGGTGTATGGGGGAGCATTTGCGAGTCTTCACGAAGCAACGATGATCAAGTAAGGCATTCGGCTATGTGTAGAGCTTGAAGAGTTATCATCAAGATTAAGCTGGATGCGCAAGGCACAGGTATGACTTTGCTAGGTTTTTCCTTTTACCGGTCTCAAGGTGGTTGATGGGAGACCGGATTATAGGATAGATAGCCGCACTATTAAGAGGGGCTTTCGGTTGGGTAACTTGATCACATCGTCTTAGGGAGCTCAACCCTTTGCATACTTTGCATATACTTATTGCTTCTTGGTGTTTCTCTGTGTGAGGTTCTTGTGCTTGTTGCTAGCTTTACAACAAGCCCAAGTTCATCGAAAACGGAATCCGCATGCATCTTCTATTGCGTTTTCGAGTTTGGACGTCTTCACCGTTTCTTGACGGTGGGAGACTCCCTCTCTAAAAACATCTAAAAATATCTTGTGAGGAGTCTCCATATTTCCAGTTTTTGTTGGGGTTCTATTCGTCGTTATCTTTCCAACAAAATTGGTTTCATGTCATTCGGGGTTCGGGAGCAAAAGTTATTAAAGAGAAAGGAAAAAGGAAAAAGAAGAAAAGAATAAAAGAAAAAAAGAGGAAGGGGGCAGCCGGCCGGACCGGCCCAGCCGCCGGCCCACCCGTTCGAAGACCGGCCCCGGCACCGGTGCCATCCGGCCGGGATCCAGTGGCCTTTGGCCCATGACCGGCCGCTGGCCCAGTCCACGACCGGCCCGCCCGGCGTCCCCTCCGGCCCGACCGGATTCTTCCCTGGGCCGCCTTCGGCCCGCGTGGCCCACGCGGCCTGCGCAGCCCACACGCCCGCGCGCCCCTCGCCTAACTGCCGCCCAGCGGCTCGCCCCGCCTAGGCCAGTCTTCTCCGCGTGGCCCATGCGCCCGCCCGGCTGGCAGGCCGGCCCGACCGGACTGGGCACCGGCCTCCTCAGCGCAGTTTCCGGTCGACCGGATGGGCCGCCGGCTGGGGCGATTTTTTAGCCCGATTTGCTTGCTTTTTCCTCTGTCTTTTCCCCCAACGGGTATATTTGCTCCCTAGCTATAAATAGCCCTTTCTTCCACCTTGAGTAGCTAGTTCTTCCTACTCTCTCACCTCCATTGTTGCTATTTGAAGAACTTGCTCTCCCCTTGATTCCTCCAACCATTCTTGCTCATATTTGAGGATTTGAGAGAGGAGATCTAGATCTACACTTCCACCAAACCGTTTCTTCTCTAAGTGAGGGAATCTCTTGGGATCTAGATCTTGGAGTCTTTGGTTGACTTTCCCCCTTGTTCTTCCTCTCCAATCTCATCCTAGCATTCGTTGCTTTGGTGGGATTTGAGTGTGAAGGACTTGAACACCTCCGGTGTTCTTGCTTTGCATCATTGCATAGTGTTGAGCTCTCCACCACGATTAGTTCGGAGTGAGAGACCGTGAGCTTGTTACTCTTGGAGGGTGACCTCCTAGTTGGCTTGGCGGTTGGTGCTCCGGTGATCTCTTCAAGAAGATTGTGAAGAGGCCCGGGCTTCTCCTTCGTGGAGCTTGTGAAGTGGTTGTGGAGCTTGCCATCTCCGGAGCGGAGGAAAAGCTAACCATAAGGAAAGGACCATTATCCTTCGTGGGTGTGGTTCGGAGAATAGGGTGAGCCTTCGTGGCGCGGGAATCCTTCGTGGGACCTCCACTCCTCCAAACGTGACGTACCTTGTTGCAAAGCAAGGGAACACGGGAATACATCCTCGTCTCCGCGTGCCTCGGTTATTTCTATACCCGAGCTCTCTTTCCTTGTGATAGCCATCGTGCTTGAAGTACATATATCTTGCTATCACTTGTGCTACATATATCTTGTGCCTATCTTGCTTAGCTCTAGTTGCCATTGTTACACTTAGTTGAGCTTAGCATATTTAGGGTTTGTGCTTGTAAACTAAACATTAGTTTAATTCCGCATTCTTACAAGACAAATCCGCAAGAGTTTGTAATTGCCTATTCACCCCCCCCCCCTCTAGGCGACATCTCGATCTTTCACTAGTACATGTAGTTAGTGATTACCTCGTTCATTCTTTGGAGCATGTTGTCGTTGTGTATCTACCTTTTAAGAGTTGAACCTTAAAAGGAAAGTCTTCTCAAAGGTACCATCGGAGACAGGGGCGGGCGCATGATTTCGACACTGGGTATTCATAATAATCGTGTCTTTTGCAAGTTAAGGTTTATATATTATATTTTTATTAAATATCGTTTGGAGACTGGAAAATTAGATTAAGGGATTAAAATATCTTCTGAACAAGCATGCATGACATTTTGGGTCATGTGCTTCCATAAACGACACCGGCAATCGTTGTTGGGTTTAGATCGGAGAAGACCATTCGGCCTGAGGAGCACACATACTGTGCATGTGAGCTTAATATTAGCTGAATACCCTAAGTACCTCATGCATACACTATATATATACAATATCTTTTACCAAAATTAATTGGTATTCATCTGAATACCCATGACTTGAGCTGGGCCCGCCCCTGATCGGAGAAGGCTGAAATGCTTTGAAGTATGTTTTTTAAGCCGTTGCATATCTACCTTTTAAGTGGTGAACCTTGGATTGTGTTTTTGAGCAGATGCGCACTTCTCAAAGATACTGTAGTAGGAGAACCCTGAAGTTAATTGGAGTGTTTTTTTTAGCCATCGCATATCTATATTTTAAGTGGTGAAATTAGGAGTGTGTTTCTAGGCCGTTGTGTATCAGAAACTCAATAAAAGTAATTTCTAGGCCGTTGTGTATCTACATTTCAAGTGTTGAAGTTTAAAATAAAAGTCTTCTCAAAGTTACCGTAGTAGAACCCTAAAGTTCTTTGGAGTCTACCTTTTGAGCCGTTATGTATCTACCTTTTAAGTGGTAAAGCTAAAAATAAAAGTCAAGAAATTTTGCGCACGTTGAAAATTTGTTGTTAGATAACTATCGCCAAAATTAGTGTCAGCTAATTACTGCAGGCAAATAGTGGAGTATTTTTTCTGAACTTATTGCATTACAATCTCGGAGCTAATGTAGAAGAAGGGAGATACCGTTGAACGATCAATGCCGAAGAATTATTATTTACGAACCCATGAGGAAGTACTGTTTAAAAATTACCTTAGAAAAATAGCAGGTTACAGTTGAATTTTTTGTCCAATAACTACCGCCAAAGAACAACGCACCTTCAAACATTATCATAGGATATTTTCAACTGGTGAATACTGTTGGCTGCTGCAGAATGATGCAGTTATCGTTGAAGAGCTATGGTAAAAAAATTTGATGTTGAAAATTTTATAGGCATGCACCATCGAAGAGTTATTGGCGAAGAATTACCATGGAATAAATAATGGCGAAAAATTACTGCTGAAGAATTGTGCCAAAGATTTACAATCGGAATATTGCCGCTAGAATATTACTGTTGGATAATTACCACGGGGAAAATACAATGAGTTGTGGTCGAAGAATTGCTGATGAAAAGTTAATGTTCACGTACCGTCGAAAAATAACTGTCAAAAAAATTGGCATCATCGAGTAATTACAGGATTGTAATTAGTAGTGTAAAATTACGTCAAAGATTTACAATCGAAATTTACCTATGAAAGATCATTATCGGGTAAGATGAAGAATTATGTCAAAGATTATCGTCAAAAAAATATCACTGAAAAATTCCTCTAATTGCCACCAAAAAATATTGTTCACCTCTGGTACTATTCATCCGCGTGATAAACAGTACCCTTATGTGTTGAGAAGCGAGCAAACATGCTTAGCTTTTATATATAGTGTAGTACTAGAAAGGTTGGCGCGATACGCCGCTCCCTTAGTATCTAAATTGTTGGTTAAAATATAAGTAATGCATAAGTAATGATGTGGAATTACTGTTCAGGTAATTTAAAAGTGCTATTGCAGTGGCATGGTTAAGAATTTCTTTTCCGTTCCTCGTAGGTGTTCGTGAAGCGATGGAAAAAATAGGGTAGTAAGGATAAAAATCACTGGATGATTGTAGGGCGATGGAAAAAATAGGATGGTATACCAGTAGCACTAAATTGTAGTTGCAGTGCCCAGAGCAAGGATAATATGCTGCGGTTAAAAAAGGTGATGGACGAGAGATCATGTTTTTCCAGAGATATCATAGAGAAGCCAGTAGTATTTTCAACGAGTAAAAAAAGAGGGTGGATGGTGAAGTATTTTTGTTTCCGGAGTTGCTACAGAAGAAGATGGTAGTATTTTCTCCGGCTGACAGAGGCGGTGGAAGATGGAGTAGTTATTTTTTCGAAGAAACCATAGAAGAAGGTAGTACTATTTTTCCAATGAAAAATGGGTGATGGGCGGTGGAGTAAATATATTTTTCCGGTGTTACAGTAGACAAACCCGGTAATATTTTCCCTGAGTAAAAGAGGCGGAAAATATTATACTCCCTCTGGTTCATATTACTTGTCACTAGTATGGATGTATCTAGTACCAAAATATATCTAGATACATCTATATTAGTGACAATTAATATGAATCGGTGGGAGTAGTATTTATTTTCGTAAGTCAATGTAGAAGAAAGGAGTAGTATATGGAAAAAATAATGTCTATGGAGTAAGTACTACCTCTATCCACAAAAATATGTCTTAGATTTAATTAATGTTGGATGTATGTAGACACAATCAATGTATAGATACCAATTTTAATACTATGTTGTAGACACAATCAATGTTCAGACGTTGTACTTTCTAATAATATAATTTTTGTAGTGTAATAGTACTTATATTATATTAGTCAAACTGATGATTTTAAAATATGTGTAGGCCCTGCGTACCCGAAAAGAGGAAGTAAATCTAAGATATCCTTTCATGGATGGATGGAATATAATAGTACTGTAGTTGGCACGAAGCCGCGAGGCAGCGGCCATGCGTGCCTTTCTTCCGGTCCATGCGTGCGTATGTTGAGTGCGTGGCCGTGGCATCAAGCGCATGCGCTCCAACCAGCGTCACTTTTTCTGCGTTTAGTCCGGTCAATGCAAGTCGACGCAACCAGTCAGAGTCAGTGTTAGCTGGTCTACTGCATTTGCGTCACTCGCGGGGATGGAGGACTAGAGCTGGTGGAAGTACTAGAATGAATGGCTTGGCTGTCTGCGTTCAGGTTCAACGGCGAACGGTCCTCCTTGTATGGCGCCGGGGTGCGACAAGGAGCACACAGGTTACCGCGTTCATCCGAGACTCCGAGAGCAGTGTGTGTCTCGCACGAAAGAGGTTTGTCACGTTAGTTTTCTACAGTCATCAGGTGCACGCGGCACGATTTTGGATACGAAAACTGGAAAAAAAGGGGGGGATCACAACTCCCGCACCCACACATAACGAAACAACATTATTCTGAGCCCATGGAACTATGATGGATCAATATCCATCGTCATATCTTTGTGATTGAAAAAAATTGGTTGTCCAAGATTTCTGAGCATCCTCTATCGTAACATGAAATGTTGATCTTTCCCACAATCACCTAAGATTTCCATGTTCGTGCAATACGACCGAGGTGGCCGGGCAAAAGAGCATGCTTGGAGGAACACGTGCTGGAACATCTCAACTTCTAATCAAACAGGCCGAAAGCCTCCTGAATTAATACCATGTGTTAACAAAAAAGCATAGAAAACCAGGCATTCAAAGTTAGTGAGGGGCAAACAAATGCTCCCAGCCATCGTTGGCCTCAAGAAGACGACGCACCGTCTTTCTCCTATCTAAACCTTCCTGGCTTCAGTGCTGGTGCAAGTGGGGTTCGAAAACTGAAAAAGGATCAGAACTCCCACGCCCACACAGCATGAAACAACAGCGTTATTCTACGGCGTTGTCCAGCACTAGTAGTAGACTACTAGTTCTGGGGCTTGTCCTTGTCAGCCAAGAGGATGTCCTTCCACGCCTCGTAGAACATCCATGTGATGCCCGAATTTGGCATCACCTTCAGGCAGCTCGCACCCCACCCGCGGTAGATCCCCAGGAGGCCCTCCTCCCGGATCACTTCTGATAGCGCGGCAATCATGTGGGGCGGGCACTTCCCTTGCAGGGCGCCTACCATGAGACGCTTCCTCGCCACCTCCAGCGGGAAGCTGATTGTACTTGCTGTGAGACCTGCAAGTTCCAAAAGCCAAATATGAACCACAATTCTACTTGTTTAATTACTGAAGCCCCAGCTTATTTGTTTGGGCAGAAATGCCAACCCCTTCTGCAAATTCATAAAGGATAATAAGATACGTTCAATCACTAACTGAAAGGTGGTGAATGAAGCTAGTTGCAGGAGGTGGTGAATCTTCTTTTACCTGTCAAAGCTCCAATAATTAGTAGCTCAGGACGACTCAATGATTTCTTCTTATGTAGGCGGCAGTATGAAGTCTTAATTGTGTCGTACATAAAATAGTAGCATGTGCTGTAAGGAAGCATCCCAATTAGTGTCGGAGCGAGGCCAGAATAGAGGCCACGGACACCTTCAGTTCGGTATATCTTGCTGAAGGCAATGCTAATGCTAGGGTAAGCTACTCTGTCGACGGTCAAGCGATCCTTGCATAAATAAAACATACAGAATGTGAGACACATAACAAGCACAGAATATACGAGTGAACAAACAGTTTTGAGTTTTGGCTGTCAACGTGGAGTTTAGTTCAGCAAACCTTAATAACTTCAAGAGGATGGCACATCAATGTGCCAGCTATTCCAGCAGCTGCACCAGCAATAGCAACTGGTGATAACAAGTGGAGTGGCAGCTCAATTTTCATATTTCCAAGCTGTATCTTTGGGCATCCATCATCTTTCCATTTCTCTTGTGCTGTTTTCATGCTCCTTTTTACATACTCAAATGTCCCAAGCTCAATTGCTTGAGTTGGAACAATGCGGATCATGTTGATTGTGTTGCCCACCCAAAGCCCTCGCCACCCATTTTGTTCCATGATCTCCACAAAACTACCACCAATATGTCTCGATCCTACACCTACAACCATTCTTGTCCTGAAATTAAATGCATACCACGATGTTATGCAGCCATACATGCATTTAACAGGGTAATTAGCATTCAACCTGTAACCTAATGAAACATTATAACACTCCACTGTAAAATACAGGAGAAAATTATCCTTCGGCATGTAATAGTTACAGACCTTAACACCATATAGCTCGATGAAAATCAACTTTATAAATTTAAAATGGCGTATGGGTACAAAGCATACAATCTCCACTGCTCCCTCAGAAAGGCATAGTAGCCTAGTGCATTACCAACAATACTAGTGATCTGGCATTGATAAATTAATTCTGCTATGAACTGCACAAATTAACATGCCTATACATGAAAATGCGATTATAATATTTAGCAAGTTGAACTTCTCCATTTTAAGATTAAATGGATAAAATTAGTTAAACGTTGGTATTATAACTTCAATACCAAAAAAGAAGGGTGCTGACAATCTTAAGCAATTTAGACCAATATGCCTGTTAAATGTTTGCTTGATTTTCCCTAAAGCTCTTTCAATTAGGTTTGATCCTGTTCTGAATAAAGTTGTGAGAGTGGATTTTGTACACCCACACATGGGTGTGGGTGTTTCCGTCACCGTCCATTGTGCTTTGAGATTCGGATAAAAGAGGAGAGAGAAAGGAATCTTTTCATCTACCATGGTGGGCACGAATCTCAAGGAATAAATGGACGGTGATGGAAACACCCACACCCATGCGTGGGTGTACAAAAGTATTTCCGTAAAGTTGTTCTACCTTGTAAAAAATGATTTAATAAAATCCAAGGATATTATGGATGACATGTTTTCTCTTAATAAGATTTACATGAAAAATGTTAAAAAGCAACAGGGTGGTCATTTTTAAAATTGATTTCAAAAAGGCATATGATAAGGTAAGCTGGGAGTTCCGTTTTTACTTGTTCAGAGAAACGTGGTTTTAATCCCACTTTGTTTGGATGGATTAAAACATTAGTTGTTGGTTGTAATTGCGTATTTGACGGTACACGGTACTCCAGTGAGGGGATCCTCATGGAGGGGAGAGGGGGGCATAAGGCGAGGAGTCACTGGGACGGGGACACATGAGCTACCCAGCTTCGGAAACCTCACGACGGCGGGAGAGGCCCTACTGTGCAAGATTACAATGAGTTGAGTTGTGCCTCGAGGGCTACCAGGATCCAGCTTATAAAGGCTCCGAAGGGTTACAAGGGTAGAGATCCTACCGGATACGACTAAGCCTAGACTACGCCGAGTATTCCTTCGTGCACGTCACGGATCCAACCGACCTTCACCATGGGATGAAAATTTATAAAGTATTCCGGTAGCTTGTCTCTGGATCGGATCTGACCTTTGTTGTTCTCGCCCAGTTGGGCCATAGGCCTCACCACCATCTGCGGGCCACCCGGGCTTGCCGGAATTAAGGCCCTCCTGTGGTATACCTAGTTGGCATATCCCCAACATTGGTGGAACTCTATGTGTAAAATTAAATAACGTTCTTGGAAATTATTTTGGTACACATAAGGGGGTCAGGCAGGGATCCCATTTCTCCCTTGCTTTTTTACATGGTGGGGAGGCAGTTTCGCAAGGATTGTTTAGAAAAGCACATGAAGGAAGTTTAAGATGTGGGTTGGTCCCACATTTAATTCCAAGATAAGGGGTGAGGAGTGGTTATTCTGCAATATGTAGACGATACAGTCATTTTGTTCAAGGATGATGTGGAAATGGCTATTAATGTCAAAAAAAATTGTTGTTATACTTTTATGAACATATGGCTGGTTTAAAAATCAGCTTTGATAAAAGTGAGGTGTTGTTGACAACGGAAGATAGTATTAAATTGGAAGTATATGCTGATATATTAAATTGCCAAATGAGGTTTTGGCCAATTAAATAGTTAGGGGCGCCTGTTAATGGAGCGAGGTTAAGGATCACAGATCTGAAAGTTATAGTAGAAAAATGAGGGAAACATCTTAATGGTTAGCAACCTAGATCTATGTCCTTAGATGGGAGGAAGGTAGTGATTGATTTCTCTCTGAACAGCGTCCTGATTTATTACATGTCCTTGTTTAGATTCCACAAGACTTTTAAATTTTTAATGGTGGTTTAGTGAAAGTGCAGAGCAGATTTTTCTGGCAGGGTGGTAGCGCTCTAAGGAAATATCATTTAATTAAGTGGAAGATCATTTGTAGACCAAAAGAAAAAGGGGGTTAGGAATTAAAGACCTAGAAAAAATGAATAGTAGCCTTTTATCAAATGGTGGTGGAAATTGGAAAATAAAGAAGGAAGCAAAATATGTGAGAAATAAACCCAATTGCTCTGGTGGAATCCAGACAGGGTGACTTCATGTTGGACTGATATAATGAAGATTAATAAGTTATATTTGGAAAACAGAAGAATGAGATGGGAATATGACAAGCTTTTGGGATGATGCTTGGTGCTCATCACAATCACTAAGAAATTTGTTCAGAGATTTGTAGGAAATCTGTAATCAACAAGAATTACCTGTTAAGGCCTTGTTTGGTACTAGAGTTTTAGTGGGGATTAGCGGGGATAATCCGCTCCAAACTTTAAATCCCCACTTATCCCCAATGCATGTTTGGTGCTAGAGTATGAGAGAGTTTAATCCCCACTCATCCCCACTTATCCCCACTTTTTCCCCAAATTTTAGTGTAATTTTTTCAATCCCCAATACTCTACCCCTACCTAGTGGATTGGGGAGGGGTTTTGTGGGGATTGGGTGACAGCAGTGATTCACCCAATACTCTAGAGTATTATCCCCACTAATCCCCACTGAAACGCTAGTACCAAACAAGGCCTAAAGAAGAAGTAGACAGAGGTCTGAATTTTACTTATAGAAGATAGTTGGATGAAAATCAACAAATGCAACAAGCACGGATGATGGATTTACTCCTAACTAGTCCACTTGGTGTGGAAAAAGACAAACCTGTGTGGAATTTGTCTAAAACTGGTCTATTTTCAGTCAACACTATGTATAAGAAGTTATCTGAGGTTTGGTAAATAGAACTTTAAATATCAGTGGAATGCAAAATACGACAGAAAATAAAAATCTGGCTTTGGCTAATATGGCATAATTCAATAGCTACTAAAGATAATATGTTCAAAAGAGATTGGAGAGGAGATGCAAAATGCAGGTTTTGTGAGGAAGAAGAGGATATTCACCATTTATTTTTCACTTGTCCAGCAGCTAGATTGGTGCTCCAAATTGTCCAGGCAATTTCACTAAGTACTTCCATTGGAAAGCACATTATGGTAAGAATTTGACTAATGTTCATGTTGTTGGTGTGGCAGCTTTATGCTGGGCAATGTGGAAAATTAGAAATAGAGCTTTTTTATAAATAAAAAAAAGGTTTTTCAAGTCACCAGCTAAGATAATTTGTTTGCAGGTTCTTTCCTGAAATATTGGGTAGGGCTTCAAGGTGAAACTGATAAGCAGGTGATTCTGGAGGGTGTAAAGATTCTGCAGGACACTGCTCTATCAGCTCACAGGGATGCGACTAGAGGCAGCAACCTGAGGATCACTGAAGCTGGAGAATCTTCCGACAATGATCTGTAGAAGATTCTACCGAAGATGATCTGAACCTAAAAGGAATGGAGATGGAAGCTGTAATCATACCTGGCATCAGTTTATGTTTCCTGGAGTACCTGTATTCGAAGGTTATGGTGAAGACTGAGTAGTTTCTATTTGGCTAAAAACTTTGGTTTAGGTTGCCATAGGTCAGGTAGCCTTTAGACGCTCATGTTTCCGTTGCTGCTGATAGGTTGTTTCTCTTTTTCTTTTATGTTTGCTGGACTTTACCTCTGGGCAAAAAACTGAATATTGTTCAGTTATCTTGTGATAGTGGAGCCCGGAATTCCAGTTAAGAATTTCGTATGGAAAAGAAAAAGTAAACTGACAAAACTGGATGGAGAAACATAAGGTTTTCTTTTCGAGAAAACGCAAAGGACCTTTGCGCTTCTTTTCATTGAAAAGACAGAATATGTTTAGATCCTCCTAAGAGGTGGGTTACATGATACAGACTAAACATCAGTGCACGTCCCAGGTGGATGGCAGTACCACACGTAGCCCTTTAGCACCAGCTTTCGCCCATGAGCTGATCTCTTCCTTGATCATGGAGAGTAAGAAACATAAGTTATTTTCTTAAAGGATACCTTACAGACCAACTTCCAACTCAGCAGGCCTTGAAATTTGTACCCCATCACTAAGGTGGTGTTCTGGAGAAACTTAGCTTGTATGTCAAGGTTGCTGACATTATCACTTTTAATTTAAGATTTAGTGCTCAGTTTTCTGTCAAATTTCTGAAACCAGGTTATTGGATCAACTATATTTTGACGAAGCTAAAATGGCTTAACAAAGAAGTAGAAAGAAACGGTGAAAGAGATATAATGCTAATGCCAGTTTGTTGGGCTATTTATTTTTGTCATCACATCGGATCTTCAACTCCAAGTGCATGCAGTAGCCTCGGGTGAGAAAGCAAATATAAAAAAAGCGTAAAATGTCCTGGTTTAGTAAGCTACTAGTAGGCTTTGGCGCGGCGGCACGCCGCGCCCGTGGGGCATTCTTTTTGTGTGTATTTTAAAAGTGCACCAAACATCCGCTTTTGTCCGTTAGCTCTAAATGGCGCACATATGCGGTAAATATATATTAAATTGTCGAACTTCTATTTTTGTCGGGATAGAGGGGAAAAACCCTCCGCGCTCGTGGCGGCACTTTTTTTTTGAGTTTTTTTTACTGCACTAAATATCCACATTTGAACATTTGCTCTAAACGGCGCAAATGTTTGAAAAATATATTAAATTGTCAATTTTTTTTGTGTGGGAAGTTGTGTCGAAAAATTGCCGCGAGAGGGGAAAAAACCATCGCGCCCATGGTGGTATATTTTTTAGTTTTGTTTTACATACACTAAATATCTGTATTTTTGGCTGTTTGCTGCAAATAGCGCGAATGTTTCGAAAATATATTAAATTGTCGAACTTCTATTTTTGTCGCGAGAGAGGGGAAAAAACCGTCGCGCTCGTGGCAGCATTGTCTTTGAGTTTTTTTTACTGCACTAAATATCCACATTTGAACATTTGGTCTAAACGGCGCAAATGTTTGAAAAATATATTAAATTTTTGTTTTTTTTCGTCAAATATTGCGTTGGAAAATTACCGCAAAAGGAGAAAAAATCGGCACTCTTTCATACGTGTGGGTTGCTGATAGCACTGTTCATGGCAACTGGCACTGTTCATCGAGTACTGTTTGTCCACCGGCACTGTTCACGACACTGTTCAGCACTGTTCACCTCTGTTTCTGTAGCATCTACCAACGTGTCGCGTTTTGATTGGCAAAAAATAGCTTGTGAACAGTGCCGTATGAGGTTCAGCTGTCCAGAGCGCTTGAAATCAGCCAGCCTTTATATATAGTATAATGAGTAAAAAATACACCATACTTCATAATGAGTAAACGGACAAAGCTGCACCAGTAAAATTGAGTACCTGATAGTCTCAAGAGGAGCAAGAATAGCTTTGGACATAGCACCAGCTAAGGCCCCACTGGCAAATTCTCTAACCTCTCTAGTCCTAAAAAACGCCTGCAGCGGGTTAAAAAAAAGGTTGTCAGGAAGATCACTAACAAATCCATGGACAACATCATAAAAGTAAGAAATATATGACAAAAAAATGTAAAGATTTATTTTTCTAGAGAAAAGCCTCCCATCAAGTGCTTCACATAGTATAGCTGCGATGATATAGTAAGATTGTCCATTTTACACTGTTCAGCTGAGAATTATGCAGCTTTGCTGAAGTACAGCAAGGGTATTATGCAAGCCATCAAAAGTCAGTAAAGTGATTACACAACTATTGAATCCCATGTATCTGTAAGATAAAGATACTCTATCAGATGACTCTTTGTGTTCTGTTACAGCTAAATTGGTCGTAAATAAGAAATATTTATTTTATCATCAGGAGGTCTTCACATACGGTAACCTCCCACACACGGATAGTAGTTGAATGTTCAAAGGAAATTCTTAAAATGCCATCAAACAATTGCCGTGTTCCGAGAATGCCATCAAAGTAATCATCATTCCAGGAATGCCATTAAATGAGTGTCCTCGTTCCAGAAATGTCACTTCCGTCAGTTGACCCTAGTTTGACCGTTAAGTCAGAAAAAGAAACTTGCCAGTTCTTTAGTCAGGTATCCAAATTGCCCAGCTGAGGCCTTGACCCAACCTTGTCGCTCACCCACCTCGTCCTCAACAACGTCAGCAAGCCTTAACCCTACCGTGTGCGGGCCTCCACATCTCCGGCCGGCCACCACAGGCACCTACTAGCCCATCCCATGCTCCACCCTGCCTACCAATGTGACGAATTAGACGCCACCGCTGTTCCCCGGACCAGGACGCCGCCTCCCAGCGACGGAACGTCTTGCCTACTCACCGGACAACGCTGCTGCCTCCTTGGCTATAGGATGCCACCTCAACCAGGCCGCTGCCTCCCAACGCGGTGGGGCACCGGTTCCTTGGTTCACAGCACAAAAACACGCAAAGCATGAACCATCCCCTCGTCCGGCCCCTGCCTCACCCCCTCTTCCCCATGCCCCACTTTCACCATATCAATACTCCCTTTATGATGTTTCATATCCATGTTTGTACAGATTGTTTTGGACAACTGAAATTTGGGGCTACTCAGGACAAAATTTTAATCGGATCTTATAATCAGGTGAATCGTGTTAACTGAGCAGGTCTGCTTCATGCCGCCGTCCTCTAAAAAAGTTAAGAGTACTGAAATGGCTATTCATTTTCCTTAAGTATTATGAGGTTGTGAGAATTTCGATCCTTAGCTCTGAGTTTAGCTATCTCAGTTATGTCTCTTAGCATGTATGCTTGGTATTGCACACAAAATTTAGCTCATGGATATAATTACTCAATTATGATTGTTGTCAGCTGGATATGCATTTGATAATAAAGTCTAATTTAACCAGACTTGGAAATTGGTGATTGTTCCTGATAATTCTATGAATGATGTTACCACCGGTCGTGCATTGAGTGAAATAAACTACATGCTTGTAGTTCTACTCATTCTGATCCTGGGGAAATAAACTAAAGATATACTCCAGTAATACCTGGGCAGATCCACCAAATAAAATGAATCAATCAATTATCCCACTAGGTCACTGGTATAGGGGCCCCCCCCCCCCTTTCAGATCATTTGTATTCAAGATCAATGTATTTTGCAGGTGGCCAAGAGATATTTTTTGTTTTTATTTGCTGACAAAACCATTCTAAGGGGAGATGCTTCCATACATATATGTCTTACTAGAGAGAGAACCTGTCTCTGTACAAGTAAATTAACTACAAGAGTAGTTCAGCTTGCAATGCATCAGACAGTCATGTGTCCTGTTTTGTTAATAGGTAAGTTAGCTACATTAATAGATTTGATGTCTCTTGCTCACTTCATTTTACGAGTGTGATTGTTTAATATGGTCTGGCACTTCTGTGAGCAAGAATACAAACGTGATGGCTTCTTTTGCTAACCACAATGGGTGATAGTGCTATTGCTACAGCTAACTACTTGCAAAATATATGCCAAAGAAAAGATAAAAAGAACCAGTGTGCCTCCTGTATTAAACTCATGAAATCTTACTTCTTTGGATCCTTTTGTATATGTTTTTACCAAGAGGAATTAGGTCTTAAACTTCTATCATCTTAGCTCCTGCTAGCCCAGCCATTAACACAAGGAGCTACAGAAAGCAGCCTAGCCATGGGAACAAGGAGCAAAGTAGCTGCAGCAAAACCCAGCCGTGGGAAGCAGAAGGAAGCATTGCTGCTGAATTCGTGTGATGAATCATGAACGTAGGTCATTAAATAAACTGATGTAGTGAACTGTGGCATTTTGGGCATGATGTCATGAACTTGTGAAATGGTATTTTGTTGAAATGTCTATTATATTCCATGTTATATTATGTTGCAAAATGTCAGAAAAAACAAGGCAAAAATCTGTTGAATATGTTTAGCATGACAATGTTATTGTCTAGTCAAAATCTTCAAAAAAATGCATCAAGGGCATAATAGTCTTTCCACAAGAGACTTAACGGTCAACTAGCGGTGACGGAAGTGGCATTCTCACAACGACAAAACTCGTTTAATGGCATTCTCATAACGACGACTACTTTGATGGCATTCTTGGGATGTGGCAATTGTTTGATGGCATTTTAAGAATTTCCTCTAAAGTTTACCATATGCAGAGTTGTAAATAACAGGATATTTGAACAAGAGCAACATCACAGTCACACCAGTATTGTCCTTTTTGCACATGTGGCAAAATCCAATTTAGCGGTTGAACATGCAAATGCAAAGATCAGTGCACGAGCAAGGGCATGCCTCCAAGATGTGTGGAAATAAGAAGCGGCAAAGTGGAAATGGTGATCCATATGTTAAATGAACACCTTTATCCAAACGAGTCATGAAGAATATCCCTAAGACAGCCAAAATTCATTCCCTAAGGTATCCAAGGTATAAACTCTTGATCAAATATTAAATAAAATACTGGGTCAAGCTTTTGGAAGCTTGTCCATTATCATTCTCTGCAGACTAACATGGATGCAAACGGTGTATAAAAAGGGACAAATTTCATCTGTCGGGTTCTGAATACTATTTCCCACTTGTAACCAATGTTAAGCAAGCATGCATCGGAAGTCAGCATCTGCTTTTTCGGAAACCGAATAGTAGCAATTTAAGGTAATATAGTATGGATTATTTAGGTATATATGGAAGAAGCCAACAGGTCACGTGCACATTGATTGCATACATCAGTATAATCCCAAAAATAGCAAAGTATCATGTGTTTCACATATTAACAGAACTTCGAGAAAAGAAAGGTTTCAGTCAGCAATGAATGCAATATTTGCGACATGACAGCAAAATTTGCAACAGATCAACAGCCTAAGTCAACGTGGGCAGTAGCAGCCCTCTAACGAAAGGGGCCTTTTTAACGGGATATGTCTAGACCATTGGATGTCCCAATCGGACGGCCAAGGATGTCAAAACGCTGTGGAGGCTCCTAGGTAGGCAAATTATACCGTTACTTAATGTATTTCATATGTTGGGCAGCAAGCAGCTAACCTGTATGGTATCACGAGGCGTAAAACGAAATGAAAACGATACTTTACAAGCATTGCATAAACTTATCCTAAACCGAACCAAACGAACACATCTATCTAATTGGGTAGAAGAGCAGAGCCCCAGTCGGCCGTTTAATTAGATTATTATTATATTATACTACCTCCGATTCAAGGAATAAGGCGCCCTCATTTTACGTGCTTTTCGTTTGACTAAGAATAACTTCAAATATATAAAGATTGTGTGTGTGAAATTAACATCATTAGAAAGTGTTTTTCAATATGAATCCAACAATACTAATTACATATAATATAATTAAGATTTTGTTGTTCAATTTTTATGGTCAAAGTTCGCCTTGAAATACGCGTGCGCCTTATTCCTTGGGACGGAGGTAGTATAATTAGCGGTGCAAAACAAAATAGCCACGATTCGCCGCTCTAGTAACCAACGGCAACCTAATAAACTCGGATAGGAGTGACGTGTTCCTTACCCTGACGGAGCACCCGATGTCCGGCAGCCCGGCGCCGATAAGCTCCGCGACCTTGGCGCCGTCGAGGCCGTCGTCCTTGGGCAGCGCCATGACGAGGAGCTCCTTGTAGCCTCCGCCCCCGCCGCTTCCGCCGGCAGCGACCCCGGCGCCGGCGAAGCCCACGCTGGCGAGGGACAGCTTCCCGCCGCCGCTGGGCGCGTCCATGGCGGCGCGCGGGTGTCCACTTCCGGATTTGGAAGGGTGGAAGGAAATATCCCCGGAGGGGGGCGGCCGCAAAAGATGGCTGCTGCTGTCAGCGCGGTGTGTTGTCTGAAATACTGACGATTGCAGGGGTCGGACGTAAATCGCTGGGCCGGAAGGGACTTCCGGGCTGTATATGCACCCTAATGGGCTAATACGGCCCAAAAGCAGGCAAGACTGGTTGGGTCTCTGGCCATCATCACAGCCAGGCAGGCCTGAACGCGTGGACGGACGGCCCGAAACATCAGAGCTGCCCGCGCAAGGTCCATTAACTTTTTTTCAAGCCATCAGAGCGATAGATCATCGAGATAAAGATCGTTGATCGGCTGGTGGAGATAGATCATCGAGAGGAAGTGATGTGGAGTCAGAGATCACGAGCTCAATGGCTAGCCGAGGGCGATAAGAACACTAAATTTTTTCATATGCGTGCTAGCCAAAGGAAAAAAGAAAAATATTACTAGTCTTCGTAAACCTAATGGAGAACCTGAAGCGAGAAGCTGGCTATTTTCAATGATAGCATATGTGTCCCATGATCAACTCACGCTCATGTGTGTCACCTTGTGGGCAATCTGGCACGCTCGGTGGAGGCCATTCATGATGATGTTTCTCAAAGTCCCCTAAGCACACACTGCTTTGTCGAGAGTTTCATGGCTGACCTTGAGCAGACGAAGCAAGCGGGGAAGAAAGGGAAGGGGCCGTTAGCCCCTAATACTACACACCCCACCTGGGTTCCTCCTCCACGAGGTGTGACGAAGCTTAATGTGGATGCTGGTGTGGCCAAAACAAGGGAGATCGGCTCAGTTGCAGCTATGGCACGTTTTGAAGATGGCGTCTTCCTTGGTGCATCAGCTATAACTTATAGTGGTGTTACTGATCTTGAGGAGGTGCTAGCAGTTAGAGAGGGTCTGAACTTGGCTCATGATCTACATCTAAATGCAGTACGGGTGGCTAGTGACTGCTGCAATGTAATTAAGGCTTTGAAGGAAGAAAATCTGGGAAAATACTATCACATACTGCAGGAAATAAAGAGCACCACAATAGGTTTTGAGGAGACCACATTCGTGCATGAAAATCCAGCATCAAACAAAGAACCTCACCTTTTAGCACATTTTGTGTTTTGTTCTCCGGCTGGTAGATATGTCTGGTTTGGTAGTCTGCCTGAGGAGCGCTTGTATTCCGCAAATTATTTAAGTATAATAAAGAGGCCGGATGATTCTAAAAAAACAGAGGGATACTCCATTAAAACAAGATCAACCGTGAGTTCATGAATCATGACTATCCCTTTGTGGCATACTAGAAAAATAACCGCTCCTTAGTGAGAATTTCACAAAAAGTAAAACGTGCTTGATTTCAAGTACTTGTTGGCAGATTCACTTTGGTCACTACATTACAGTAACAAAATACGACTTCCGTGCTCATGGCCGGTCAATCTTTAAGGGCATCTCCAACGGGGCAAATCCAAATGCAAAAAATTGTTTGTTTGGGTTTTTTCGGACAAAACCTGCTCCCAACGGCGCGACCCAACTTAAAAACGGACAGGTGCAGCGTTCGGTCTGACCCAAAACTAACGCAAATTTTGGAGACTTTTGGGGCGAGCCGGACGTACGCGGATGTCCACTATATCCGCCTATGTCCGCGTCCTGGCCCATCTGACAGTGACACAAAATACAACCACATGCGCCCCCACCCTTCTCTCTCCTCTGGTTGCTTTTTTCCATGGAAAAGACCATCGCTCCACGTCGGAATCGATGTCGACTAGCCAAGCTCCGCCGCCACCCTCGCCTGAAGGTCGCCGCCGCCGCCTCCTCCTTTTTTTCCAGCCCTGCTGGAAGTCGCTGATACGTCTCCAACGTATCGATAATTTCTTATGTTCCATGCTACTTTATTGATGATACCTACATGTTTTATGCACATTATATGTCATATTTATGCATTTTCTGGAACTAACCTATTAACAAGATGCCGAAGAGCCGATTCTTCGTTTCATGTTTTTGGTTTCGAAATCCTAGTAAAGAAATATTCTCGGAATTGGACGAAACTTTCGCCCGGGGTCCTATTTTTGCACGAAGCTTCCGGAAGACCGAAGAGATAACGAAGTGGGGCCACGAGGCAGCCGGGAGGGTGGCCGCGCGGCCCAAGC
>NC_061513.1:41248759-41343342 GCF_022539505.1 Lolium rigidum | reverse complement strand
CACCCCGCCGGAGAGGGGATTCATCTCCCGGAGGACTCTACACCGCCATGGTCGCCTCCGGAGTGATGAGTGAGTAGTTCACCCCTGGACCATGGGTCCATAGCAGTAGCTAGATGGTCGTCTTCTCCTTGTTGTGCTTCATTGTTGGATCTTGTGAGCTGCCTAACATGATCAAGATCATCTATATGTAATTCTATATGTTGTGTTTGTCGGGATCCGATGGATAGAGAGTACTATGATTATGGTGATTATCAATCTATTGTTCATGTGTTGGTTATGATCTTGCATGCTCTCCGTTATTAGTAGAGGCTCTGGCCAAGTTTTTACTCTTAACTCCAAGAGGGAGTATTTATGCTCGATAGTGGGTTCATGCCTCCATTGAATGCGGGACGATGACGAGAAAGTTCTAAGGTTGTGGATGTGCTCGTTGCCACTAGGGATAAAACATTGATGCTATGTCTAAGGATGTAGTTGTTGATTACATTACGCACCATACTTAATGCAATTGTCCGTTGCTTTGCAACTTAATACTCGGAGGGGGTTCGGATGATAACCTCGAAGGTGGACTTTTTAGGCATAGATGCAGTTGGATGGCGGTCTATGTACTTTGTCGTAATGCCCAATTAAATCTCACTATATTTATCATATCATGTATATGCATTGTTATGCCTTTCTCTATTTGTCAATTGCCCGACTGTAATTTGTTCACCCAACATGTTTTTATCTTATGGGAGAGACACCTCTAGTGAACTGTGGACCCCGGTCCTATTCTTTACATAGCATACAATCTATCGCAATTGTGTTTACTGTTTTCTTTGCAAACATCTTCCACTCGATACGTTTAATCCTTTGTTACAGCAAGCCGGTGAGATTGACAACCTCACCGTTTCGTTGGGACAAAGTACTTGGGTTGTGTTGTGCAGGTTCCGCGTTGGCGCCGGAATCCCCGGTGTTGCGCCGCATCACATTTCGCGACCATCAACCTTCAACGTGCTTCTTGGCTCCTACTGGTTCGATTAAACCTTGGTTTCATACTGAGGGAAACTTGCTTCTATACGCATCATACCTTCCTCTTGGGGTTCCCAACGGACGTGTGCATCTACGCGTATCACGCCGCCATCGCCTGGTCGCCGCCCCACGCCGCCCCGCCTGGTCGCCGCCTCGCGCCGCACCGCCCCGCCCCGCCTGTACGCTGCTCGATGTCGAGGTCCTGGAGCGCGGCGCGGGTCGGCCTCTTCGCCTTCCGCGGTGGGTGCTGGAACAGGGCGCGCACGGCGGCCTCCTCCGGCGACGGGGCCGGCACTGCAGCCTCCTCCGGCGACGGGGCCGGCACTGCGGCCTCCTCCGGCGTTGGCTACAGAGTAGTACTACTAGAGAATTTTTACCAAGAAAAAAAAGAAGAAAGAAATAGGAGATGGGTCACACCGTTGGGGAGCAAAACGAGTCACGACCGTCCGTGCGTGTCCGCATGTCCGGAGCCTGACCCAAACGACCAAAATCGAACGTCCAGCCGTGTCCATTTGGGTCGTAGGGTTGGAGATGCCCTAAGGTAGGCGATTCCTGTCTTCACTAGGCGCTGTGTGTGGTGGTGGTATTACGTGTATCTATGTTATACTCGGTGTTTCTTACAAAATTATTTGACACGCGTAGTTATCCCTTTGTAAGGTCGCAAAGAGAATTTTAATGATGGACAAAATCATGTGTTTCAAGGACAAAAAGTGTTGGGTTACTGGTTACAATATCGGTAGAGCATCTCCACCGGCAGCCCTCAAATAAGCGGCAGGGGCGTCGGCACTATCGTATGGGGGCGCCGGCACAGCATCCTTTATTTGGGTACGCTGCTCCAACACCGGCGCCCCACATATGCCAGCCCGATAGATTTTGAAAATCAAATTCAAATGTTGAAAATGATATTTATACGAAGTTCGAACGAAATATGTACAAATTAAACGTGAATTCAAATTAAAAAAACTAAAAAAACATCTAGCGGTGAGTCGAAGGCGCTCAAGTCCAGGTCATCGCCGCTGGATGACCCGAAGGACCAGCTGTCGACGTCGTCGGCCTCCTCCTCGTCGGCCTTCTCCTCCTTTGGTGCTGGCAGCTCGGATGGTCCGGCGAGGTCGACGTAGTTGGCGCCGTGGTCCCTGTCAGACCATACCACCACCTGCCGCGGGTCGATCGCGATGTGACGGTAGTTTTCGTCGACGGAGCGGCCGACAATGTACTGTAGGGCGGGGAAATCCTCCTCGTCCTCGGCCTCCTTCTCCCACAATTGCTTCTTTCCCGGCGGAAGTGGTGGCGAGGCGTCCTCCTCCTTGACGTGGGAGCGGCGGCCCGACCCCGTCGTCCGATGAGCCGGAGCAGAGGACGCGCGCCTCGCCTCATCGCAGATGACGACGCCTCCGGAAGGAGGCGCGAGCGCTGCCGAGCGCGTGCGCGCGACGGCAGACGACGATCCGGTGCGCGAGCTTCCGGACGCCGCGGTCCTTTCCGGCGCCCTCTACAGCGCCAACGCCATGGTCGCCGCCTGCGGGAAGTCGAGCAGAGCATGCCGCCGCCGCTGCCGCCGGCCTGGTCGTTGTGCGCCATCGCGTCGGCGGGGTGCGTGGGTGGTTCGCGCGGAGGTTGAGGACGGCGGCGACTAGGGTTGGACGGCGGGGAAAAGCGAGAAGTGTGCGCCGATGGGGTTTTAAGGGAGGCGGCGGACGCACACTGAAGGCGTGTGGTTAAGGTAGGTGGACGCCGCGTGGCCTATCAGTTGTTCTAGCCGGCTTATAAAGGCGCACAGATCTAGGGTTTACATGGAGAGTCCTAGCCGGAATACAAGTTGCCTAACTACGGTACAATATCTTGCCGTGTACGTCAAGGATCCACCTTCCTCATGGTCGTGTTGGATCCGGATACTTTATGGGCTTCCACGGATACGGCCTCCTTCGTAGGTCGGTTAGGATCCGGCTCCATGTTCCTGGGATGGACTTCATCCTTCATGATCAACAGCAACTGGGCCGCCCGATAGGCCCCATGCCACCATCACCGTCTGTGGGCCACCCGGGCTTGCCGGATCTAGGCCATGTCGTTGATATACCCATAAAGTATACCCACAACAAGAACTGTCGTTGCCTATTCGACGGTACCTCGGAGGAGGGATCCTCACGAGGGGGAGAAGAAGTAGGGGCCATAGGGCGGAGTGCACACGGGACGGTGGTACGCGAGTTACCCAGCTTCTCGAGCGATCCTATCAGCCTCCGCCTGCTGAGAGGCTATCCTTTTCTCCCACTCCTTTCGGAGTCCCTTGGCTGTCGCCATCATTTCGTCGACTTCGCGATCCTTTTTTAGGGAGTAGTCCACAAAATTTGCAGCTAAGGTTCTTTCTTCCAGCATTGCGGCTGCGGTCCTGGCAAACTTCGAGTCGTTGCCGGCATCTCCTGCCGTTTGGCCTCTAAGGCCTCCGGGTCCGCAGCCTCCTCGGGAGTTATTGGTTTGTTGAGAATATCGGGACCGCGCGACTAAATCCATGCGCGCTTGCTCGACCATCTCTTCGGTGACGGGACATCCTTTTGTGGTCGTGTCCGACCTAAGGGAGGCCTTACGTTGGATGGTCCTGGGCCGGAGTTGGAGGCTTCGTCTTCCGTTTCCCGCTGATCCAGCGGTGCCACGGTTGCTAGAACCTGCATCGGCTGGGCGGATTCTGCGTCAGCTTGCTCACCGCCTCCGAGTTCCTCAAGCTTGCGGTTGAATTCTTCTGTATTCATGGATGAAGCGCCGTCATCTTCTTCCCCGATCTCGAGCTCCTTCGTCAAGCGATTGTATTCTTTTGTGCCTATTGAGGAGGCATCGTCGGAATTTGGGCTCAAGTTACCGAGGATTGATTCCTCAGGGTTTCCGGCTTCCTCTTGCCCCGGAGCGTCGCTGTCTCCGACTGCTTCTGGCAGATCCGGAGCGACGTTGTTTCCGGGTTCCTCAACCTGCAAAGGATCGGCCTCGTCCCGGTGGAGGGCGTCTCTCGCGGTATGGGCCAAGAAGTGCACGAAGTCACACCTTTGCTTCTCTAACACCTGGGAGACCCGGGCGGATCCGCATTGGTCTTCCACCGTTTTCTCCTGCTCGGGGGCGGATTGGGTGGGCTTTGATTTTTCCCGATCTAAGGCGGAACCTTCCTTAGGAAGCTCCTCGCGACTCGGATCGGATCTTCGCGACGGCGTTCGGCTCGGCGGCGGACGCGTCGGCCGTTACTTACCGGTGCGTTTCCGTCGGAATCGACGGTTTCGCCGATGAAGATGTGGATGCCGCCGATTGGGACGATGGAGAGCTTGACGGGGTTTGACCTAGCCGGAATCCAGAATTCGTCCGGAGGGACGATCGAAAAATTCCCGGCGTAGAGTACGCGCCCCACAGCGATCAAGTCGTCGTAGCTTCCCATGGCGGAGCCCTCCCGGTTCCGGCCTCCAGACGCCTCAGGCCCCACGGTGGGCGCCAACTGTCGTTGCCTATTCGACGGTACCTCGGAGGAGAGATCCTCACGAGGGGGAGAAGAAGTAGGGGCCATAGGGCGGAGTGCACACAGGACGGTGGTACGCGAGTTACCCAGCTTCAGAACACCTGCACGATGACAGGGCCTACTGCTGCTTGTCCGGAATTATCTGGGCGCTTGCGCGTTGTTACAATGGTTGTGGTTGTGCCTCTAGGGCTCCCGGGATCCGGCTTATAAAGGCGCACGGATCTAGGGTTTACATGGAGAGTCCTAGCCGGAATACAAGTTGCCTAACTACGGTACAATATCTTGCCGTGTACGTCAAGGATCCGCCTTCCTCATGGTCGTCTCTGGATCCGGATACTTTATGGGCTTCCACGGATCCGGCCTCCTTCGTAGGTCGGTTAGGATCCGGCTCCATGTTCCTGGGCTGGACTTCATCCTTCATGATCAACAGCAACTGGGCCGCCCGATGGGCCCCATGCCACCATCACCGTCTGTGGGCCACCCGGGCTTGCCGGATCTAGGCCATATCGTTGATATACCCATACAGTATACCCACAACACTCGCCGTTTGGGTTTCCGCGCGGGAGGTCATTAACGCCGATGACCAACCTCTCCGCGTCGTTTCCGATGCAAACCGCCGTTCTCTCGCTGACAAGGCGCCCCACCCGCGAAAACCGTCGTTCCGCGAGGCGCCGGCGGCCCGGCGCGTCCGATTCGCGCCCTTGGCTAAGGGGCCGGCACGGGATTGCCGACGATTCTATTGGGCTCGAATATTGGCCGGCGCCGTTTGGAACGCGCCGGTGGCCCATTTTCGCTCTTGGCCTCTAAAACGCTATCGGAGGCGCTATCGAGGCCGCGGGTGGAGATGCTCTTACAACAAGAAGGACAATGGCATACGAAACGTGTGTTTTCCAAACACCGCGCACGGGGACAGTCTTCTCCTCCGCCTGGCCTAGTGGTTGTTCTGAGTTCCGTGTTGACATTCGAAAGAAACAGACATGCAGCCAGCTGACTCCGCGTTGATTCGTCTCATCTGAAGTAACATGCACGGAAGCCTACTCGTTATTACTAGTAGTTAAGAAAGAGCAATTGACTATTGCAGTTGCAGCATATGGATCATGGACTCGTCGGTGGTTCTCTTCTCTTCTATTCTCCTGTCCAGGAATTTCTAAAGTACATATTTTTATATATAAAAAAGGAACAAGTACAATAATGCATGACCTAATGGAAGGAAAAAATAATAAAAAGTGAGATTTTTTGCTTGAAATGAGGGGCTCACGTTGCTACGCTGAAGATTTGAAAGTGCACGATTTCTGTATTCTTTGGGTTGGGTCCCCTGTCTCTTGTTGATCACCAGCTAATGCTTTATGCTCTTCACCTTTACAATAGTTTTTTTTTGTGTGTAGATAAAGAAAATCATTGAGTGGAAAGCATTAATAGCAAGAGAAAGCTTTGGGTCCAACTACTAGGACACAAAAACAGATACTGACTCATGAGTCGTGACAATGAGTGGATTGGCCATTCCATTCATCCCATGTGCAATGGAACAGTCCAAATCATCATATTTTCAAGGGAGAACAGTTTTGTCACGTAGGGACTAGAAGAAATTGACCCAAGACCCCAAATATACTACAAGAGGGGCTTTTCGATTTTTCCGAACCTAGGTGCACCGAGCCCTTATACAAAACAGGAAAAAACTAAGAAAATGAGAGTGCTACAGAATAAAATTTTGAAACTTAAGCTTTAGCTTTTGTGTAGAAAAAGATTACGGTAAGAAGCTTTGGCTGCAATTATCAATACCCCCAAAATGGATCATGATCTTCCCTTAGTTTTTGCAGAAAAATATATTGTAAAAAGCTTTGGCTGCGATTATTATGAGCCAAAAATGGATCATGAGTCATGACACTGAGTGGCCATTCCATTCATCCCATGTGCAGTATAACAATCCAAATCACCACATTATTAATTAGCAGAAAACATTTGTGTGACAGAGGAGACTTGGAGAAAGAAACTGAAAACCCAAATACAGTAGGATTTAATTATGTACCAAACAATTAGACTATGACAGACCCAAATACAGTAGCAGTTAATTACGTACCAAACAATTAGACTTTGTCGGTGAGCGTGCTAATTACATACTAAAGCACAATTAGAAAGAGAGATATGAGTTGACAGTTGACATGTTTAAGGTAATAAGACAAGTGAGAGGTTCAGTGTCCAAGTTTGGTGTGGAAGGAGGAAAGAAACCTGGCAACTGACGGGGGGAGGTAAGCCCCTCACCAAACCTCCATGGAAACATCACATTGTAGACTTAATCTACAGCTCATCATTGGTGTGTACAAAATGTGAAGGAAAGTAGCAGGAAGGAGGGGACAGCTCTCCCCTACCTTCCTCTCATCTTTTGGCTCAAATACTAATACCCCGCTTCCCTTGAAGTAAACATGAACCATTCCGGATCCATTCTTCTTGAAGCTCTTTTCTGTGTGTAGAAGGAGAGGAGGAAGAGGCAAGGAAGCCTAGGAAAGGCCCCGCTCACCATCCCCCACCACCAAACGCTTCTTGGTAGGACAAGGAATTCCCGGAAAAGTTCCTTCCCCCGTTCCTCTTTAACTACCCCTGGCGATTGCCTAGCCAACAAGACCAGAGCCAGACAGAAGACCAGACAGAGAGAGAGCGTTGGAGAGGAGACACAGGTGCTGGAGAGAGGGGTACGCTTGTGGGGATCGAGAGGAAGATGTCGAGGTGGGGCTTGGCTGCCATCGCCGTTCTTGTGGCGGCGACGGCGCTCTTCGTCGCGGCGGAGGCTCAGCAGGGCCACCAGACAGAAAGGATCTCAGGTGAGGGGCCTTGCTCTTTTGATACGAACACCTTATCAGTTTCTGCAACTCGAACTACTTGATTTCTGTAAGGCTGTTTTGTGTCCATCTGGGAAAGCTGCCAAAGCAAGCATATTTTGGCACCTCACAGTATGGAATTTTTCATGTTTGATTTGGTTGTGGTTGCACTTTTCCTTCCTGAATCACATGTCCTGGTTCAGATTACATGCAAATGAACTATACAGAAAGGTGGAGGGGAGTAGTTCCTGTTAATGTTCTACCCCCAAATGATTTATATCGTTTCTTGTTCGATTCAGACCTCTTTTATTGCAAACCCTAATGCTATTGACACTTCTGTCGATGTAGTCAGGACATGTTGCTTGATTGCTTAGGGCAATCATGATTCATGCCATTTAGCAGTTAGGCCTGCACCTTGCTTACCTATGATACAATCCGTTCAACCAAAGTGCTATGTGACCCTGTTCTCAAACTTGGCATATTCTTTCCTCTGTCTCTGGGCAAAACTAATGGTGTACTGTGGAAACTGAAATGCAGGAAGTGCTGGTGATGTGCTGGACGATGACCCTGTTGGGAAGCTCAAGGTGTTTATCTACGATCTCCCCGGAAAGTACAACAAGAAGCTGCTGAAGAAAGACCCTAGGTGCCTGAACCACATGTTCGCCGCGGAGATCTTCATGCACCGATTCCTGCTGTCCAGCGCGGTCCGGACTTCCAACCCAGAGGAAGCAGATTGGTTCTACACGCCCGTGTACCCGACCTGCGATCTGACACCTTCAGGTCTCCCGTTGCCATTCAAGTCTCCGCGAATGATGCGCAGCGCCATCGAGCTGATCGCGACGAAATGGCCTTACTGGAATAGGTCGGAGGGGGCAGATCATTTCTTTGTCACACCACATGACTTTGGCGCTTGCTTCCATTATCAGGTACAGACACACATTGCAAATCCCTGCTGTTGCACACATTCTCTCATTCAATTAACTTAATAGTACTAGATGTAAAGCAATTGTTTAGTACTGAGTTCGAACAGCTGGGGCATATCTGATTGCAGCAAAGAACATGGGGACAATGGGGCAGGAAGATGCTGCTCTCATTATTTATGCTTATGAATGGGCACCTCTGACTTAATTACTTCAGTTTGCACATGTTCTGTCCCTTTGTGTCAGATAATGATTTATTTCTTTTTCAGAAAATAATAATAATGGCTGACTACTCTTTAGGTTGATGATTAACTGTCCAATTGAAAATAAGCACCTACGTCCCTCCGGGGACATCCGATAAAATAAGCACCTGCCATGGCATACCTTCTTTTCTTCTGACTGGCACTCTCTTGTTGCTTATTCCAACTCAATTTGTCTTTCCGTGACAAGAGCTTCCACTATTATTTCAGGAAGAGAAAGCAATTGGACGAGGAATCCTTCCCTTGCTTCAGCGTGCCACACTGGTTCAGACCTTTGGACAAAAGAACCATGTCTGCTTGAAGGACGGCTCCATCACGATTCCGCCATTTGCACCTCCACAGAAAATGCAAAATCACCTTATTCCCGGAGACACCCCTCGGTCCATCTTCGTGTACTTCCGTGGTCTGTTCTATGACACCGGCAATGATCCCGAGGGTGGATACTATGCAAGGTAAAAACTGTTGTCTGTCGAAAAAGAATACAACCAGTCTTTCTATGCTTCCTTGCATTCCCTCTTATTGTATTGTTGGTCTGACGTTTTTATGTATTCTACAGAGGTGCTCGTGCATCTGTTTGGGAGAACTTCAAGAACAACCCGCTGTTTGACATCTCTACCGATCACCCACCAACATACTACGAAGATATGCAGAGGTCTGTGTTCTGCCTCTGCCCATTGGGCTGGGCTCCATGGAGCCCCAGGCTGGTGGAAGCCGTGGTTTTTGGTTGCATCCCGGTGATCATCGCAGATGACATCGTCCTGCCCTTCGCGGACGCAATCCCATGGGAGGAAATCGGTGTGTTTGTCTCCGAGGAGGATGTTCCGAGGCTGGACAGTATCCTGACATCCATACCGACAGATGTTATACTGAGGAAGCAAAGGCTTCTCGCAAACCCTTCGATGAAACAGGCAATGCTGTTCCCCCAGCCTGCTCAACCAAGAGATGCATTCCATCAGATACTGAACGGGCTTGCTCGCAAGCTTCCACATGGCGAGAATGTCTTCTTGAAGCCCGGGGAGAGGGTCCTGAACTGGACTGCTGGCCCGGTGGGTGACCTGAAGCCTTGGTAGCATCTCTCACGGCGTAGAGATGTAAAAAAAAACCTTTTTGAAAAGAATTTTTTACAAACCTGATATAGTTTGCGCCTTATACCGCCATGGTTGCGTAGTGCTGACCATAAGCCAAATGTACATTTTCGTATCTCCTTTTCTGATAGCTATCATACCATATACCTTTGTCTCTTCTTCTTCTTCATTAGATGATGAAGTATGAACAATTGTGGATTTGTGGATATTATAATGAAAATTACAAGGTTTCGATCCTGTCAACTGTCTGTTGTCATCTCAACTGGGGCTTGCGACTTCCAATTGACAAACCTGCACATACTTTGTCAGTCATGTTCTAACGCATGACCCGGATGATGATTTTTATTCCTCCTCCGTGCATTTTTATGTCCTATATAAACAGTCATGAAAATATGAACTGTTGTAAGAACCGATAGTCGAACCCGCGCCTTTGTTTACTCCTCAGAGACTGGCGTTTGGGGCAATCTCATCTCAACAGTTGCTCAATGTGAGGTTTACAGTGACAGTCCGACCCTTGCTGGTAATTATCTTTACTGGTTGGCTACCAGAGATTGAATGCTTGAGTTTGATTTGGATGGACAGAGCCTTGCTGTGATCACGGTGCCTCCTGTTACTGATTTCCGACATTTCAGCTGTCACATCATCCAATGTGAAGATGGTACTGTTGGCTTCGCCATATTGTCCCTCACTTGCTTCAAAATGTGGCAGAGGAATGTTAATTTCCATGGTGTTGCCACATGGTTGCCCTGGAAGACCATTTAATTGCACAATATTCTTACGCTCCGTCCTCAGATTGAGGGAGCGATAAGACGGGTGAAATACTGGGTTATGATGAGGATAATTGGGTAATTTTTTTATTTGTGGATGCCAGTGTCTACACAGTTCATCTTATGTGAATGCAATCCAGAAAACTTCGTGAAACTTCTAATATCTGCAACATTGAAGGCTACTGTCCTTTCACAAGTTCCTATCCACCAGGTTTTTATGTTCTGAGTACACGGTTGCTCTAATACCTTCATTGTTCTTCTAAGAGTTCGCTGTCAAGAAACAACTAAAGCTTAGTTAGCAGTTGTCCTTTTTGCTAGATAGATGGGCTTGTAGCTGAATTGATTTTTCTGTTACCATTCCGTGTAGATACCCTACACTCTTTGGAGATACCGAAGTAACCGTCAAATGACTAAATGAGTAGACAAACTTGTAGCCGTATTTTTTTTTTTGCCCTCGCTTTTCAGATATACCGAATCAAATGTCTCGAGTAACTCATTTCGTTGCTTTGGAACCTCAAAGCTAGTTATACTCCTTTATTCAGTACTATCTGTCTTGATCTTGCTACTAATGTTATCTCCATAGTAACAACTTTACTTGAATTTATAACCTCTGAAGTAATAGATTTTTTCTAACCTGTTGAAGAGTGAACACCCCCTGCTGCAAGTGACTAGCGGACTTGTACCACACAGAGATATATTGAAATTTCTTGTCTATAATTGGGCTATATTTATCAAAGCTGAATACTCAAGATCCCTTTTGTTGCTGCAGTTTATTGTTTGGGCATATTCTTGTTTTGTTTGCTTGATACTTGTGAAAACATTTGGACAGTTTATCAACTAAAAATTTCAACATAAATTTTCTTTGTTTTTTTAAAGCAGATGTGTTTTTGTTTATTTATTGTTAGTATCAAAACTGGGTTCTAAAAGATCAATAAAAGGGAGTTATTTTGCTCAAGTTATATTTGTTGGCTCACCTCTGAGACTAACTCACTGTTGCCTTCCCTTCTCCATTTGTATTTTCCTCAGCACAGTTATTAATTGCGTGGCTTCTTATGCTTCTAGGCACACCCCTTGCTGGCGAATTTAATGGAGCTAAAATGTTGCACATAGGATAACTATCTGGTTTGATGTGCTTATTTGCTGAAATGGTTCAACAGGTAAGAAAATCTTAATATTGTTTGTGAGACCTGGAGACTCGATTATTCGATTTTCTATGGAAAAATATATATCTGCCATCATGGATAGCATACACCACAAAGTACTGTTTATTTGGCTGTTGGGATTCACTCATGTGAATAACACATCAAACAATTAAATTGACGGTGATGCTTAGAAAATAAAAATGACTCCTTGAACTGTAAAATGATATCCAGATGATCGAGATATTGAATATGGTATTGGTGTTGCAGTTGCTTGTGAGTGCCTATCTGGACATGCCTAGAGGTTTCCGTGGTTTAGCTGTATCATAGTCTGTAAGCTCGAAGCAATATATTGCCCCCTTTTGGCTTCAGCTTGTGGAGAAACCAGCTTTAGACCTCTGGGGAGAAGCTGTAAAAATATTAGTACTCCATTTTGTTATCACTTTATTACAAACATCAGCTTAAGTATTCAACTCCAGTATATTATTCCATTTTGGATATATCATAGTTTGTATTGCTTTTTATCATTCTGCTTTTTTTAAAAAAAAAAGTGGAGGCAAAAGACTTGCATCCTTCATTAATCAAGGAGGAGTGTCTTGACAAGACAAAGTACAAAGCAAAAAAAAAGTTTGACAGGGGGGGGGGGCTACTCTCCCGCTATTAGAACACTCAAATGTTTGGCGCTCGCGGAAACCCAAAATTTTGTCTCATCTTTAATCATCATTAAAAGGATCGGTGCAGGGGTGGACTTGTTGCGGAAGACCCTCGCGTTTCTCTCTTTGCAAGTCCAACTAATGACCATTCGGCGTAGATACCTACACTCTTCGGAAATACCGAAGCATGTGTCAAATGACTAAATTAGTAGACAAATTTGTAGGCATGTTTTCACTCTTCAGAAATACCGAATCAACTGTGATAAGTGGCGCATTTGGTTACTTTCGAACCTCAAAGCTAGTTATATTCTTTTATCCAGTACCATATGTTTTGATCTTGTTATTAGTGTAATCTCATAGCAACAACTTTTCTTTAATCTATGCCCTCTGAAGTAGTAATAGTTTATTTCTCACCTGTTGAAGAGTGAGGACTGCTACAATATTGAAACTTCAGAGTGCCACACAAAAAACAATGTCTGTTTGAAGGACGGCTCCAATTACAAATCCACCATATGCACCTGCGCAGAAAATGCAAGTCAGCATTTTCCCAGAGACACCCCTCAATCCATTTTCGTATCCTTCTATGGTCTGATCTACGATACTAGCACTGATTCTGAGGACGGATACTATGTATCCGAGAGAGTATCCTGACATCCATACTAACAGAGGTTATACAGAGTCTTGCAGACCCTTTGATGATGCTTTTCTCGCAACCTGCTCAAGCACGAGATGCATTCCATCATATTTGAATGGGCTTACCCGCAAGCTTTCTCATGGCAAAATGTCTTATTTTGCGCTTCTTAGTATCCATAAAAAACAATCCAGAACAGGTGAACTGTTGTATGAAGCAATGTCCTTTCACATAGGAACCTGTCAAGTTGATTTATTGGAGATTGGAAGTACCAATCAGGCTTATAGCAGCAGTCCTTTTATAAACGTCGCTTATTTCTCAAATAATAATTTTCAGACATGTGACTGAATTAGAGCGCCAAGCTGAAGCTCCCAACAGATGTTTGTTGGCTCCTGAAAACTGGAGTGAACTTCAGGCCTTTATGTTAGGCCTTCCTTAGAAAACCGGAAATTTTCAAGTTACACAGTTAAATTGACCTTGTGCTATAAGCTGGTCACTTAATCCACCTACTTTGACAGCCACTGCAAAATTTACCCTGACTGCGGCATTGCTAGTAGTTTCGCATAAGTCTACCTTTATTAATTAGTACTTCCCAAAACAGAGGGGATAAATTACATCCATTTCAAGAATTAAAAAAAGATGTCAGGCCTGTTCTTGACCTATAACATCAACAGGAAGCAATAGATGAAATGGTGTTCTTTATATAAAAAAAAAGATGAAATGGTGTTGGCGTCTACGCTCGCTTGGTTACTGTAAAAGAGCTCGACCTGTTGTTAGCCAGGCTTATTGCTAAGTGGTTTCATCTGGTAGCCTGTCTGGTAGAGCGATTTGACACTTGGAGTAATGATTAGGCATCTAGCTTCTAGTCTTTGTCCAAATGTTGCCGATACATTAAGCAAAACAAAAGCGTTTGGACATGTGACCGAATTAGCCAACAGACGTCTGTTGGCTCCTACGAAAACGAGAGGCGGCAGCGTCATCAGGACTTTTGCGCCATGGGCTCGCTTTTGTTAGGCCTTCCTCAGAAAGGGAAAAAGAAGTTCAGGTTGAAGACTTCTAAATTGGGCTCTTTCATGAAGAAATGAGGAAGAAGAAGACGAAGATAGATGGTTGGCCTCATCATCCAGTAATAATCCTCTAGCAAAAAACCACTTATTTTGTATTGCTTTTCGATCATTGAACGTCTGATGAAGATCCGAGAGCGATCAAACTTGTCCGGCTTCAGACCGCTGGTAGTATTCAAGTTGAGAGGCTATATATAATCGAGTCTGAATTCATCCTACAGTCGGTTGACAAGAATGCACATTTTCCCGGGATATTCACTTTGGCTCATAGGAGCATTTGCTCCCATTATGTGAATCAACATTTTGAAGTGTCAAAAAATTCTAAAATAAAATTTTACATGTACATCTACACATTTTATGTTAGTACACAAGTTTTCAAAAAAAAACTAAAAAAAATTGTGGCTCCTGTAAAAAAGACAAATTTTGATGCTATAACATGACTACGTACAGGGCATTTTTTTTGTCTTTTTTGTACACGCCATATAAAATATTGTTTCTCCACGAAAACTTGTACACTAACATAGAATGTCATGATGTACACCAAAAAAATTATGTCAGATTTTTTTGCCATTTTAAAATTATTTTTTATTATTTTGTATAATGGGAGCATTTGCTCCTATGAGCCAAAACGCCTCCTCCCATTTTCCCTCCCTATTCCGAACGGCGACGGAGGGTGAAGCTCCGTGAAATCAAATGCATTTTCTAGCTCGACCCAGAGAAACTAAACTCTCCTAAACTTGCAGGTAGGCAGGCGAGTAGGTAGGGGTCAACTCAGACAGGGAAGACGACGACATCTGGATCTTCTTACTGCTGAAACCTAGTAGTACCATACCTAACTACCGGCCGAGCTGTACGCCAGCCGACGGCGACGGGCGGCGGGCGAGCGAGGTAGCTGGCGAGACGACAGGCGCCGCTCGTCCGCTCCGAGTCAAAGCGGGGTGTACGCATCGATCGGCATGGCGTATCTGGATGTCATGGATTGATTGCGCGGCAAGCACGCATCCCGTTCCACCGACAGATTCGACGGCCCTCTTGAATACGCGGTTTGGAGACTCTCGCTGGAGCCCGCCAAAAAAGAAGCGACCCAACGCTTCCTTCCCCGTCGGTGCCGGATATTACTGGATTAGATTAGCAGCGTTAATCTCCGCGTGTTCCGGGGCCGATTGATCGTCTCCGTCTGCCTGAAAAAGCCTAACTTTTGTTTCCTTCGCTCACCTAACCCAACCGCCGTTCAGACGTACGGGGCGCGCGTAGCACTCCAGGACAGATAGAACGACCGCCACAGCTGTTCTTTAGCGACCAACATCAGGCTAATAACCCGGTGCATGATCCAGCTATATACCTAGAATTTGCTTTACTGATCAAAAGTTAATCCTGCAATTAGGTTAATGTCCCTGCATTTAGCTCTGCAAACTCATGGATCATGTATTTTTTCCGAAGAAAAACATCTAGCACACCACCGTAAATCGGCAAAGTTATGAGGCCATTTCGAAGAAATTAGGCTTGCACATGTCTCTGTACTTCGGCTCTCATATGATGTCAATGGATAAAAAGTATTGTGATTTTTGTGTTAAGAACCAACTTAATTTGGTGCACGCAAAATTGTTTTTCAGCACAAATCTTCTTTTTTACCGATGGAAGTATTCCTTTATAAGAGATTTTACACAACTATGATCAGGTGCAAATAAAATTGAATATATAACTTGCTCCAATGTTTCTAAATTTTGCTTTCAAAGCTAGTTCTTTTAGTGACTACCTTAAGGACGCGAATTTTTGGCACATGGGTGCTATGCACCCCATAAACCCGAAAATTTGTGGTCATTTGAAATATTGAGAAAAAATTCAAATCCTTCTAAAAACAAAGGATGATCAAGTATTGTAGTCGTATAAAAATATTTAGGCTCAAAATAATTCTCATGGTTTGTTGCAAAAAAGACAAATTTATGACGAATATAGAGTGAATAATACATGGACATGGGGCTTGTTCGATTTTGTAATTTTTAACCGGGTTACAATTATAGTAATTCCCTCGCGAAATATTTTTATACAAGTGCAATACTTGATCATCTTTGGTTCTCAAAAGGATTCCAATTTTTTAACCTTTTTTTGAATTATTGTTTTTTCATTTTGGATGTATTGTGTGATTGCACCCATGAGCATGGATGTATTTTACATACCTTAACACTTACTAGCTGAGCATAACAGCACATGCTCTTCGGTCAGAGATTTTTTTTTTTGGTATTTTAACAAATCTACACACCTATTTGGTTCAAAGGAATTTAGGAGGATTCTATTGCTTAAGAGTTTTTTCCTGTAGTTTTTCTTTGGTTTATATGGTTGAAAAGCATAGGGATTTTTCATATGTGATCTACTTTTCATGCAAATCCAAACAAAATTCCATTAAGTCCAACCTCTTTAAATATTTGTTTGTTTCAATAACAATTATGCCACATTGCCTAATGATTCAAAACATTTATGGGTTTTTGTAGTGGTGCAATTCGATGACTACTAAAGATGAAACCAACAGTGGGAGCGTATTTGATAAAGAAGGTGGCGAGTCTCGAATGCTGGTTGTTTAGTACAGCTTCACATTGTTCTTGGGCACATACTTCGACTACGGTGTGTCTAATGGTGACAACTTATGGCGTGCAATAACTCAGCTACCATCTCCAAATGGTTGCATTCAGAGTTCATAGGATCTCGTGCTTCCACATGCCTCACCACCATACATGTCTAGTGCTTAGTCTCAAAGTACAAAAAATTTAAAATATTCTTCTTAATAAATTATATAAATGTTCCTCTTAATAAATTATACTATATCAAATATCAATGCGATATTTTTACCATTAAGAAATGTTACTACTTCTCATTCGACCTAATTCCCATTCAAATGACGTCATCCACACAACGTACTACATGAATAATTTTGTATGATGTGAACTTTTTTACCTCGTCTCCGTTGCATTGCACTTACAAGTGAAAAAACTCTTTTGCAAGCTCATTTGCAAGTAAAAAAAGTAGTTGCAACCTACTTGTAATTAAAAAGATCACAGCTACAATCTCTCTTGCAAATCGTAAGACACACAAATCAAGGTACAAAACTACAAATCCGACGGTTCAGGAGTTGAATGAGCTCCAACTTAATTCTGATTCGACCAACTGTTCAGGAGTTGAATGAGCTCCAACTGTTTAAAAATACTTTTTTTTTTCACATAGCACTGGTCATGCCAAATGGATTTCGCGATATGATTCTTGATTTTTTTTGAAAGCCAATTCCCGTCCCCAAATTCGTGGACGCGTATGCGTATTTACAGATACGGTGCTGGATTTACTAGTGCGACCGTGTGCAGCACCTGCGATCACAGTACGGTGCTCCTTCCGTTTTCAGGGAGGTGAACGTCCCACCAAACCTGTTCCGCCGACAGCTAGCGCATCATTGACACCGAGAGCCGGCGAGACGGGACGCGGCTCCCACCATCATCCTCCACCTCCGCTCGCTCGCTCGCATTATTATCACCCTACGCCCCTCCTCTCCTCTCCGACTCCCCTCTGCTCGCCAACGAGCAGCAGCAGATTCACCTGCAGCTCCGACTCTCCCCGCTCCTAGTCCCGGCGCCGGCTGCTGAGAGCTTTGAGGAAGCACAGGAGGGGCGGCGGTGGCGGTGGCGGCGGGGATGGGGAAGCCGCGGGTAGCGCTAGCCCTGGCGGCGGCGCTCGCCCTGCTCCTCTCCTGCTCGGACGTCGTCGTCAGGGCGCAGGACACCGAGAGGATCGAAGGTATGTCAGCTCATACGCGCGATTCGTCTGGAGAAATAAAAATGCTCCCTTTCTTTGTTCAGCTCCTCGTGTTCTGTTCTCTTTGCCTCCGCTTTGCTCGCCGGATGTTCTCGTGTGCGCTAGATTGCTACAGAAATGCTCGCGCTTTGATCTGAGAATATCGGTGACGCTTTGGTCGCTGGGATCTGATTCCGGGGCGGGGAAAGCGCGTCCGAATCCTGCTGATTGAGCCTCTGAAAGTCGGGGAAGAAGCCCTGCGGCGTGAGATCTGCGGCTGTTAGACCAGCTCGTGATGCGATGCCGAACCCATCAAGTGTTCGTGCCAAGATCTCGAAACCACGATAAGATTTTTATTCTGGGTCGCATGTTCCGACCTCGGTCACCGACAGCAAGTAGCGCATGTCTGACTTAGTAAATACAAGCAAGATCCTCAGCCAGCCAAAAATTACCATCATTTTGGCATTATTAAGCCCCTCAACTGATTCTGGACTCCAGTCTAAATTGTCTGTTTCGTGCCAATTTATTGGGCAACAGCTCACACAAAGTCTAAAACTGTTCCGTAAATCTGTATCGTAGCTATGATTGTGCTGTGGCAGTACTTAGTTCTCACGTTATGTTACCCCAAATTACCCAACTTTAGTCATTATTATACCTCTCAACTGATTCCGGACTCGAGTCTAAATTGTCTGTTTCGTGATAATCTATTGGGCAACAGCTCACTCAAAGTCTCAAAACTGTTCAATAACTCTGTCTTGTAGTATGATTGTGCTGTTGCAGTGCTTAATTCTCACGCTTCCTGTGTGTGGCTATGATGGAAATTCAGGTAGCGCTGGTGACGTGCTGGAGGATGATCCAGTGGGGAGGCTGAAGGTGTACATCTACGAGCTGCCCACCAAGTACAACAAGAAGATGGTGGCCAAGGACTCCAGGTGCCTCAGCCACATGTTTGCCGCGGAGATATTCATGCACCGGTTCCTGCTGTCGAGCGCGACCCGGACCATGAACCCGGAGGAGGCCGACTGGTTCTACACGCCGGTGTACACGACCTGTGACCTCACTCCGTGGGGCCATCCCTTGCCCTTCAAGTCCCCGCGGATCATGAGAAGTGCAGTTCAGTTCATCTCCTCGCACTGGCCCTATTGGAACCGGACAGAGGGTGCTGATCATTTCTTCGTTGTGCCACATGACTTTGGGGCATGCTTCCATTACCAGGTGAGTCATAGAGCAAGAATGAAAAACCTGTGTCTTCTACCATCTATTACCACTGAAACATAGAATGAACATATTTCCACACATACTACCATGAACTTTCAGAATTGCCCATTCCCCTATGTAGCATGTTAAGGTCTTTCGAAATAAACTGCATGCTCGTGTATAGAACCTTTCAATTGATGTACATTTGGCATTCTCGTTGTTCAGGAAGAGAAGGCAATCGAGCGAGGAATTCTTCCATTGCTTCGTCGTGCTACGCTGGTACAGACTTTTGGGCAGAAGGATCATGTGTGCCTAAAGGAGGGCTCAATCAACATTCCACCATATGCTCCTCCCCAGAAAATGAAAACTCACCTTGTTCCCCCAGAGACCCCGCGGTCCATCTTTGTGTATTTCCGAGGTTTATTCTACGATACAGCGAATGATCCCGAGGGTGGTTACTATGCAAGGTAAGGACCTGAAACATGTAGTACCTCGTAATCATTCTTAATGAATTATTGGGGCACAGAAGTCTTGACGTACCTGCTATATGCAAATGCAGAGGTGCTCGTGCATCGGTGTGGGAGAACTTCAAGAACAACCCTCTTTTCGACATCTCGACGGACCACCCACCCACCTACTATGAGGACATGCAGCGCGCTATATTCTGCCTGTGCCCGCTGGGCTGGGCCCCGTGGAGCCCCCGTCTGGTGGAGGCCGTGGTGTTCGGATGCATCCCGGTGATCATCGCGGACGACATTGTCCTGCCCTTTGCCGATGCCATCCCGTGGGACGAGATCGGTGTGTTCATCGCAGAGGATGACGTCCCGAAGCTGGACACCATCCTCACGTCCATCCCGATGGAGGTGATCCTGCGGAAGCAGAGGCTGCTGGCGAACCCGTCGATGAAGCAAGCCATGCTTTTCCCGCAGCCCGCCCAGCCTGGCGACGCCTTCCACCAGATTCTTAACGGTCTGGCGCGGAAGCTCCCGCACGACAAGGGCGTGTACCTGACCCCGGGGCAGAAGGCACTGAACTGGACCCAAGGCCCTAAGGGCGACCTGAAGCCATGGTAGGTAGCAGCGCATGGCGCCATGAGCTGATGGTGTTCAGTCAGAATCAAATGAGAGGACTGATGAGTATACCAGCCCAGCCAAGCCAAGCCATTACTGTCAAGTGTAAAGCTCCTTACTTCCTACTGCCTTGCTTCTTTTTGTGGCGATGTGCCTGCCTACCTTCCATGTGTAACATGGTTACCTTGTTTTTTGTTGCCCTAGTGCTAGACTACTACTGCTGTAGGTGATGATGGATCTGGATCATATAGTAATTATGTATATGACCTTTGTGTTACATTGCTATATATATGCCGATCTGTAATGCAAAAAATAATTAAGTAATGTTAACAACACATCACTGCTATCCAGGGTCCAGACCTAGAGAGAGATTGCTTCTTGCAATGCAGATGCGGTTCGTGCCTGCCCTTGCACTATCAGAATTCAAAAGGCAATACAGTAATGTGATATTTCGTTGATACGGTAACAGGATTTGTAACAAACAACACATGGGTTGAGTACCAAATTGTCGGTATGATGTGTATCCAGGTACATATGGGACGGTTTTCATTTTTTTCTTTTACTTCAAAATAATTGTTGAAAATTCAGGCCTTGTAGGGCATAAAGGAGTCAACACACCCCCCCCCCCCCCCCTCCTAGTCCTGCAGCGTCTTCCTAGGAGTTGTGCGGTCAAACTTCGGTTACTTTTCTCGCAATTGTTTCTTATTCTTATTCTCAGCCTAGCGATCAAAATCCTGTGCCTCACCCCATGAGGGCTCCTTTGATTCAAAGGATTTGCATAGAAATTGTGTAGGATTTGGTTCCCATGGGAAAATTTTCTATACACGTTGTTTGATTCATAGGAACATATCCTATAGGAAAAAATCCTATAGGAATTTTGTAGTGTAATTCCTATAGGAAAAAACCATTAGCTCATACCTCATGAAAAAATTCCTTTGCTACAATCAAACAAACTTCATCTTCCTATAGGATTGAAGTAGCCATGCCATTCAAATCCTATACCTTTCCTATTCCTATGTTATTTCTATCCTTTAAATCAAAGGAGCCCTGAGAATTTGTCATAATATGTCTGACCAAACCTACAACCTACATGGGAGGGATGAAGATATAGGTTAGAAGCAAAGACTTCACCATAACTAGAGGATAGCAGTATTGGCATGTGTTTCTATAAATTACAACAAAGATATAGATTTACAAAATATTTGCATCGTTAACAAAGATATAAATTGGCGTGTGTTGAAAAATGGAAACATTACCAGGCTTTGGAAAGATTCTATCATGGGCGAGCAACCTTTCTGTGATAAATTTCCTGTTCTTTTTAACCTATGTCAGGTGCAGGATTGTACCATTAAAAGTTGCAGGGAGGCAAACTTTGAAATCCCTTTTCGCAGACGTTTGAGAGGTGAGTTAATTGACCATTGGCAATATATCTTAAACATCTTGTTTTCGATTCCCCCTTGTGATGATGATGACAAAATTGCTTGGTCTTTGAACAAGAATGCTGTTTTCTGTACACTCTTTTGGAAAAACCCCTAGCCGGATGTAATAACAAGTGGATTTGGAAAGCTAAAATGCCACTGAAAATTAAGATTTTCATGTGGCAATTTTGCCAAGATGCTATCCTTACTCGAGAGAATATGAAAAGAAGGAAATGGCCCGGATCACCAACTTGTTCCTTCTGCAGGCAAGTCGAGTCGAATGATCACATCTTTTTTACCTGTAACACTTCGAGAGTGGTTTGGGGGGGGTTTTGGCTTCGGCCATGAGGGTGAGATGTATCCCTACTTCTTTTTGGCAAGCCATGGCTTGGCTTCATACTTATTCCCCTGGCTTTGAGAAATTCTATACCATCATCATTGCGGCTGTGTGTTGGGCGATCTGGAATGTGAGGAATAAGATCACTTTTGATAAACATATCCTGAGATCGCCGAGTGAAATTTCATACTTTGCGGTGGCTTTGATTGTTTACTGGACAGGTTTACAAAAAGCGGAGGACAAGAGCTACTTGATCGAAGGCGCGGAGAAGATGGCTCAGGCGGCGGCAGCAGTCTACTCAAGGCGTACAACAACTTCGCCAAACCAGACGCAGCTGCTGTTGATCAAGGGAGCCTAAAAGACACTCTTGCTGGCCGAGTTTGCTAAGAATTGAAGATCATCTCAGGCTTTTGCTGTTGAAAACTGCTGCTTCCTTTGTTGTTGTGTTATCCGCTGTCCCCTTAGTTGTGTGTGGTGTGAACCTGTTTGTCTAGAACTTGTTATAGGTGGTGTCAGGTTTTCGCCCCATAGTGGACATCTCGATGTCGAGTATCCACAGTGGGTTTCCTGGCACTGCCCCAACTCGCTTCCCTTCTCCCTACCCCTCTCTGTTGTAACATAACTGAACTTGTTCTTTCCGTTTTTGCAATGGAAAGGGATGGAAGTCCGGTTGGAAAAATATTTGCATCGTTGATGCAGAATGGAAAAATATCCATACCCAGTTGTCAGCTAAATTTAACGTGTGATAGGATTAAGGGTGGTTGGACCGCCACCACCAACTGAAATTTGTATAGGAGCAAAGTTGTGCCAAGCCAAGCAAAAGGCAAAGCCGGAAGGCTAAACAAAAAGGGAAAAGAAGCAAAGTGTGTTTTTTAGCTCACGGGCAAAACATAAGCATATGTCAAAGTTGTTTTCAGCTAGGATCACAAGCTAAGCAAAAAAATGTTGGTGTGAACTGTGAACTGTGAAGCTTGAACACTACAGACTTTTTCGAATGGAGAAAAGCGAACGTACAAATTGGGCCAGGGATTTGAGAGGAGAGGACTCTTGGTTGACTGAAATGGCAAAGAGTGTGACGATAGGGCCGACCTCATGGCTTTAGCGGGCCGCCGTATATGAGTACCTGGTATGGGCTAAAACGAGCCGCGCTAGAACGATAGAAAACGGCCAGGCGGAGCCCAAATCTGAGCTCTTGTTAGTTTATCTGCTAGTGACGGACACGACACTAAGGGTATAACTAATTGTGAAGCAAACAGCGGGGATAGCTCAGTTGGGAGAGCGTCAGACTGAAGATCTGAAGGTCGGGTGTTCGATCCACCCTCACCGCAATCTGTTTTTTCTTCCTCCGTTGTAGCATTCTCAACGTTTTTTTACCTGTGGGTACTCTTAATCACTGTGCCATAAAATTGGTGACGGTGGGTATTCTTGATCGTTTGCGGGGGAACACACATCACAATGGTTTTTTTCACCTCACAAATCACAATGTTAATTTGCCGTGAAGATGCCAAATCACAAAAGCTGAAGCTTCTTGTCGCTTCAGGGGTAGAAATGAAAAACTAGACAAAGTGTCAAACTGAAAGCTATACGTTCATGAACGCGCTCGCAAAATGGCACGACAGTCGGCTGTGCGGTAGACGTAGCGCGCGACGCCCGGACTGCAGAACTTGGCCATCCGATGGCAGCGCATCGCGCAGGGAGACATGCTCTTGAACGTTCCCTGTTCCACCATCAATCATTCCTAATAATGCTTGTTTCGTGACAGTACCATGTCTGTTCATAACTGAACAATGGTGTTCCTATATGAATATTGGCCGGTCGCAGTCCTTGGCGAGAGGAGGTCTCAAACGTAGCGATTCGCTATTCGATCACTGAATTAATGGACGCTTGTCGACCTTAGTTTATTAGCTGCGGGTAGGCGGCCAGGAATATCTTGGTCCGTTCCCGGACTTTCTGGTGCTAGCTACGGCCATAACGTGATGTCATACGAGAATTGATCCCAAAGCTTTCCCTACCGTTCATTCCCAAGAGTACAGGTAGACCGTCGTGTTTTGGGGTTGCCCCTGTACCCGATTCATGTGTCTGATGGAGTAAATTTAGGCTATATGGTTTCCTATTCGGTAATCCCAGACCTATGGAATTATTCATACGGACAGGCCTTATGGACGGATGTGGACTGTAAAAATGATCATGTAGCCGTAGAATTACTCTTTCCTATTTGAGGACAAGGAAGTATACAACTGAGTCTGCATGGCGACTGTTTCGATGGAGCCGGTTGATTAAACCGCAAGGAACACATGACGATGCGTTGATTTATTCAAGCGCCATCACTCTCCCTCTAACTCTCTTTCTCACATTCGTCGAAGGAGGCATCTTTTTTGCAGTACTCTGCCAACAAGCTCAAACTTGGCACTGAAAGCTCTTCCAAGGTTGATGGAGAGGGCAACTCCTCCAAGAGGCCAAGGGGGCTATGGAGACCAACCACTTCCATAAGGAAGTATCTCCAACCTATTTCTTGAAGGTGCCATCAGCATCCGTTTGGATACGCTCCCCATCCGTAATTCCTTCAAGAAGGAGCTACCATCATGAAGAGCATAACTGTGAAGAAAAACATCATATGTAACTAGATGGTGAGGCTCGAGGATGTGGACGGGAGGGTCATCATGCATCAGATGTAGCGACACCTAATGTGTATAGAGTGACCATCTTCAACTACTCGTGTGCAGAGGTGCTTGTCAAATGCACCGAGCACGATGTAGCCATTGCCACGATGGACGAGGAGTAGATGCTTGGAGTTGTCATCTTAAGATTGTTTATCATGAATTTAATTATGTTTGTTCCGTTAACAAGTATGTGTGTGAATTCCCCTTTACCAAAAAAATACAAGTATGTGTGTCGGTGAACTAAGGGCACGATTGGTAGATGTTTTTCGTCTCCCTCTAGCGCAGTGTCCTAGGGTGCATGGACACCGGAAAACATGAAACAAAAACCTTGTTCTGCACAATGTATGGTAGGATGCACATCCCGCTTTTGCACGAAGAGAGAAACGGGAGCTTGGTGTTTGTTTGTTTGCACTCGATTTGGTTACCAACTGAACATCCTTTAGCAGTCACACCTAAGCACCATCAGCAGGTGCATGTATACATGTAAACACACTGTAGTAGGTGTATTCGCCTACGTCCGTTGAAACGATAAATTTACAACATCATAGTTGTGTGAAACAGCAAGATCAAATTACTGACATGGGGGTAGCACATCAATGACCATAAGTTATGGAATTGGGTTTTAGGGAAGAGGATGCGTTGCTGGCTTTATTGGTGTACAAACAATAGAACACACGGACACGATTTACCCAACTTCAGGCCCTCAGAGGGAAAATCCTACGCGATGCTTGCCTTCTCTCAATTGATGATGATTAGGTTTACAATATCGTCGTGATGGCTATGGTGTGATCTAGGGTACGTATCATGGATCTGTTATCAAGTGTCCACCCCATCGATCCCTCCTGGTCCTTATATAGGAGGTCAAGTCTCAGAACTTCGGGTCGGTTACATGTTCGACTATATATCCCTGTATGGGCTTGTACTTCTGTTGCACGCCAGGTTCTTGGACGTCGGTTGCTTATTGTGCCATGGGATTTATGGGCCTTTCGTTTGGATCGATCGCACCCGGTATTGTAATGGTAAGGTTTGATAAGATCATTCTAACACCAATATGTGGCCAGATTATAATTATTGGCTCATCAGAACAATAAAAGAATGAACAAATATACAATGTGCCTCATATATCCATCGAGATGAAACAGAATATACCAAGTATGATGCACAAGAACTTTTTGAGGCAGAACACAAGGTAGATACAGATCATGTTGTTAACAATTTAATCACTCAGCCAATATATTGAACATTTGTAAGTTGGTAGCCTCATTTTTTTGGATAAAAGTTGGCAGCCTCCATCTTTTTGCGAGAAATCCACCGATCTATTAATAATCATCAATAGTAGTACAAATAACCAAAAAAGTAAAGAAAATTACAAATTGGTACTCGGACCACCTAGCGACGACTACAAACAGTAGCACGAGCCGAAGGCGCGCCGCTGTCCTCGCCCCTCCATCGCCGGAGTCAGGCAAAGCTTGTCGTAGTAGAGCTTGTTGTAGTAGACAGACGGGAAGTCGTCGTGCTAAAGTCCTAAAGGACCAGCGCACCAGAGCAGCAACCATCGCCAATGATGACAACCGTAGATCAGAAGAGACTATCATGAAACCACACCAATAAACACGAAAACCAACCGGATCCCAGGAGATCCGACGGGCACAAAACTCCACGCGCCCTCCGTCAGCGCTAGATGCACCACCGGAGCGAGGATAGGGCGGGGAGGACCTTATTCTGACTTTAGGATGTAGCCGCCGCCTCACCATCCTAAAAAAGAGACTGAAAAGCAAACTAAATTAAGAACGGAAACTCCCCGCCGGCGAGGGACCGTGGTCCGCCACACCTCCAAGGCCCCAAGGCCACCGGAGGCGGAGCGGACCGGCGGTATCGCCGGCGAGGAGGTTTATCATGCAAGACCAAGAAGAATTATATGCCAATATGTTATTGCACGGCCCTAGGTATTGCAAGAAATTATTAGATACTATTGTGCTACTCGTTTAAATTATTGGTCATTCACAAGTTTTAGAGCCTCATACTATCATCGGACACACAAATCGCAGGGACTAGGTTAGTGAACATAGTACATTGCTAACCATCACTATTAGTAGAATGTACATGTTTCATTAACTCCATCCCTTGACTTAGGCCACATTTACATCATTGGCCTCAAACACCAAATAAAAAAAAGGCCTCATAATTAAACAGAGCATTCTTAGAGACGCAGCAAGCGAATGAAGAGAAAACACATACACTATTCTATGGAAACAACTCGAGATTCGGTTGCACCATCCCTTGAATATCTGATTAATCATTGACCTAAGAAATGGACCCACCCCACATACACTCCTATGTTTCCCTCCTTCAAAATTCAAATTTGTCAGCACCTATCCCCACTACCCTTTTATCCACCTCCTCTCCTTCTTCTCATCTACTCCATCCTCTCCTCCTTTTACTCCTCATTTCTCTCCTCCAACATCTCCATCCTCTCCTCGTCCTACTCCTCCTTTTTCTCCTCCAACATCTTCATCCTCTCCTCACCCTCCTCTCCGGTGCACCTCTCTTTTCCTTCCTTCCTCCTTCCTCTCCAACACCCTACCTCCTCTTCAGCCTCCTCTCCTCCTTCCTTCCTCTTCCATCTCCCTCATATGCTCCTCCTCCATATCCCTCCTCTCCATCTCCCTCCTATCCTCCTCCTCCTCCTCCTCCTCCTCCTCCTCCTCTCCAGCCTCTTCACCTCCTTCTCCGGCAGCTGACTTATCCGTAGAATTTCATCTCTTAAGAAGAAAGACTCCATCCCTTCCACTTGTCGCGTAAAACCATACAGCGCCGCCCATGCGCTTCCCAAGGTAAACATTGTCATGTAATTTGTCTATTGCCTTGCTTTTTTGTGTTGTTATTCACTTCTGACAAACTTTCCCTCTTTTTATACAGGATCATCCAAATCTTGTTTCACTTCCTCCCCTTCCTGAAGGTGGAGAGGTCGAAGAAAGGGTTGTTATCTCCGATGATAACCCAGATGCCCCCTCCTTTACAAATGAACCCGCAGAATCTCGAAGATCTGCGGGATCCGACGAAAAAGAGGATGTCTCTGAAGCCACTGCGTCGGCACAATCTCTTCCTCCCGCTGTTTCTCCAAGGAACAAGAGGAAAAGGGATGATGTCGAAGATTCCGGCACTTCCAAAGTCGACGAAGCTGTTCCTTCGCACCAGAAGGCAGGCTATGATCCATACCTTGAGTCTATCATCAGTTCGTAAGTACCCTTTTTCTTGTTTACTTGTACTCAAAAATTCTTATCTATCTTGCTTTTTTACATTGTCGACGCTTTCTTTTAGTGATGATGAAGAAGAAATACCCACTGCTGATGTGGCTGCTCGAACGAGCACGTCACATACTTTAGTTGCTTCGGAAACGCCGGTCGAAGGAGAAGAAACGTCGCCTCCTCGACAAAATGTCGGCGCTGCTACTCCTCCGGCAAGCCCCCTTGTCCCTTCACCAAAAAGGGCAAGGGTTGAAATAAATCCCGAGCTTACTCTTCAATCGAGTAGCTCTTCTAACCCTCTCTTGGATGATGTAAGTTGCTAACACTCTTGTCGTTGTTTATATTTTCTCTGGTTGCTCTATATGTCGCCATTTTCCTCATGCCAACATTTTCTTTCTTTGTTTCTCTTTAACAGCCGATGATCAAAGAGCTTCTTCGCATCGGTGCCCAATTCATTGGGTACCGTGATTACGCCAGCAAGACTGAAGGTAATGCTCGACTATTTTTTGCTTCCTTTCTGCATGACTTGTCGACGTTTATAGCCAGTCTTTTTTTTTTCCTTTTTTCAGAGAAACTGGCAGAAGCCAACGAACGTGCTGACACGCTTGCTCTAAAGTTAGAGCAATGTGAAGAGGCTCGTAAGAAATCCGAGTCAGATGCGATTAAATCTAGGCAAGAAGCTGACAAGGCCAAGTCTGATGCTGCTGGTGTCGAAGATCTTCGGAAACGTCTGCATGACGCCGAGACTTCGCTCAGTGATCACATAACTGCGCAATCTGCTCGCGAAGCGGCGATCACCAAACGCATAAAGACGCAAAGTCGTCGATTTGTCGGTAAGCCTTTGCACCATTGCATACCCTTTGGGTTTTCCTTTTTTGCACTTGTTTGTTGACACAAATTTCTATTTTTGTTTTGTCAGATAGGACCTCGCAAGAATTTGAGCTTGAAGATCCTGACAACGATGCTCTTCTGGACGCCGTCTCATTCCTTGAGTTTCATGGGTCGGAAGCGCGTGAAGGCATGGATGAAGCCAGGGCGGGGTTGTCGAAGCTTTTCCCCTATTTCTTCCCGAAGAAAGAGGAGCCTGCAACTTTCCTTAGCCTTGTCAAGTGCTTCAATCCTCCCGAAGATCTTGGTCTGAAGTTGCGCCATGAGAACATGAAGATTGCCGTGGAAAGCATTGTTGCCTTAGTTGCTGATAGTCAACAAACTATTGACTGGGCAAAAGTTGGCGACACGGAGCAAATAGAGCAAGCAAAATGGCGATCCTTGATTAAGGCGGCAAAGCTTAACACGAAGAAGATCCTGGCCTATCTTGGGATCAAGCCATCTTCGACTCCTAGCTCTTCAAGGCCGGAGGTCTAGTTTTTGCTTTCTTTCTTTCCTTTGCTTTTGTCGCCATTCTAGTCTTGGCGACAAGTTTCCAGCCAGTCCCTTAGGAGAACTCCTTTTGTAATGGCCATGTAAATTTTCTACAATCAATGAAATTCCTTTTGATGCTATCTTTGATTCGGGAATTTTCTTTTCCAGTTGATATTTGACAATTACTCAACGAATCCTTCTCCTCCCGATGCTGCTCCTGCGTCTTCCTTGTCGAAGAAAGTAAGAAACGATGACAATTACCTTGAAGGGTCTTCCAACACACCTTTGTCGGAAGATTTACAAGAACTTCGACAACAACTTCAGTCCGTGAAGAAATAGTCGCTTATGCTTATGGAGCAATCCCGAGAATCTTCTCAAAGGGAGAAAGTTGCGCTTCAACAAGCTCAAGATGCCATAACTGAAAAGGACGCCGCTGTTGCTGAGGCTGCCGCAGCTTCATCTCGGGAAAATTCTATGCTCCAGCTGCTAACAGATGCTAGCTTGGATATGGCGGGTGAGTTTCATTGTCTTTGTCTTGCTTATTCTTTTCCTTTGCTGCTTGCTTCCTTATTGCCCACTGAGTTATTTTAAGAAACAATAGGTGCTTTTTTGGATACTACAACTGAAGATGAACGTGTCGAGGCTCGTTCCAATGTTCTTCTTCGGCTTGCGCGTGAACATGGGTCGACTTTTTGGGGCACACCTGAACGGACTCGCCAAATCGTGAGATTTCAAGATCGTGCGCTTCAGGTTCGCGAGTATCTTGACTTCTGTACAAGGACTTTGTCTCTGGTTTATGGTACTATGTTTCCTCGCAATAAGATGCCAGAGACTCTTCCTGCATTGATGGACAAATTTCGAGATGCTCCTCGCATCCACGGCTTTGTACGAGCTCAACTAGCTGCTGGCGCGAGGTTTGCGATGATCATGATAAAGATTTGCTACCCGAAGTTAGACATAGGGCAAGTTGTCCCAAAGTGCCTGGAGAAGATGTCGAAGAAGAAGAGAAACTTCGGCAAGTACGATGACATTGTTACTCCTGTTGCTGAAGATATGATGGATGAACTTCTTCGGATGGATTCCGAATTCTTCGTGAAGGGTAGCTACGCTGAGCATAGTACCCGCGCTGTAAATAATGAGCGTTTGACCATAGATAATATATTGGGAAATTCTTGAAGACGAAACTTATTCCGAAATTTGTATCCTGTATAAACGAGCTATATTGTAAAGTCATTGTGTTTTATTTTTGTCGCCAAGCCCCGGGCGTTTTGATTGCGATTGTTTATTATAATGCGAGGTTGTCCCAAGGCAAGATAATATACACTGTGTACTATTTTTGCGGGGTGCAAGCCCCCGAGCTTTTTGTTGATCACTATTTTGTCGATATCTCTTTTTGTTTTGGCGAGGTATTTTTTTTATCAAGGCAGGATGCTTCTTCTTGCGTTCGTCGGCACTGTGTTTATATATATTGTATCATGTAGGGGAAAACCCCTGATCTTGTCGGGAAAAAGATATGTACTTCCACTATCTTTATTATATTGCAGCACCGCGAGCCCGCCTCATTAAAAACCTTCTCCGGCCCCACTCGGTGCCCCGAAAAAGGAAAAGAGTGCGTCTGAAAACTCGCGGGCGTTTCAGTACATTGTAGCTTTACAAAGGAGGACTATATTTTCGACATCTAGGCGTAGAAACGCCTGAGCTGTGCCACGTTCCAGGGATTTGGCTCGTCAATCCCTGTCTTCTTGTCTTTGATTCTGTATGCTCCTCCTTCTATTACTTCTGTGACGATGTATGGTCCTAGCCATGGTGACTCGAGTTTTTCATGGCTTTTTTGATTGAGTCGTAAAACCAGGTCACCAACTTGGAAAGATCTTGGCCGCAATCGTCGACTGTGATAGTTTTTCAGGTCTTGCTGATATTTGGCGACTCGTGACAGGACTTCGTCTCGAGCTTCATCGAGTGCGTCGACATCATCCTCCAAAGCTTTTCTCGAAGTTTCTTCGTCATATTCTGCGACTCGTGGAGAATCGTGTTCTATTTCTATCGGCAAGAGCTGCTTCAGCTCCGTGGACCAAAAAGAACGGCGTTTCTGCGTCGCTCGTATTTGGTGTTGTTCGAATACTCCACAAAACACTTGGTAGCTCCTCTGGCCAAGTATGCCTAGCTTTTTCCAAGGGTCCTAGCAGGCGCTTCTTGATGCCATTGGCCTTTTCGACTTGACCATTGGTCTGTGGATGTGCGACAGACGCAAAACTTAGTTTTATGCCCACCTCTGCGCAATATGCTTTGAACTCCTTGGAAGTAAAGTTACTGCCGTTATCTGTGACGATGCTGTGAGGTACTCCAAAGCGAAAGACAATGCTCTTCACAAACTTTATTGCGGATGCTGCATCTGGTGAATTTATTGGCTTCGCCTCTATCCACTTGGTAAATTTGTCGACAGCCACTAGCAAGTACTCATATCCTCCTGGCGAAGCTTTGTGCAATTTACCCACCATGTCGAGACCCCATTGAGCAAAGGGCCAAGACAGTGGGATTGGCATAAGTTCCGCTGCTGGTGAGTGAGGTCTTGCCGCAAATCTTTGGCACGCGTCGCAAGTTCGCACTATTTCCTTCGCATCCTCGATTGCTGTTAGCCAATAAAATCCTGTCTCGAAGACCTTAGCCGCGATAGCTCGCTACTCGCGTGGTGCCCACATATTCCTTCATGCACGTCCTTCAGGATGATTCTTCCTTCTTCGGGTGTGACGCACCGTTGTAGCACGCCCGAAATACTTCGTTTGTACAGCTCCCCTTTAACCACAGTGAAGGCTTTTGATCTCCTGATTATTCGCCTTGCTTCGACTGGATCGTCGGGTATCGTTTTCCTTAGGATGTATGATATGTAAACCTGCATCCATGGAATTTGCACCATCATGACTAACTCTTGCTCTTCTTCTTCTTCTGCTGTGTCTTTGGCGATACTCGAGGGTTTCTCCTTCTTCTCCTTCTTTGTTTTTGCTGGCTTTGTTGATCTCTCGCTAATCTCTTCCCAGAACACGCCTGGAGGGATTGCGAGGCATTGCGACCCGATGTTTGCAAGAACGTCGGCTTCATCGTTGCTCATCCTGCTGATGTGGTTTACCTCACAACCATCAAATAATTTTTCCAGCTCACTGTACACCTCTTTGTATGCTATCATACTTTCGTTGACTGCATCGCATTGATTCATGACTTGCTGTGCCACCAATTGTGAGTCGCCGAAAATTTTCAATCGGGTTGCACCGCAAGCTTTCGCCATCTTCATCCCGTGTATAAGAGCTTCGTATTCTGCTTCATTGTTAGACGCGTTTGGGAATGTCATCCGCAAAACGTACTTCAATTTGTCGCCTTCAGGTGATACCAATATCACGCCTGCTCCAGCACCTTCCAATCTCTTGGACCCGTCGAAGTTCATGGTCCAAGTTCTCGATAAATCTGGGGGTCCCGTGTTTTGTAGCTCCATCCACTCTGCAATGAAATCTGGTAAGACCTGCGACTTTATTGCTTTTCTTTTTTCATACGTGATGTCCCGAGGGGAAAGTTCTATTCCCCAAAGGGAGACACGACCCGTAGCTTCTGGGTTGTTCAGTATATTTGATAAGGGAGCCTCATTGACCACTATTATCGGGTGCGCCGAAAAGTAGTGTCGCAATTTTCTTGCTGTCGTGAATACTCCATATGCTAGCTTTTGATATTGCGGGTACCGCTGTTTTGATGGAGACGAGTACTTCGCCGATGAAATATACTTGGCCTTTGAACTCCATGAAGCTTGCCTTCTTCTTCCCTCTCGACTACTAGGGCCGTGCTGACCACCTGAGGTGTCGCTGCAATGTACAATAGGAGAGGTTCTTTCTCTTTTGGCGCCACCAATATCGGTGGTGTCGAAATTGCTCGTTTGAGATTCTCGAAAGCTCTGTCTGCTTCCTCGTTCCATTGAAATTTTTCCCCTTGCTTGATCAATGCATAGAACGGCAGCGCCTTTTCTCCTAGTCTCGGCGACGAATCGCGCTAAAGCTGCGACTCGCCCCGTTAGCTCGTTGTATTTCTTTCAACTTTGTTGGCTTTCTCATAGTAACGATGGCCTGTATTTTTTCGGGATTAGCTTCAATCCCTCTTGCTGATACTAAGAACCCGAGAAGTTCTCCAGCTGGGAACTCCAAAAGAGCACTTTGTCGGGTTCAGCTTGAGGCGGAACTTGTCGAGGTTGTCGAAGGTTTCCTTCAAGTCTTCGATCAAAGTCGACCCTTTCTTTGATGTTATTACGACATCGTCGATGTAAACTTGTACATTTTTCCCGATCTGTGTTGCTAGGCACTTCGCATCATCCGTCGATATGTTGCTCCCGCGTTTTTCAGACCAAAGGGCATTGTTTTGTAGCAAAACACGCCATAAGGTGTGATGAACGGCTGTCTTGGCTTCATCTTCTTCTTTTAATCTGATCTGGTTATAACCAGAATATGCGTCCAAGAAGGAAAGACGTTCGCATCCTGCCGTGGAGTCGATGATTTGATCGATCCTTGGGAGGGAAAGTGATCCTTGGGACAATGTTTATTGAGACACGTGAAGTCGACGCACATGCGAAGGACTATTGTGTGTTTCTTCGGCACCATCACTGGGTTAGCTACCCATGTGGCTTCTGTAGATATTTCTCTGATGAACCCAGCATCTTTGAGTCGATCTATTTCTGATAACATGGCTTTGCGGCTAGGTTCCGAAAAACGCCGCAAAGGTTGCTTTACTGGTCGTGCGAGAGGATCCAAATTGAGGTGGTGCTCGGCAAGTTCCCTGGGTACTCCTGGCATGTCGGCTTGGACACCATGCGAAGATTCTCCAGAGTGCTCACGGAGGAACTCGACGAGCGCGCTTTCCTATGCGACATCCATGTTTGCGGCAATGGACGTCGTTTTCTTTGGATCTGTCGGGTGGATCTGTACCTCTTTTGAATCCTTGGTTATATTGAAAGTTGGCTCCTTAGAAGATCTTCCTACCTCTGGCAGCACATCATAATCAGTGAACCTTGGTGCCGCATATTCTGCTTGCATCCCGAAAGTTTCTAACAGACGATGAAAATCTTTGTCGCATTTATCGGATAATGCAAAGCTTCCTTTGATTGTGATAGGTCCTTTAGGCCCAGGCAACCTCCACAACAGATATGTATAATGCGGCATCGCCATGAACACTGGCATACGCTGGTCGTCCCAACAAAGCGTGATATTGCGACGGGAAATCCACCACTTCGAACTCCGGATTCTCTATCCTCGTAGTTTTCTCGGGTTCCAAACCGAACGTCGAGGTTGATCTTGCCCAATGGGTAACTTGGCTTCTACTGGTGTAATCCCGTGGAAACGTGTGTCGGTTGGTTTCAGATTTGCTAGGGATATGTTCATCTTCCTCAATGTATCCGCATACATGAGGTTTAGCTGCTGCCGCCATCTATGAAAACTCTCGACACGTCAAAACCAGGCGATTACGGCGGGTAAGATGAGTGCCGATTGTCCTGGTCGAGGGACTTGCTGCGGATGGTCTGCGATTGTGAAGCCGATGTCTTGCCCCGACCAATTTAAGTACTCGACTCGTTGGTGGAGGCATCTTCTCTCGCCATGAACACTTGTCGAGATATTACCTTCGCGCCCTGTTGGATGGCCTAGCTTTCGAATCATCGAGACCACACCGTTAGAGTTGGGGTCAACATATGGAGGTGGATGTGGTGCTGCCGCAATTCTAAGCGCGGTGTCGATTTTCGTCGGTAATTGCGGGAGGAGGTGGAAGGTGAATCTCGCTCCTTGGCTCCCGAGGATTTCTGTTATTTGCTTGGGCATTTGCGATTCTCGCGGCTCACAGCATTGCTCGAAAATTGCGGCGGTCTTTTCGTAGATGTCCCGATCTGCCTCTTTCCATTGTTGTCGAGGTAAAAGTGCATTTGACACGGACCGTTCATCATTTCCTCAGGAGACACATAAGGTCTTTGAATCCTTGGTCCACTATTTTGTCTGTTGCCGCGAAAATCACCTCTATTGTCGCCTTGTTGCTCGTTGCTCCTTTGATAATCATCTCGACTATTTCCTCCAGGATTTCCCCGAAAACCAGCCGATATATGGCCGGGAGCATCGTTGTTGTAGAAGCGGCGAGAAAATCGCCTTCTATTTTGATAATTTCGACCACGATCTTCCTCCGGCGACCTGTGTCGCTTGTTGTATATTGCGTCTTCTCCATCTGCCCATTTATTGGCGATTTCCATCAGTGCTGATATGGTCTTGGGATTAGTTCTCCCCAAGTCCTCGATGAAATCTGCTCGGCGGATTCCTGCCACGAACGCATCTATTGCCCTCTCGTCGGATATGTCCTCTCGCCGAGTTCTTTATGATGTTCCACCGCTCGTATATATTTTCTCATCGACTCGTCGTGTTTTTGTCGACATGCCCGTCAACTCTTCCAACGACGCAGGTTTCTTGCACGTGGATCGGAAGTTTTTCACGAAGATGTCCTCAAAGGTTTCCCAGCTGTCGATGGAGTTCAAGGGAGTTTCTTTATCCAAGATCTTGCGGCACCACTCAAGTGAACTTGGATACTTTGCATAGCTGTTGCTCCGGTTCCTCCTACCAGCTTTACCATCTCGAGATAATCCACGAGCCAATCCTCGGGATCTTGCGGGCCGTCGAACTTCTTGAAATTCTCGGGTAACTTGAACCCTTTTGGGACTCGAGTTTTTCGCACTCTTCTCGTAAAGCACGGGAGCCCACACATATCTTCGTCGGCAAGCTGCGGCGAGTGCTGGCGCTCCCTTCTTTCTTGTCGCGCTCTGTCCACTCTTACTTGGACTGCTGTGTCTCTTGCTCCACTTGCTCTTGGTGGGTCTTGAACTGCTGCAGTGGGTCGTGGACTATTTTGCCTAGGATTTTCTTCGGGAGGCGTTGTTGCAAACGCTGTTCCCATAACTCCTACTCCAGCCATTGCCATATTGAACAATGGTTCTCTCGGGTCCCCAGGAGGTGGTCTGGACGCCAAGATGTAAGCTTGTGTTGCCATGTAACCTGCCTCTGGCGTTTTTGGGATGATATTTCCTCTTTCGTCGATCGACATAAAGGACATGTCGAGATTTTGGATTATGTTTCCTCTCTCGCTTCAGGTATGTTTTGCAGCCGAGACATTGCTCTCCTCCGAGCTTCTCTGTGACTATCTCCCGAAGTTCTAGATAGTCGACTTAAATCTGCTCGGCGTCCGCTGATGCGGAAGTCGCTTCTTTCCTCCTATTCAAGGATGCTCGTCTGTTTTTCCAACTCTCTGCTAACTCGAGCAAGTCTATATTGATATGCTTGAAGTTCTTGTACGGTAGCAGTGGTGGTCATAGGTTACGAACCATCCATGGCTTTCGCGGCCCTATCCCACGCTTCTTGCGGGAGGCTGTACTCTTGCGCGAGTTGTAGGATCCGGGATATTTGGTGCCTAAACCATGTCCGAGATCGGCGGGATCGACGTATGGATTTCCCAACTCGTCGAAAGCCTCCGATGTTTGCGGGTCCGATGTGCCTGCCCCTTCTACCACATAGATCCGATGATATTTTGCGCATTGATTTTTGTCGGGATTGGTGACACCATCATATAGAGTGGTGAAGACCTTTCCGATGGCAGCAGAACTTGTCGATGAAGTTGAAGTCTGTCGACGGCTGTCGGAGTTGCTGCTTATAAAGGAGTCCGCAGACGACTCGAAAGATGTGTTGCTGAAGATCTTGGCGAGCTTTCCGCTTGCCTTGTTGTCGACGAAGTATGGCGACGAAAACTCCTCGTCACTCGACGAAAAGTTAGAGTCGACCGCTGAAAATTCCGACGAGATCGGAACTTCGAGACGGTAGGATCCTTCCTTGTTGACGCCAAATCGGAATTCTCCGAACGTCATGATGATGAGCTCCTCCAGATAGGCACATGCATCCATACGGGAGGGCGGGTGAGGAATAAAATTGAATAGATCAGTTTTTCCCTTGTTACCTCGATCCATCGCGTTGCTCTTCATCGCGTTGCTTGCTGTTGATGAAGTCGAAGATCTTGAACGTGCCATCGAGATCAGCTCCTTGCAGCCTCTAATTCCCACAGACGGCGCCAATTGACAAAGGATTAACTTGTCAATGCCTACAGATTGTAGACTAGGGTTTTGCTAGAAGTAGAGGGCAAGTAGATCTCGAAGGTTTAGGCGAAAAGTACTCGACGATTATGAAAACTAGGGTTATGTTGACGGTAGATTCGATCCTTTCTTTGTCCCTCGACTCCCCCTTATATAGGAGGTGGAGCCGAGGGTTTCGTTTTGTACAAGTTACAGAGTCCGGGACGGTTTCTAACTCATCCCGCCAGATTACAAATAACACTTCCTATTACAATTCTAGCTTTCCTTAATATATCTTGGGCTCCCGAATCTTCTTATTCTTCGGATAGTAGGCCTTTAGTAAACTCCGGGTACTATATTCGGCAGGACCATTTGGGGTGCCTATGTCACCGACACCTCCCTCCTCGTCGGCAACAAAAATAAAAAACAAGCAAAAGGGAGAAATAAAACAAGCAAAAAATGTTGCTAGATCCAGATGCAGTTTCAAAAATAGTTTTGGCGCATGTAGTGCAGTACCAGTGTTGCACCAGCCTCAACTACCAGTGGCGCACCTATAGCTACTAGTATGCGGCGCACCATGGTTACCAGTGGCACACCAAATGGTGCGCCACTACTAACACTCAGCAATGGCATGCTAGTAAAATAGTGGCGCGCCATGGTGCGCCACTGATAACCAAAATTGGTGCGCAACTAATAGCCTTTTTCCTAGTAGTGTATATATAACATTACAAATAAGAAGAATAGTACACACATGTAATCACACCAAGAATAGTAATCCGATGGAACTCTAACCCTAGAATTTATGCTCTGCATGTTATCGACCGCCCGTCCGCACACCATATATGGCCATACCTACGGTAAAAAGAGATGCGATGAAGGAGTTTGGAAGCCTTGCCGCCATTGGCAAGCCGTCAAAGGTTGAAGTAGTGGTGGTGAAGGTGTTCTTGCTTGGAGACGACGATGCACGGTCGATGTCGAAGCAGCAGAGGCAGGGGATAAGCGGTGATGGGAGACAACCTCCGTCGTCGGTCTCCGCATCGCCACTAATAGATGAGCCACCGGCGAGTTTGGGGGAAGGGAGTGAGACGAGGGTGAGGGGGATTTATGGCCCGTGTCACGAACTAACGCGGCGTGTTGCGCTCCTTCTCCGCGCGTGTATGTGAAGTGTCCACTGAGACTACGGGAGGAACGGTCGATTCAACTATTGAACTGTAGCACCACCCGAGACTGCTTTGGCACGTGCGGGCCACGACACGGAGGAAGCCAACTATGCAATCCTCTAATTTTTTTTTGCTTCCAAAAACATTTTTTAAGGCAGTGTGGCCTACCAATCGTACCCGAAGAGTCTCGCCTTAGCCATACTGCATGGTCGTGTAAACGCCTAGGTAACCAATGAACCAAACACACCCTGTAAGAGCTAGCTATTGGTGCGCTACTACGTGATAGTACTATGCCAGTGAGTTATGCGTGCAGCGTACACGATTCGTCTAACAATGGCACATTTGCAAGCAAGATGTACATATACGTACCGGGCGGGAGGTGTTGGGCCAGCCGTGCATTTTACTCCTACGCATTCGCCTGGCTGGCGACCGGAGTAGAGTGTTTTGCTTCGAGCTGTTGTGATGGTGGTACCGAAAATCGAAATGCGCGCGCGGCCAACGGTGCGGTACACAAGCCGCTGCACGGTCCGAGCTCGCACACAGACTTGCATCGTACCGCTTCTACCACTGCATGCATGCATGGACTGACGGACACACGACACACGCTGAACGATCGATCGATCGGCGAATGCCGAATGTTGTGACTGGTGGCACTCGTGCGACTGCGAGGAGCCAGGTGGACAGCATGCGCTGATGCAGCATCCTGGTTTGAGATTCCTGCTCTATCGATCGGGCTGGACGGGCTGCTGGGCATGAGAGGCACGTCACGATCGGCGTCACATGATGATTAGATTTCTTTAAGCGAGCGGCAACCCAACCACTCGTACACTCGTACCTACCGGCACGGCACACACACACACAGACACATGCTTTCCTCTTTCCCGATACTGTATTTTCTATCCACCTTCCTTTACGCCTGCCTTTCCAGCTCCAGCGTCACGCGCCTGCCTGCGTGCGTGGATCCGTGATCAAGAGAGAGCAGCAGTTAATTAGCAACCAAAGCCAGAAGAAGGGGATGAATGATTCCGCATGCAGTCTCGTGACTCCCTCTTGATAATAATCCATGCCACTTTGCTTAATTAACTAGGCTCTGATATGATCGTACCAGCAGCACGATGGCGCAACGTGGTTGGCATCACCACATGCTGGAGGAAAACAAGCTTATATAAAACTGAAAAGGGCAAGCATCGCATCACATCCATGCACTACTGCATCCACGATCAATCAGTCCATCCAGAGGAGGGAAAGGGATTGTTTTGCGCTTGAGGAGAAGCAAGACGCAGTGGTAATTAGACCGACGGTGTCGGTTGATTCCGTCTCACGCCACACGCTCCCTCTGTTTTCTTTTCTTGCCCACCACCCCTCCTCTAGCTAGACTATACTCCAGTAGTCATTCGCTGTGTGCGTTGTTCAAGTCTTCGTTTCCGAGCATCAGCGGAGTTGTATATTTCCCACTGATCTTCACCACCTTGACCCACTCGCCCCTCGCCTCGTCGTTTCACCTCCGCCGATCCCCCTGTCTTTTTTTTATCTGTCCTCCCTTCGTCACCCCGCTCCTACTCCATCCATCGCCAGAGAGCCCTCCCGGCTTTCAGCGAGTGAGAGGGACAGTCCACCAGCACCTACGCCGACAGGGACGACTCCCAGAGTCCCAGTGCCCCGCGCGCGTTTCGACAAGCAACAGCGGCCGCTGCTCATAGCAGGCAAGCAGCAAGAACCACCTCAATTCCCGCTCGAAATCGCGTCTACGGCTGCTCCGGCGGCGGCGGCGTCAGCGTGAGCGTGGGGGGTCTTAATTCGCGCAAGCTTCCAAGGAGCGTCGGTGCCTGACTGCCAGCTGTAGCGGGACACGGCTTTCTCAGCAAGGCCAATGGGGGCGACAGCCACCGCCGCGGCGGTGGCGGTTCTGCTCCTCGCCGTCGTCGCCTGCTCCGCGGCCGCGCCGCCGCAACTCAAGCACGCAACGATCTCAGGTACGCCCCCTCTCCGACGTCCCCTCCCCTAGCTCCTCTGCCTTCTTGCTGCTCCCGGGTCCTGAATTCCGCCGTCAGAGCCGACGACGCCCCCACAAAGCCTGTCAGCCTGACCAAATCGAAATTGACCCCGCCGAGATTCAGATTTCCCCTGCTACGCCTCCATAAACCGCAATGCGAACGGCCAATCGCTCAATTGGTACCAAAATTGAGTGCCAATCGTGCCGTCCACACCACCTACCAACGCTTACATCCAATTTCTGCTCCGCCGCATCTGCATTCCTCCGGCGACCCGGTTTTGAGCAAGTCCCGTGCACCCGTAGCAGCCTATCGCTCGCTCGCTCGCCCGCCGGGATCGGTCATGCGTGCCACCTACATTGCGCCGCCGAGCTCCCTGCGATCCACCATGTGCCAGACTGGCCGGTACCCCTGACTGACGCCCACTGTAATCAAGGCACTGTACCGGCAACCAAGTAAGTACAGGCAGCGGCAGTAATCACCAATTCCGAGCCGTTCTTGGTAGGTGGATGCTGAATTCCGCAGTTTCCCGTGAATTAGTACATTGCATTGCATCAAATGCTTCGACACAGACACGGTGATCATAGCTCGGTGACGAGCGTCGTGACTCTGGGAACTCTTCCCCAGTTTCCCCTTTCTGCATCGTCTCCTACACGGCCACTCCCCACTCATGCTCCCGCTTCACTTATTCAGGAAAATGGCTGCCATTATTAGCATTTCTTGCGATGAGCACTACCGCTGCCCTGTACCTACCCTGCACAATTTCCTCCATCGCATGCATTTTCGCGAAGATATGGAAATGATTCGTAAAGCGAGCTAAATCCAGCAGCACTGGTCGTCCACTCACTCACTCCGCTAGCCGATGGATATCATAACATCACGGATTCCCTTGCCTGTTTTTTTTTTTTCGTTGAACCTGACATGCTAACCACCAAATTGGTTATTGAAAAGGGGGGGTAAATTTAGCCTGTTATCATTAAAGTGGGAACTGATTGACAGGGATTGATTTATGTCTGTACCATGTGGGCAGGTATGTAGTATATTGTAGTTGTTCAACTTTTTTTGTGTGGATGAACAACTAATCAGTCATTTTCACCAACTATATATTCTCTTCATAACTAGTGATTTGGTATGCATATATGTCCACCCGGTTCCCTCCGAATTGAATTGTATGTACATGGTACTGAATACTGAAACTAGTTCTGTCAAGGTTCCATTGATTTCAAGACGTCAATGAATTGTCTGATTGCTTAGCTTAGGATAGTTTCTTCTTTTTTCTTGGTTTCTAGGTTAGCTCTGTTTGGGCAGATATATATTGTAGTTGTTAAACCTTTTTTGTGGATGAACAACTCATCAGCCATTTTACAACAACTATATTCTCTTCAGAAAGTGGTTATTTGGTATGCATAAATATTCAGCCAGTTCCCTCCGTACTAAATTGTATGTACATGGTACTGAATACTGAAAGTAGTTCTGTCAAGATTCCATTTGTCAAGTGCACATTTCAAGACATGAATGAATTGTCTGATTGCTTGGCTTAGGATATTTTCTTCTTTTTTCTTGGGTTGTAGGTTAGCTCTGTTTGGGCAGATATATATTGTAGCTGTTAAACCTTTTTTTTGGATGAACAACTCATCAGTCATTTTACACCAACTATATTCTCTTCAGAAAGTGGTGATTTGGTATGCATAAATATTCATCCGGTTCCTTCCGAATTAAATTTTATGTACATGGTACTGAATACTGAAACTAGTTCTGTCAAGTGCACATTTAAAGACGTGAATGAATTGTCTGATTGCTTAGCTTAGGATATTTTCTTCTTTGCTAGCTCTGTTTTTGGTTTCTTTCCACCTAGGCTAAGCTTTGTGGTTATGTTTGATACGTGCCCTGCTAAGTTTTTCTTTTATTACAAGAATGATGCATAGTTTGATCCTTGTGTTCGAGATAATGAACCGAACCAACTGATTGTGCATGACCACGAACTAATTTTCAAACATGATGAATGGCTGCAGGGAACGCTGGCAATGTGCTTCAAGACAACCCGGTGGGGAAGATCAAGGTCTTTGTCTATGAGATGCCGAGGAAGTACAACCATTACCTGCTGGAGAAGGACGGCCGTTGCCTGTACCACATGTTCGCGGCGGAGATCTTCATGCACCAGTTCCTGCTTGGGAGCGCGGTGCGGACCATGAACCCAGAGGAGGCCGACTGGTTCTACACCCCGGTGTACGTGACGTGCGACCTGACGCAGCAGGGGTTCCCGCTGCCGTACAGGGCGCCTCGGATCATGAGGAGCGCCGTGCAGTACATCGCGGCGACATGGCCTTACTGGAACAGAACTGAGGGGGCAGACCACTTCTTCCTTGCTCCCCATGACTTCGGGGCATGCTTCCACTATCAGGTAAGCTTATATTCAGCACTAGTGGATTTCATCAACGGCAATGCAAGATCATCAGAGTAAGCAAAACTGAATTTTGTGTTTAAACATACTGAGAACCTGTTTGTTCCAATTTCAGGAGGAGACTGCGATTCAGAGGGGGATCCTGCCGGTGCTCCGGCGCGCGACGCTGGTTCAGACGTTTGGGCAGAGGAACCATCCGTGCATGCAGAGTGGCTCCATCATCATCCCTCCTTACGCCAACCCGCAGAAGATGCAGGCTCACCTCATCTCCCCTGGCACGCCTCGGTCCATCTTCGCCTACTTCCGCGGCCTCTTCTACGACATGGGCAACGACCCCGAAGGCGGCTACTACGCGAGGTAATGAACTACTACAAAACAATGTCACCATGATCAGTGTTGATGCAATTGCAAATGCGAATGGCACGATGAATCATGTGTAATGGAAAATGTAACAATGAACGAAATGCAGGGGCGCTCGTGCGTCGGTGTGGGAGAACTTCAAGGACAACCCTCTGTTCGACATGTCGACGGAGCACCCGTCGACGTACTACGAGGACATGCAGCGCGCCATCTTCTGCCTGTGCCCGCTGGGGTGGGCGCCGTGGAGCCCGCGGCTGGTGGAAGCCGTGGTGTTCGGGTGCATCCCGGTGATCATCGCCGACGACATCGTGCTCCCGTTCGCGGACGCCATCCCCTGGGAGCAGATCAGCGTGTTCGTCCCCGAGGCCGACGTGCCGCGGCTGGACTCGATCCTGGCGTCGGTGCCGCCCGAGGACGTGGTGCGGAAGCAGCGGCTGCTGGCCAGCCCGGCCATGAAGCAGGCGGTGCTGTTCCACCAGCCGGCGGCGAGGGCCGGGGACGCCTTCGACCAGGTGCTCAACGGGCTGGCCCGCAAGCTGCCCCACGGGAAGGGCGCGTTCCTGCAGCCCGGGGAGAAGGTGCTCGACTGGAACGCCGGCCAGGAGAGCGACCTCAAGCCCTGGTAGACTGAGAGTCCTGTGTATGTAGATCGCGCCTGTACATTTCAGTTTTTCTTCAGACCACACTTGTTGTTCTTTCTTTTTTGTCCCGTTTCGTTCGTTATTTCTTTCTTTTTTTGCGTGTATGCAGCAGCAGCAGCCAGCAGAGATAGAGAAGCAGCCCAGCGTGAGGTTTGTACGTGTCGATGGTTTGCGATGTGTGATTTAATTTAGCGTTTAGCAGCGCGCCTTGCTGTGATTTTGCTCAATCCTCTTTTATAACATGCTGCTACGTGCGCCAACGAACTGACACCGCTGATGTCAAAGCAAAAAAAGAAAGAAATGGAATTCTCCAGGGTTCTGACGCGTGCACCTAGAACTGAAATTCTCCAGGGAATTTGTCAGGAAGATGCAGACAGTTCCCGCTGACAGGGAAGGAATGGGAAAAGTAACAAGAACAGTACGTGGTCTCTGAAGTCTGAACAACCTGACGAGGTACACAACTACACATCGCTGTGATCTTTCGGGCAGTCAGTGGGGTGGTGACGAGCTGCTGCTTCGTCAAGTCAAAGCAGCCCCGCCCCTCTGATTTGAGAGAAGCCGCCGCGACGATGTTGACCAACAGAAGCGATCAGCGGGCGGGACCGGAGGGTGGCCGGGTGGACTTTGTGCTGCAGCTAGCGTCGCGCTCGCCGCGATGGCCAAACGGGCAACTGGCCATTGGGTTGGGGTCAAGTTTCAGGCCCTTGGCCCTTGGGTTTTGTTTGTTGTTCCCCTTCCCTCTATTTGATTGTGAAACTCCTTTTTTGAATCATGTTTTTTAAGTCCATCGATCTATTCATAATCCTCAACGGTATAAAAAAGCTCTAAAGGTAATAAGAATTACAAACATGTTCTTTCGACAACCTAGTGGCGACTACAAGCACTCAAACAAACCGAAAGCGTGACGCCGTCCTCGACCCTCAACGAATGTCGTAGTACATATTGTTGTAGTAGACATAGGAAAAACCGTTGTACTTAGGCCCTGAATGACAACGACCAAATCCAGCGAGATCCGCTGGGAAAGAAACCCCACACACCCTCCAGTGAAGCACCGCCAGTACGAGGGTTAGACGGGGAGGACTTCATCTTCAAGGAGTCGCCACCACCACACGTTCATGAGTAGGACAAAAACCCTAAAAAAGGAAAACATGAAACGGAGCCCTCCTGCAGATCACCTCTATGACGTCCTAGCCTAGTGCTCAATATGATTAATAGTATACTTATATCAACAAGTTGAAACTTTTTTTCGGAAGCTCATCTCCAAAGATCTTCGAGATTAAGCGTTCTTGGCCGGGAGCGATTTAAGGATGGGTGACCGACCGGGAAATTGATGACATGTGCTAATCTGTGGGGCTAGTCTAGAGCTATAGGTGAGCTGTCAGGGTAACATGCCTGGCCTAGGGGTGGGGGTGTTACAACCTCCATGGTCTCTCTCTAAAACCACTCACCATTATTTCTGATGATAAAGAATTGTGACAACTTTGTAGACGAGGCATTTTACACCCACATGGTTTTTAAATGAGTTTTAAAAGTACTTTAAAATGCTTTTGAAAAAATCCACGAAAATGCCACACGTACGTCTTGATGTTCTATATGCTCGTAGAGCTGTTTCATGAAAAAACGATATTTTATCTGTAGTGTGGCAAAATAAAAAAATAAAAAAATGGTGCATAAAAAACTATTCACGAGACATTTCCTTACTTTTTTTTATGCGGGACACAAAAAATGTTGATTTCTCGTGAAGCTTGGTGTACGCACATAGAATGTCGAACTGTACACACGAAATTTTTGTTTGGATTTCTATTGACATTTTAAAATGCTTTTCCAAAGTGGATTTCCAAAACTTTGTTTAGTTTTTTAATAGTGTTAGCACGCTTATTGACACAGATACAATATGATGAGACCCTTACACTAGTTCTAGGTCGACCAAGATTTAAGATAGTTATAGATTAGCTCTATAGCTGTTAGATTTGTATTGTTATTCGTGCACATGAAAATTACACATGAGCTGCGCATATAAATTACTCCGTTCGAAAATAAATGACTCGAATTTATCTAGATGCGCATATATTTACACACTAAAACACGTCTTGTTACCTGAGAATCTAGATAAAAATCCGAGTCATCTATTTCCAGAAAAAGAAAATATAAACCAGATTAAAGTTAGGTCAACCAAGGACTAAAACCAGCCGCGTTCTATTGAGTAAGTAAAAATGCGTTCAGATCTCTCGCGTTCATGGCAAGAAATGCGCCATTGAACATTGAGCAACGGTAGGTACCGGGGTACCTCACGAAAGAATGCACGGGTGGCTCCAGTAGCCGCCACCCTCGACCCTCCGTCCGTCACAGTGTCACCCGTGTATCCGGCGGCTAGGTGCGACGAACCTGATAAAATACGAACTCGACGAGGGGGCCAGACTGCTGCTGTTTTTTTTTTCTTTTTTCAAGAACGCTGCTGCTTGTTGGACTTTTCCTGCGTCCAAGGGACGGGGCACTTGCTTATCACTTGCCTTGCTTGCATCAGCACTACGCTCTGAGGGCGTCTCAGCAGGCGGCCCATCCCGCCGCCAGCGTCCGGATGGGTCGGCCGGACAAAGCCGGGCCCAACGCGGGGACGCACGCAAGCGGACGGCCGCGGCGTCGGAACGACGCAAACCCGGCCCAACTGGGCCGGGTTTGCGTGGCCGCGGATGGCACGCGGCGTCCTCGCGTGTCCGCGCCTGTCCGCGTGGGTGGCCCACTGTCGGTGCCCGGTCCTATTAAATGTGGATCGGGGGAAGTGGGCTGTCCCTATCCGATCCCCGCTTTCCACTCCGGCCGCACGCGCGAGCTCGGAGCTTCCGCGCCGCCATGGCCCCGAGCGCGAGTTCTCGCCATCCGCCAACGACCACGAGGCGGCGGCCGGCCGGCCGGTCCGCGCCGGCGCCGTTCGCCATGGGGCCGCCGGCGACGCCCGAGCAGCGACCGGATCTACGTCACCGTAGCGGTGGCGCGGATGTTACGGGACGTCGGCGTCCCAATGCCGTGGGGGACGTGCACCTCCACCGGGCGGCACTTGAGCCCGGATCGGGTTCGGTGCCGCCCATCCCGGCGTCGAGGCCGCGCCCGCTACGCCGAGATCCCGGAGGCGCCGCGCTCAGCTGCCGGCGGACCTCCGGCGAGGACCCCGCGTGCGGCGACGCAAGTCCCAGCCGGGACTTCGGTTCGAGGTGGAGCACGATGCGCGGCGGCGCACGTGCTTCACATCCGCGACGGCGCGGCCTCGCGCGCGGCCCGAGCACGGCGCGCTAGGCGGGGCTGGCCGCCGCCCGGCGGCCTCTACATCGGCGAGCCCGGCTCCCGGCCCGGCCCCGGCCGCGGCCGCGGCCGCAGCCCGGGGAGGAGGAGAACGACCGGAGGCTGCAGGGCGGCGCTCGCGGCGTCCGCGAGCGGCGGGACCTCGACGAGCCGGCCAAATGGCCGCTCCTCGCCGAGACGCTGCGCACCTCCGCGGCCGGAGGAGGCGGCCGGGGAAGGCCCGGGAGGACGCCCGGGCGGACGCGTGGGCCTTCCTCCGAGCTGGCGCGCCGTCGGGGAGGAGGCCGCTACGCGTCGGGCGGCGCTCCGGGAGGAGGAGCGCCGGGCCGCGCGCGCGGCGGAGGAGGAGCGCCGGCCACGCGGGCGGAGGAGCGGCTCCGACGGGGAGTCCGCGCGGAGAGCACGGCTGCGCGGGCCGGCGAGCCCGCCGAGCGCGCACTCCGCTCGGGAAAGGGCGCGGTGGGACCCCGGCCGGAGTCCCCGGTGCCCTCCGGCGTGTCGAGCCGGAACGAGCGCGTCGCCGCGCCGGCGGCGTCGTCGTCATCGACGCCGACGATGACGAGTACTGCGGGGGTAATCGCTGGCGGCCATGCGCGAGCTCGCAAACCCTGGCTAGGGTTTGCTTTTTTTAGTTTAAAGCCATATATGGCTTTCTTTTGTGTAAAATTTGCCCAAAATAGGGCTAAGTTTAATGACCAACTAGTTTAAATTTATGTTTTGTTCTTTTCCTTTTTTATTTTCATTTCGTTTTATTTTATTACCAATGCAGCTGCGTCCGCGCGTTGGGCGCGGCGTGCGACCCAAACGGACACGCGGACGCGGGCCGCTGTCCGGGTGTCCGTTCGGCCACGCAAACGGCCCAAAACGGACGGCCCAGCGCGTCCGTTTGGGTCGCGCGGTTGGAGATGCCCTGAGGCCCTGACGGCTATGGCACGGCCCTATGTCGTAAATACGAGGAATTACAGGGACCTAAGTGCATCTACGCACGAATTATCATGTTAATGTTATCCCCCTTCTCTTTTGTTAGGAGCACCTTTTCGCGGCAGGAATGGAGATGGGACAAGGTTTAGCGGCTGCTTAACATCGTCAACCACCACCAATCAGAAATGCCACCAACCCACCATTGTTCCCTTAGCTTGACAGCTTATTCTCTTCGAATCGAGGAATGTGTAGGCACTAGCTAGATCGGAAAATACGTGAATGGTCACGGCCACTCATCAACCTGACTTTCATTCCATTGCGAAAATTAGTAGTACAATATTTTATTTCAAATAAATCAGGCACATACTGACATACACCTTGACATGAAACTTACCCCTAGAATGTTCCGACAAAAAATACGACCATGTGTGACTCCCACAATGTACTTTCCACAATGCGAATTTCGATGCTTGTACTATTTCTTGGGCATTATTTTCATTTTTGTCCAACATACATACTTTTGTATCTCTTTTAAAATTGTCCATAAACATACTTACAACACAACTTCTTTCGTATTTTTATTTATCTAGTAGTTTTTCTTTTCAAATTTACTAATCACTCGAGTTCAGGAGTATTACCGCCCAAATAATGTTCCCTTATCGAAGTTGTTGTTTCCTTGTCGCATCTCATTGTCGAAAGATGGCCAACTCCAACCCAACATCATTTTCACAGAGAAAGACGATAACCTAATTACCGGTCACGCAAACACATGATATTGCCTAGATAGACATCGGTATGTTGCTTTTGTGGCTAGATGGTGGTGTTGTTGTTGTTTGTATGCAATCGATATGGTAAAAAAAAACCCCGGTTATATGTTAGAGGTTTAAGCTACGGTTCACTCCAAGCCATTTCTCTGTGGCACCCATATCATTGTCGATAACATGCCAACTCTAACATAACATCATTATCAAGGAGGAAGGGGATGGCCACATCGCCGTTTTCAGAACATGGCATTGTCATTTTCATGGAGATAGAGGATGCTCAAACACCTTCCTCGTGGTCCCTCGCCATTGGAGTTATTTTTTGTTGTTCCTTATTTGAGTACGACATTTCGGCAACATGACATTTTCAAAAAATATGAACGTATATATAGAAAGAAATTATAAAGCCGATTTGTTCACTTATACATGTCAATGTGTTCTCCATATTTATAATTCTTTATTTTGCAATGCATCAGATTGAAATTATTATGGATTTAAATAGTAAATACTTTGACTTTTGAAAACTTCAAATAGAGCATTCGATTATTATGTAGATGTGGTGCATTTTCGCTGCTTATGTTGGCATTTGGCTGTATAAGTTGTAGATGCAAAATGGGACTGTACAAGGTATCCATCGAGGAGCGGATCGTGGCACACGTTCACATGCCTCCGCGTACACACCGCGCGCAGCATCCAAACGGCTCCTCAGAACAAACATGTGCGTGCACGGCTGATCCTCTGCCCTGCCCCATCACCATTCGTCCTCATCATAATCTCAAATACGCGGAAACACGGGGTGCTAAGCGCAAAAGCGCGCAGCTATTTAACGTTGAGGACGAACGGCAAGTAGCAGAAGGGAGCCGTGTCAGCAGCCACCTTCCGCTAAACCTCGCAACAACCCCCGTGACCAACCCGCCGCCGCCTCACCAACCCCGCCTCACCTCGGAACCAACGCCCGCCGGAGCCACCATGGCCGGCACGCTGCCCAAGCTCGCCGCGCCCAGGCCGGCGGCCGCCGCGCCGCTCCCCTCGCAGTCCCTGCGCTCCGCCGCGCTCGCCTTCGCCCCCTCCGCCCGCCGGTTCCGCGTCTCCGTCTCCGGCCGCGCCAGGAGCCCCGTCATGTGAGCCTCCTCTTCGCCCGCCCCCCGGTTGATTAGATTCGCGATCTCGTTGTCTGGCTTAGTATTTCAAAATTTCACAATTCGAATTCGGGTGGCTGGGTGGGTTGGATCGCCGTGCTGCTCTGCCACCGGTAGATCGAGCGGCGGCCCGACTCGGCGCCTCGTGAGGCGGCGAGACGCTCGGATCCGCGCGCGGCGTCGTGGTCCTTGAGGCCTGTGGGCGCGCATGTGCGGCCGTCCGATTGGGGGATGGACCATCTCGGTCAACTCGATCGAGGTGGCCCGTGTTGCTTCCCGGATCCGTCACTAGATTGATATGGTGGCCAAGTAGCAGTACAGTACTATGTAAGCACGACGGCAGGTTGGTTGTGGCTTCACGCCAGAGCAAGAGCCGTCGCTTCTTGATTCTTCGTGCTTGATTGACAGCGACAACCATAGCCTCCCTCCCATGTTGTGCATCCTTTTCTGCTATTGATCTCGTGTCACTTGCATATTGTGTTTACTAATATTGCAGCACTAGGTTGCCGCCACCTCATGTGTATATACAGCGTTTGCAGTGCTCATGATTTTTTTGACACTTGCAGTGCTCATGATCATGAATAGAAAGTTCCTTTTGCCCCAAAAAAGAATAGAAAGAGAAGTTTTCGTGTGTATATGATGCAGCAATCATTTGGATGTGACACTAGTTCTTTGTCCCTTTCAGTGCGATGGCTTCCGGCAAGGAAGGGAACGGTGCTGCGACGAAGAGGACCACGCTTCATGACCTCTACGATCTCCAGGGCCAGTCCCCGTGGTACGACAACCTCTGCCGGCCCGTCACCGACTTGCTGCCCTACATCGCCAACGGTGTCCGTGGAGTCACCAGCAACCCGACAGTAATCATCCGTTACCATTTCTTTTTCTTGAACGCTGTATGGATTGTTCATGAGCCTGCGACGTTCCCTGCTTACTGTGTCCCCCCTCACAATACAGATTTTCGAGAAGGCCATCTCGACATCCAGCGCGTACGATGATCAGTTCAAGCAGCTTATATCGGCTGGGAAGGACGCAGAGAGCGCTTACTGGGAGCTCGTCATAAAGGATATCCAGGACGCGTGCAAACTTTTTGAGCCCATCTACGATGAGACCGATGGAGCTGATGGTTACGTCTCAGTGGAGGTGTCTCCTAGGCTGGCAAATGAGACTCAAGGTACTGTTGAAGCTGCAAAGTGGTTACACAAGGTGGTCAACCGCCCCAATGTGTACATAAAGATCCCAGCTACCGCAGAATGTGTTCCTTCCATCCAAGAAGTCATCGCTAATGGCATTAGCGTCAACGTTACTGTAAGTGCTGAGCTCTGGCATTGCTGTTATTATCTTATTTCTCCGTAGTTGGCAATGTTTATCATATGTGCTATTTTACATTTCACTGCTTATGACATTGCTATGTGTAAACTGTTTTGTGATTGTATTTTGCTTTGGGTGCTAAACCTGTTGCTCACAAAGTTTATTGATGTTGCTGCAGCTTATCTTCTCGGTTGCAAGATATGAGGCTGTTATTGATGCTTACATTGCTGGGCTTGAGTCTTCTGGTTTGAGTGACTTGTCCCGTGTGACCAGTGTAGCGTCCTTCTTTGTCAGCCGAGTTGACAGCTTGATCGACAAAAATCTCGAGAAGATTGGAACACCTGAGGCTCTTGCCCTCAGGGGAAAGGTAGAGACAATTGAAACTAGCAGGGTTTTCTAAATTACTAGCATCTAAGTTTTGAAAATCTGACCACCTTTATTCTCTCAGGCTGCTGTAGCACAGGCCAAGTTAGCAAATCAGCTTTACCTGAAGAAATTCTCTGGACCGAGATGGGAGGCTTTGGTGAAGAAGGGTGCCAAGAAGCAGAGGTTGTTGTGGGCATCCACCAGCGTGAAGAACCCGGCTTACTCTGACACTCTTTACGTTGATCCTCTCATTGGACCTGACACGGTGAGTTTCAATAGTGCCTTACCTTATTGGCTGGGGTCATACTTCTTACAATTTTACACAGATTGAGATTTTTAGAACGCTTCCTAACTACTCGCTACCCTTTGCACACTCAGGTCTCTACCATGCCCGACCAAGCTTTATCGGCATTCCTCGACCACGGGACAGTTGCTAGGACAATTGACGCGAACGTGTCAGAAGCCGAAGGCATATACAGTGCCCTGGAGAAGCTGGGCATCAGCTGGGAAGAGGTTGGGAAGCAGCTGGAGCATGAGGGCGTGACCTCCTTCAAGAAGAGCTTTGACAGCCTGCTCACAAGCTTGACGGAGAAGGGCAACGCCCTCAAGACCGCCGCCAATCTGTAGGCGCTAAAATTATCGGATAGAATGGTTTGCTACCCGCACCTGCCAGCGAATGATTACTGAATAAATGCCAGCTTGCTGGCTCTCCTCTTCCCATTTTGGAAATGAACGCTCCCAGTTTTCTGGGTCAGCATTTGTATTCTAGGCGTGCCTGGCTGTCATTGTGTAACTGTAACTGAGGCTTGTTGATTTGCAACAGCTGCTATGCGTTTCCTGATCAATTGTTCTTGAGCAAGTGATTCGAATATGTATATTTGGGAAATGCATTTTTCTTTGCTGTATTCGTATCTCCACATAATTATGAGAATTTTGGCAATTGAGCTCAGTAATTTCTTAAAATACACCAGACCCATATTCTGTTTTGATGTATTGACACTTTGATCCAGCTAAATAATAATTTAGGAGGAACCAAACGAATCTTTCTGCCATTTGAAAGACTAATGAACTATATGCTGAAATTTGTCTTTTTATGGAGCTCACATCATGTGGGAAAATAAATATAGCACCTGCAAAAGCCCATCCAAAATACCCACATCACAGTCTGAGCTAGGGGGTATTTTGGATGCGTTGTTACAGGCGCTGCATTTTATGTTTGGAGACTTCAAGATGGGGACAAAAAAAAATACTTCCAAGATGGGGCAGCAATGTTCAAGCTGAGTCACTGCATTTTATGTTTAGAGACTTCAAGATGGGGCAGCAATGTTCAAGCTTATTCAACTGAAGTTGAAGCCTACCTGAGTGAAGAAGTCTGGTAGGAAGAGTGAAACCTATATTTGCTGACTCTGGATTTATCGTCGCTTATTGGATTCATGTAATTGGGTCAATGAACCGAAAAGTGCTTTTAGCTCCTGAGCTCCGGTGCTCTCGCTATGTTAAAAAAAAAAATAAAAAAAATTACAAGTTATAAAAATCATGAAAATAATTCTGAAGAATGTCATTGATACATCCCACAATCATGCAAAATCCCAATCCGAAATTCTTTTTATTTTGAGCTAGAGAAAAATAACAAAATCTGATATGCTTTTGAGATTTGAAAATGACTACTCATATCTAGAATTTTGTCATTTTTGTGTAGCTCAAAATATTAAGTATTTGAATTTCTTGCATGTTTGTGGGATACATCATTGTCTATGTGTGGATTTTTTCCAGATTTTTTTTAAAACACAAAAATATGATTTTTTATTTATTTTTTAAACGAGATCACTGGTGCCCATGTGCACCAAATCTCTATCCGTCAATGAACCTCCTAGTTTTTTTTTTTTTGTAAACTCATGGAAGATGTAACTATTGTTGGTAATCAATAAAATCCCAGAGTCCCATGAGCTCATGAATAAAAAATTGAAAACCATTATCTAATTCTACCTTTTAAGTGGCAGTGAAAAACATATTCAGATATTGGACATGAAAATCCAGCATGACTTCCATGATTTCAGCACACATAAGAACATGATCTCGAGGAAGTGATCAGATTCGATTGCGAAGAACTATTATTTACAGACTCTCCAGCATCCCAAACTGCAGATACTCACACTCCAGCATCCCACACTGCAGATACTCACACTCCAGCATCCCACACTGCAGATACTCACACTCTCTCTTTCCCTTCTCCTGATGCAGCCGACGCACAAGTTTTTCTCTCAGGGGCTCTCACAAAACTCCATTTCCTGCAATTTCGTCATATTAAAGTTGTTGTCAGATACACAGGGAAATACACTTAGGATAGGAACTGATTATAGGTGAGCTGTGGTGGCAAGACAGCATCAAGTTAACAATTTCGATATTTCTTTAGCTTGAAATATAGTCTGTAGCATAAACTGTCTTACCTTCCCACAAATTGGACAGGTATCACTTCTCTCCATCCACTCATAAATACAACTTAGGTGGAAATGATGGGAGCATTTAGTTATAATCTGCGGATTTTCCGGGGTGTACTCTGCACAATGAGCAAGCAGTGAGAAAATGTTCACACACCATCACATGGCCACTGTATTCAGACAAAAATGCATGTAAACAAACCTTCCAGACAAGTAGGGCAGACATCTTCGTCTTCTGAAGTGACAACTGTGTAACTGCTGTTATATGCTTTTCCAGATAGACTCTTAGTTGACTCAGAACGACGTACTTTATGTTCACCCTCAGGTTCAGTGCTGCTCCATTTCTTTTGAGCAGCTAAATGTTCAACACCAGAGCTGCTGCCGTTTCTTCTAAGAGCTGATGACTCTTCTTGTGTCAGATTTATAGACTTTTCACGCCTTGATACCAACCCCTCTCTTTGAACTCGGGCATATCTAGGGTCAGTATCATATGGGAGTGGTCTAGAAACAAGGTGAAAAGTTTCAGACAATGAACTATCGGCTACATTAGTACTTGAATTAGTGGACGCCGATGGAGCAACTCCTTGAGCTGGGTTGCTTGGCCTAGAGTCGAGCCTCTGGAATGTAGCGGTATACTACACAGACAACAGAAAAGTACTAGAGTTAGTCAGTTAGAATAAAAGTTTGATAGTAAAAATAAATTATCATATTCATATCGTGAGTAATCATTGAAACAGCCATACATGTTTCAAATTATTTGTGATTTCTCTACTACGAACATGTCCAGACAATGTCCACACACCATAAGTCATGTGTAAATGTGGTTGAATGCAATCAAAAGATCAATACTTATGCAAGATCAAGGAAACCTGGTCTCTCTACCATACTTTGCCTCTTCATAAATGTTTTGTACCCAGCTGATCATCGTACTGATGTGCCAGTGTGCAATCTAAAAAGCTCCTACACATAAGGTTGCATTGTGCTAATTGCCATGATAATATCATGCAATGAGCATAGCAGTGGCATCTGGGCTCAGCCTAAAAAATGTCCTGACAGAAAAATATATGTGACTGTTCAACATTAGCAGGTCGTCTGCAGCTTTTACCAGCAGTCATTAGTCAAGAAGAGTAGATATTAGATCAACATGCTACATAAGACTTGAATGTCCCAAAAGATTTGGCTTTTGATAGGACCGCATGGAAATCAGCGATCCATGTGCCTGAATCATAGTTTACTTATTCTTTTTTCTCTTTCCTTATTTTGGTTTCCTTATGTTTCCCTTGGGTTTCATATCTAGTCTACCTGACTTGCTTGGGAAAAAGGTTTTGATGTTGTTGTTGTTGTAAATGTGCAGGTGTAATCATAAGTGGTTACAATTTGGATGCTGGAAAATATCAGATTAACAAGTAGCCTTACCCCGCCAAAAATGTTTTGGACAAAATGCCTTAGAGATAAGCATTGTCTATAGACAGGATTATTTGGATGAACATATTCATCAAGGTCATCGGTGCAAAGGCAGCAGCAAAATCCACCCATGATTCACTGCAAATAGCAAAGGCCGGAAGTATCAATTGAATATGGAAATTTAAAATGCACAGACGAACTTAAGTGTTATCGAAGCATGGGTTGCCATGGGTAACATGAGGTCTCAAAAAATACCTCTGGTCTTGTCCCTTTATAAAAAGAAAATGGTTGATATTCAACTGTGGAGCCAAAACCTTATTTCCAGGCACTCGTGAACAGCTACGAGTTTATCAGCACGGAACATCCTCTAAAACTGCAACTAAACAAAATGGAAAGAATTATATAATATTACTATAATACTGTGTAGAATTATGATATTTACTTGGTATGTTTAACCAAACATGGCAAGAAAATCATAACAGAGGCCTAAAAATTGTCCATACTTCATATGACCAGTTTTCTACTTCCATATGCCAGGAAAGGCATACGAACATTAACTCTTTTCAGATCATAGCTTTTATTTATTCTTCGCGTCGCGTCTCTGGGTGACACAGCCATTAGCTATTTGGTGCATGAAAGAAAGAGAAAGTAAAGATTGCACGGAACCACAATTGCAATCAAAAGGCTAGACTGAGTACCACTAAGTAAGTAGTGCACACCATAGTAAATGTGCATTGTTGACGAGAGTAGAGAATGAAGAGGACAGTTGGTCCACAGATGCAAGGACCTGGAGAGATAAGGGAATCGGCACAATAAACGTAAACTGAAGACGTGAGTCCTAGATGCCAGACAAGAGAATGGAATGGGCACCTATAATCAAAACCAATGAAAGGACTGTAACTGTTAAATGGTCAATCCTCAAACAATATTCTTGTTAGTTACAGGTAATTGGTCTGGACATTGGTTTACTGAGTGTCATGGCGCAGATCAAGCCTCTGAGGTTGTCCAGATGAACATGCACTATTCGGTGAGAATCACTGCACTCACTGGAAAGTATTTCTCTACTTACTCGGCCTGCTTTGAGGAATCAGCTACTCCCTCCATCCTATAATATAAGATGTATATTGGTTGTAATAACATCTTAATGAGAACATCTCATTGCCAATTTCATCTTTTTGATTCCACGGACAAATGTGCTAATTAACAATGTGACTCGCCTGCAGACGAACTACCAAGTCAAACTAATCGGCCCTAGTAGCTAGCAAGGAATCTACGAGTGGAGAGGAGAGCGTGCGTCGGGGCGCATTGACGCAATCCACCTCCCCAGACTAGTCAAAAACGCATGGCATGGGACTGATCCACATCTCGGCCGGCCGGCCGGCAGGCAGGCAACCAAATCGGCGCCGGCACCCGGATCGCATTCCGCGGAAGGAGAAACAAAGCGCAGGCGAGGCACGGGGACGAAAGGTTCGTCGTCCGAGGACGGGGCAGCGACAGCGGAAAGAGCACCGACAACATAAAGCGGCGGGGTGGGGACTGGGGAGGGAGGCGTCGAGGAGCTCACCTCTCATGCGGCGCGACGAGACGGGATCGAGGCTCCGGCGGGAGGGGTGACGGAGCGAGCAGCGGCGGCGATCCTCTGCTTCAGGGCAGGATTGGGGAGCGGCGAGGGGAGAGAGGAGTGGAGGAGACAGTGGAGTTTGGGGGAGGAATGGCGAGGTGGGAGAAGGAAGGAAGGAGGGCCGGTGCGCGTGTGGACTTTTCACTTGGGTCGCCCGTGTGCGGTGGGGTGCGCTGTCGCTGCAAGGTCAGTCCCCAGTCCAAGTTGGTACCATTACTCCATGTTTCATGTTTGGGGTGATAATTTTTTAGGGTGTTTGTTTTTTATAAGGTTGTTGGCACATGATGTTTAGACTTTTCAAAGTATGTGGGGGTAAATGTAAACATAATTATGGCCATGTTTGTGTTTTTATAACATAATACTATCTCTTTATTAGTTTGTAATAGTGAAAAGGGCATTTTCCTTGCTAACTTGTTTTGTTGTGAACGACAACAAGATTAGAGGATTGAACCATGTGCTTGAGGTAGTCTAGGCACATCCGGAGGAAAGCAGAGATGGTTGAAGACCCCTCAAAGCCAAATATGAAAAGAGGCGTCATCCGCCATCGCAAAGATTTTTTTCTATTGGCTCGTTAGAAAATCCATAAAAAGGGGCCCACTTCAGAACGTGTTGGGGGAATCAAAACACAAGCACAAATAATATACTTGTGCCCACTAGCCTTTCCATGGTCAAACATAAGCCCTCCTTAATATATGTGACAACATGTTTTGCAGGCCTCGAACTTTCAAAGTTCCAAACTCCAGGAACTTTCAAAGGGGCCAACAGATCGTCTAGTTTACGATGAGGCTGCAGGTCATCGTGCAGAACTACGTATATGCTCTTAAGTTTAAGTTACATTGATAAATTCTAATGTGTGAGTCCATATGAAACTAATATTTTTGATTTATGGTTGAATTTTTAGGAATAAAAAAATGTTAACAACGAGCCAAATGGAGTCACCAAATGGAAGTATACCTCATTAGACTCCTAACAGATTACGATGCGCCGGGTTTTCAGACACAAAATGCTTGGAGCAATGAGGCATGGCCACATATTGTTTGTCGACTGAATCAAAAAGTTTGTTGTGTCGTTTAATGTTAAGCAAGCCAAACAAAAGGAGCAAGATTTCAAGAAAGACTACCTTAGTGTAAAAAATTTGTTGGGCGAAATTGGCTTTGGATGGGATAGAGAGAGAAATATGATAGAGGCACCAAATAGTGTTTGGCTAGCTTTGCTGCTCGTAGGAACAACAAGGATGCACTCCAATGGAGACACAAGTCATTTCCCTTTTATGATGATTTAGTTCCACTATATGAAGGTGCTATTAATGTACTTCCCGTGTATTTCCCTTGCAGCATGCACTAGTACCTAATTTTAATTTTTGTAAACAAATATTTGAAAATTATTCTTTAGGTCGTTATGCTGAAGGGTGAACTCTTCAAGGTATGGACCATTATGCTAGCAAGGCAAAGAATGCACCGGTTTCTTCATCACTACCGATACAAGTGACTATTTTCTATGAATCACAGTCGCCTACTATACCAGTCACATGACTGTCAAATATGCCATTTACTTTAGATGAAGAAGTTGAGGAGGCTAATTTGGATTCTCTCCCATATCTATCTACACCTCTGCAACATGTGCAATCCCAACCAAGATCCACATAGATAGAGAAACATGACACTAGGCGTGGGAAAAGACTGAAAGCAACCTTGATGAAGGATTGCAGGAGAAATATCTAAAACTGAAGAAGGAAGAAATTGATCGATTTGCTGCCATTGAGAAGAAGAAGCTAGAGGATCTGTACAACATCAACAAGTGCATCACCGTGATTGAAGGGTTAGATGGTATACAACTAGGTGATATGCTGATGGCATCTCACATCTTCAAATGTAAGGAGAACAGAGAAGTTTTCTTGCCATACTATACTTCTGAACTGCGTTTGGTTTGGCTTAAAAGAGAAATTACACGTGTCCAGGAAAATCAGCAAAATTAGAACAGTGATGGTGTGATGCATTAAGACCAAAAGGTTATATATTAGGGAAGGCGACATATACTTTTGTTCAGTTTAGTCTGGTCATAGAGCTGGCCTTAATGGCTTAGTGTGGCACATTTTGGTAGCTAGACAAGATACTTTTGTTTAGGCATGCAATAGAACTTGCAATATTATTGCAGACTTGAAGTACATGTTGATACAACTTGCATGTCATATTACAAGCACATGAGTGGTAGCTGAATTTGGATGTTGTATTGAAAATATGCTAAGATCTATGTGATACATAGGGAGTGTTCTTTTGGGATTCTAAGAAAACTTCACGGTCCACAACAACAGAAGCCTAAAAGAAGGGTCCAGCTCCTACCTCGCTTATTTCAACCGCGAAGCCCAAATCGTGCCTATAGCCAGAATCGGCCGGCGACCTCCTTCTGGAGAGATTCCCGAGCTACTCCCGTAGGAAACGAACCGGTATCTGTAGCTACCCTTTTCATTGCTTGTATTTACAGAAGAATGCCACCATAGAGAATGGGAAAGGGGAAAATAATAGAGGAAAGACGTTTTGTGCCCGCCCTGTGTGACGCCCAGTCCATGCTCGCCTCGATTAACCCCAGCTAGGAATCCCTTCGTTGCCGCCCGCCACCGCCGCTGAACAGACGCGATCGACGCCAACGACCTCCTCCTCTCGCGTGAGGGCATGGCCGCCATCGCATCCAGCCCGGCCGCCGGCCAGCTCCACCTCGGAAGACATCCTCTAGTTTCCCTCTGCTTTCCACCTCTATTCCCCCGTCCTCACCGAGCTCCGCCACCCGCCTGCCGCCGCATCCTCCTGTTCGTCCGCCTGTCGACCTGGCACGAACCCGTCGCTGTGAACTAGCTCGTCGTTGGGCTGCTGCAAAACACGCATGCAGATCCATCCTGCTTCCTACACTTCAAATCTTCAATTTCCTCATGATGCTACTTGTTGTTGATATCCATTAACTTATGTGGAACCTAGAAATCATGGTGCAAAAAGGAGGTGTCTCATGTCTTAGAATCAAGATCTGCTACAGGCCGCTGATGAAAATGGCAAAGTTTGGTTATGTGTAAACCATGAAAATTTAGGGGTGTTATAGACATTGCACTACTCGACCATCGAATAAGCTAAATTTTTAGAAGCTAAAAAGAATAGTAAGAACTAGCTTCTATGAGCTTCTCCCCACCACAGATTCTTCTCACTATTTTCCAAAAAGCTAGCTTCTCTAGAAGTAGAAGCTCAAAAGAAGTGGGCCATAATCTGCCAACATTTGTTGTGCTATGCCATCTCTCAGTTGCTTCCCAAATTCTCTAGAGTAATAAAATGTGTGTATATCACTATCATAGTTGTGGTTCCACCTGGCATATCAACAACTTGTCTAGATCAATCTCCATATTATTAGTATTCTCAGGCTAAGAAAAATCTCCATTATGTAGGCGTATGAAATTGCGCAACACACAACTAGCAACTGATATGTGAAGCCACTTTCAGTATTGGAAATCTCATTTTAAGTATACCTATAATTCTCTCGATATGGTTTCTAAGTTGTGCATGCCATAGGTTGAATAATTCCTTGTAATTTCTTGGCCTTTGGCGAGCTCTTCCTTGTTCTTGTAAGTGATACCTAGTACCATGATATGGAGCAAGGAATTTTGGTGTATTCGCATAGCGAACATCTACAAGATAAAGTTTTCTAGGAGGAACTTCAAAACCATGGTTAAGTGCATCTTGTAGCACTCTTTCATCTGAAGCCGATCCCTCCCAACCAGCATGCACATGCACAAACTTCAAATCAAAATCACACGCCACCGTAACATTCTATGAAATTGTTTGCTTCCTATTCCGGTATGGTTCTTGCTCATGCACTGGTACTTCAGTGGAATTTGTGTACCATCTATATAGCGTCGATGCAATTTGCTCTTCTACTGAGACATCTCTTCCATCAACAAGGCGGTTTCTCTCACGCAATTTCTTAACCAAAAGCTTGAAATATTTGCTCTTCTACTGAGACATCTCTTCCATCAACAAGCCATGTCGTTGCATAGACGCAGGATAAATTGGCAGATCATTTTCCGCACAAGTGCTCAGCTAAGCGTCCCGCACTGTACATGCCCTAATAGGGCTAGGGCAGCACAAAAAACTTATAGGGCAACACTTTTGGTCATATAGGGCAAAAGGAGGATTTTTGCTAGAAAAGCAAAAATCATCTTAGTTCAAACAACTAGTTCTTCAAATCCCCATAGCATAGTTCGAATCATAAACTTAGCTCAAACACAAACAAAAGGTAGCATAGTTCAAATCATAAACTTGTTCAAACAAAAATAAAATATGCAACATAGCGCTCATGCGCTATTGTTATTGTTGGCATCTATTGTCACTCTTTCTTGTTGCACAATGCCAACACTGGTGTTGTTGGGATCACTTTCTTTGCCTCCTCCATTGTGATCTTGGCGCCGATGTAGGTACCCATGCTTCCTCCCATGTAGAAACACATGCCGGGCGCCCATGCTAGCCATGCCCATTGCACCCATGTAACCTCCAAATGGACCCATGTAGCCTCCCATGTTTCCCAAAGCTTGTTCCTTCTTATTCAACAATTCATCGAGACAAAGCTCCACATATTTCCTTTGTTTCTCATTCATTTCACTTGTATCCATGAACATAAGCTTGTGCTCGGCTTCATTTGCCTTTTGGGATTCCTCCATTGTCACCTTTCTCTCCTCCATTGCTAGCTGCCTCTCCTCCATAGCCACCCGCCTCTCCTCGGCCCCCGCCTTGCGAAGCTAGGCCTCCTTGAGCTCCTCCTTTTTTTCATTTTCATTGTCGCCCACCTCTCTTCCATTTCTTTGCGAGCATTCATAAGTGCATTCAAGAACTTTTGTATGTCATCATCTCCACTCTTCTTCCCCTTCATTTCCTTGGAAAACTTCCTTCCATCGGGCCTCTTTGTTTTGGCAATGGAGTTGGGAGTTGGGTTTCCCTCATCACTAGATACACATAACAATCAACAACCATAGCATCTCAAATAGAGCTCTTCCCCTTCCTCCTAGGTGCCTCATGAATATCACAAATTTTCCACTTCTCGTTGTTCTCAAGTTGCTCCCAACAATGATGCGCTCTACCCTTCTCTCCTTGCCTCCCTTGCCCTTCTCTAATTTTCCCCTGAACATATTTTGTGCCATAGTATTCTACATATAAGAATAGAAAAACTTTATTAGCCATGTAATTGACAAAGTTTAGTTGCCACCTAAAAGAATAGAAAAACTAGGATACAAAACACTCACCCTATCAACATCATTCGTGCGACATGGGTTCATACTGTTCACATTTGCAAGGCATGCCAACCACTTTTGACAAACGGCGGAGATTGTTCACCAACGATGGCGAAGAGAAGTGGAGGTTCTTTCATTTGCCATCTTCCTCTTTGTGAAGATCATAGAAGTCCTTCACTATTTCTGAGTAAGTATATTTGGGTTGCTTTGTACCGATGGCCGGATCAAGCCATGTCCTCTTCCATGCCGTAATAAGCAAGATATCATATTGTGTAGTATAGTTACCAGATCTTCCCCTCGGTAACACTTGTAATTAATGAAGATGACTCGATGAAACCCTACTCTTCCATATCAAGTGATCATCCTCCCTTTCGTACTTTTTGTGATGGCAAATTCATGCTCTCCAAGAACTCCTCATTTTCCACACTGCATGAACAATAATTAAGCACGAAATGCACTCAATCATAGAACATATACATCGTACACTCAAAATTGACATGGATAGGAAACAAACCTTTGCAACATTCTGTCGAACGCGTTGAAGGCGGGCGGCGGGACAAACGGTGCCTTCAGCTCCTCTGCCACAAGTGACGGTGGCTGGGGGTCTTGCTGCAATGTAGAAATGTTTCCGGCAGCGAGCGGAGGTGATGATGCATGACACATTGCAGATTGCTTCTTCTTGGCGCCGGTGCCCGCCCCGGCTGCCTGCCGCTTCACAACGGCCACCATCTTGCCCTTGGCCAGCTTTTTAGCAGCCATGGCGGGACCCTGGCTCGTATCCTGGTGCCGACGAGCGGCCGATGCAATGCGAAAATCGGGTGGCGTGGGGGTGGAGGCGTATGGTTTGACTGCACGGCTATGGAGGCTGCCGGGATTGGGAGAGGAGTGGAATTGGCCGACTCCATTCCATGGCTAGTGACTCCTGGCAAGCTCCTACTGCTATGAAGGCAACCTTAGGATTTACTAACTTGGAATCGCATGCCATTATCTTCACCTTGCATATATCCTGTGATTTGTTCTCCTTCCTAAATGCCACATCTATTTTTTGGAACAAGAGCAAAAGCTTTGCTCATTTCATTAATTAAGAATGAGTTTAATAGTACCACAGACGGACCGAATAAGTACATTATATAGAAACGACTTCCCCTTTAATCGTGTGCATCATAAGAAAGTTTGGATTTGGATATAAAATGCACTCACCTAAGAGATAAAAGAGTCCCCCTACACCCCACTATATCTTTAGAATTTCATGGGGTGCAAAGTGCACAAGGCGTGTGACAACACATGATACAACAAAATGTAGAGACACGATAAGTAGATAATCATGGGTAGCAAGAAATATCAAATAAGCACACCACCACGATTATTAAACAACACATTGTTGACATAAATAGACCAATCTATTAGGTTCACACACACAACTAACATAAAGTGCATACGAGACATAATAATAAAACGATAGTTTTCTCACCAGCTTGTAAAAATCCAATGAAGAACAAAAAGCTTGGAACCTGGACTATTATTAAAGCCTAGGAAACCTAAAAGGACTACTCCCCCACTTTAGCATCGAAACACCTAAAAGGGAAAACAGTGATGTTGCGCATAATCCCATGATATCACTCATTGCATTGTTCAATCTTGTCTCCCTCCACGTCATTGGAAGACTAGGAAGAGGTGGAGGAGGTGGAGGAGGAGGAGGTGGTGATATCAGTAGGAGGCGTATGAGAATCTGGACATGCGAGACTCTCCACACGTAATCGACGATCCAAGTGCGAGCTGCAAAGGCCAATTCTGCCCACGATGTTGGTAGGTGCCTTTTCCAGTTTCCCTGTGCGAGGATCATATACTTGTAATATCGATTCGCGGCCACGACGGTAGTAAAAGAGCAGCTTTCCACCAGGACACATCACCCTGAGAGGCACAAGATCCACGACATGACCCACCTTGATCGTGTACGTGTTGATCCAAACAGCCTTGTTAACGTCGAGCAGGAGCCATAGGTTAACCGTGTTACGCTTTGCATGAGCGATGCACAGGGAGCCGTTGAGCTCGGCCAAGCCGAATTTCTCCCATGGAGTTGGAACAATTCCTGACGGTCCGTGGATGGTCGTCCACTCCTCGCTCTCTAGATCGAAGCCGAGAATGTGGGTCTGAAATATGGAGAGAAAGTGCAATGCACCGTTAACCTCTACTCCGTCACTGGAGTCACAGATCATACCCGAGGGCGGCGTCGTTTGCCTCCACTCGGAGCTGCCATTGTCTCCTAACGTGAGGACCTCGCATGTCAAACGGCCAGGGAAGACGATACAAAGGACCTTGAGAGCGCCGGACCGGGCAGCGCGACCGAAGCCGAACCATGTGGGGAGATTAGAGCCAAGGGCCGCTGCCCAGTCCGGTCTCGAGCAGGTCGCGATCGTCTCCCCGGTCACCAGATCGATGACGCGCAGGGTAGGGTACGCGGCGGAGTAATAGCTGTCCTGGCGGGAGGTGAGGAGGACGAAGCTGTCGACGCTCGCGAGGAACTTCCAGTGATCGCCCAGATAGACAATGCGGCGCACGGCATCGCCTTCCGCGTCCATGATCTCAAGGGTTGAATTGCTCCATGACATGGAGTCCTTGGTCGCGGCGACCAGGAGCGGCTGGGCGCGGGACCTGTGCGCGGCGACGAAGGCCGGGTTGGAGATGAGGGCGCGCCATGACCTGCACACACACCGGCACCGGAGCAGGGACCTGAGCGGCAGCCATGAGAGGATCTCGAAGAAGACGTCCGCCGATGGTGTCGGGAGAGGCGTGCTGGCCCCGGCGGCGGAGCGACGAACAAGGCGGCCCCGCGTTGGTGCCATGGCAGCGCTGGTTGGTCGAGAGGCCTCCACGATCGACCGGCTCGATCTGGGATTGGCGAGGTAACGTACTGCGGCGGTCGGATCAGCCAAACCGGATGGAACCGTATGATCTAGTAGATGGAACTCGTATTGTAACTGGATTGTTCGGCTGCCGCCTTCCGATTATGATCGAACATCACATTATTTTTCTTTTTTGAGGGATCAGCACAGCTCGTTAATTACCTCCTACATATACCCACTATATCTGCATTATTATCTGGAAAAACCATTCTCAAGTCAGAATGTATATGCAGCGAGCATGTTACAACAGACAGAGATCTAGGATAGCAATACGCAAACATGTCACATTCTACACTTACTAGTTTCGGCCATCAACAAGACATATAATCGACAGAAAGAAGAGAGCGAATTCTCCGTTCCATAAGCGATATTACTCCAGATGATTTAACTCCTCTGCGTCCACAACGGGAGTCTGTCTAGCTAGGTGCTCGTGAAATCATTCCAGATAAGCGATGTCAACACGACTGTTGAGTTTTGGGGGCGGCTAGCCTAGCACGAAGAGGACTATGGTCAAAAAGGGCTGGACTCCTGGCAAGCTACTGTTGCGGAGGCCCCTCAGGCTTCATCAAACTAGCATCGCAGGCCACGATTTTCACCTTGCCGATGTTCTGTGCCATCTCCTCGTTCCTGAACGTCGCGTCTGTCAGGATGAAAATCCAGACCCCGTCGCAGTACCTGTAGGTGTGCAGATGGCCCTGCCAACACAAGAGGGAGACGGCCATCATGTGAATGCAACCAACGGATGGATGGAAAGATGATTACATTATGCAACATATGTAAGCGCAGTAAATGTGGTAAACACCAAAACAAAATTAGCTGAAACATTGTGCAAATGGGAGATGAGGCTTGAGACACGCTAGTGCTGACTCCTGGTAGAGGGTGGTAATTCTGAATTTTGACTGGAATACTAGGGAGACCATTTTGAGAAGCTATTGCCATGTAAAATTCCTATTTTCAGTAAATAAACAACATAGTCTAGATGCATGCCAGGCCATGAAAAACATAAGAGTGTTGTTTCCGGAATTCTTTCCTGGTTTGGATACAGAAAAGGAGTTCTTTGACTTCAGCCATTACCCGTTACCCATTACATCAATATAGTGGAGCACACAGTTATGTTATGCTCCAAAAGTTAGCAATACTTTCATCATGTTGCAATGCAAATGCAGTAAATGTGTGGATGGAAAAATGATTACAGAATGGAATGTATGATAATCATCAAATTTCAGCAAGAAGCATATGGTATAGCTGGCTAATCGTAGCCTGCATGGTAGGTAAGCATTGTAAAGACAAAACAAAACTAGCTGAAACATTGTGCAACTGGAAGATGAGGCTTGAGATGCTAGTCCTGGTAGAAGGGTTGTTCTGAATTTTGACCGGAATACTAGGGAGAACAATCCGAGTGAAACTATTACCACATACAAGTCTTATTTTCAGTAATAAACAACATAATCTAGATGCATCCCAGGCCATGCAAAAATAAGTGCCGTTTCCGGAATTGTTTCCTGGTTTGGATACAGAAAAGGAGTTCTTCAACTTCAGTCAGTAACAATTTGGAAATTGTTGCAGGAACCTATCGTTAGCAAATAAATATTTAATTATTAGCGGGTCTAAATAGAAATAAGGACAGGAAATCTACATACTTGCATGTGACCATGTTACGGACAGACAGTTTACCCCTAATAGTAGTAAGCAATAAAAAGGTATATTTCTTCAGTAGTATTTCCGCCTGCATGTGTATATTCACCACTGCTGAATCTGGAACTTGGTATTTATTTACCATAAAGTGACTTAATTTGCAGAAGTTTGTTTATAAAATAATATGCCAAATAATAACGACACCTAAAAAAATTGACAGAAACAAAAACTTAATAAACATTACTACACTGACAGGCAGCTGACAAGAATATATATCAGGATTTCACTTCAAATCTCTACAGTTTTTTAATATAAAATCATTAGCAGCAGCAACAGAAAAAAAGAGGCATATGCAACCTTTCATCAGCATTGTTTCCTTGCTTCAGAAAAAGATGCTATTCTACTTCAGTCAGTAAGGACTAAGGAATATGTGAATCCACATGATATCAATACGGTTTTTGAATGGTCTTTTTTTGAATGGTGATATCAATACAGTGGAGCACGCAAGTATGTTGTTCACCAAAATATAGCGAAAGTTTCAAATAGTACATGGAAATGATTGCACAAAAGTAGTTGGCAAGAAACAAATAATTATCCATATAGGTTCAGATATAAGTTAGGAACAGCCGAATAGAACTGTCCACATGCCGATCATGGTGCAGACAGTTTATCTTTGATGCTAAACAATCAACATCAGCACATAGTTACATATTTTATACGAGTATTATTTTTCAGGAAAAAGAAAACAAATCTGCCAAAAGACGATATACAATTGTATTTCCGCATCTTATCGACAGAAGATTTAACCAAGTGCCTGATTTGCTAGTAGACAGGTTCATGTTTCTTTTCCAGAGAAGGATGCCAAATGTGCTCGTATAAGGCCAATGTCCTGTGGTGAACTTGGAGAATGCCATGCCAAGTTATTTACTACTACAACATAAGTACACAAGTACTGTTTGGATCAGTACAGCTAAACTGGCAGGTAGTAATAATCGAAAGGCCAGTGGCCGATCTTTATTAAGATAGAAGAAGGTTTTACAGCATAATCATTGTATCTCACTACCTCAGGATTCCCTTACAACATCGACGGTGATAGTAAATAAGATGCATATGTAGCCAAACAGAGATGGCATGTCGTACCTTGAAGGAAGCCCTGCTCGTCAGCTTTTGCTCCAGCACGTCTCTCATGGACTAAAATAACAACATGCACGCAAGATCAAAACACCCAGCGACTCATGCATCACACTTCAGAACCTGTTTATCAGTTGGCGTTCAGGGTCGAACCTCGTCGAACTGCAGCTGGACCCGGACGGCGAGCTCGGGGGCGAGCCTGCCGCTGAAGACCATCTCGTCCAGCGTCTCCGTGAGGTTCACGCCGATGGTGGTCTTGCGGTACAGCTCCAGGGCGACCATCCTCCCTCCCTGGTCCCTTTCCTGGCACGGAATCGACAGTATCAGGATTCAGAAATATCACAGACAGTTTCAGTGAGACCGCACGGATTTTCCCAAACAGTAATCAACTCGCGACACAAATTAGATTCCCAATTAGATAACCAACAAAGGTTCGTCAAGCAGTACCGGCATTCAGAACACCAAACGGCAAACACGCGGATTTCGCAAGTATATTTCTCAACTCGCGCGACAAATTAGAACGAGACGACCAATTTGTTTTTTCATCAGGCTACACAGCCCCGCTCCGCGCATCATCCTGACCTGAACCAATCAATCCTCCATCCGTACGGTTCCCAAATGAAACCCTAGATGTTCGCCCGCGGCGTCGACCGTCGCCGGCGCGGCCGAATCACGCCGCGGCTCCCAGCAACCAAAACCCTGCATCAAAACTAGCATCCCGCGAATCGAATCGAAGCGCCGAGATGCAGGCCCTTACACGCTCGCGCATCCCTGCAAGCTACGCGGCGGTAAAACTAGCACGATTTTCCCCACGCTTCCCTCCCGCAGCAACCAAAAACTCCCGCCAAAAAAGCACACGAATCGAACCGCGGGGAGGAAGGCAGGCTCTTACCACACGCGCGCCGGCGGGCGGCTCGGCTCGTTTCCCTTCGCGGCGGACCGGTTGCTGAGATGGTCGGAGGGGGAGGCGCTTCGGATCTGGGCCGGCGAGCGAGCGAAGTCTCGAAGGTTCGGGAAGGGGAGAGCAGTGGGAAGGAAGGAGGAGGAATTCGAAATTCGAAATTAGTTTCGTTATATAAGCGGAGGCCCAGTGCCGTTCGGTGGGCGGTCTGGTTCCCCATTTTGCATTTTTGCCCCTGGTATACCATTTTGTTTGATTTTTGTTTTGTTTTGTTTTGGAAAAAAATCCGTTTGTTTGTGGTGTTGTATAGGTGCACATTTCAAACATTAGCAAGTCCACATGACCTGCATTTGACCAACCAATTTTTTTGTTATGTAGATGCGACATTTCACACCCTGCGTCTGTTTGTAGCTTATTAAGTCTGACTTCATTATCACGAAACCTTAGTTAGCTTTTTTTTTTCATTTTGCTTTTCGCCACTGGTTTCTATAAGGTTTAACCCCAAATGGCATGTACAATGGTTTTTAGTAAGGTTTCCCCATTAACGGTTCACGCCATCTAGAGAAGACAATAAATACACGCTATGTGATACCATGCATTATGATAATTAATTAATTTTAATAGAAAGTTATGTTCGTAAGGTATGATGCATGGTGCAATGGAGAAAAAGTCTCTCTTATTTACTAAGATATTATCATTTAGCTAAGGTAAGATAAATAAAAATATGACATGCCAACCGTAAGAGAAGGTTGATGTCACCCCATTATAGGTACATGCCCGGCACACTTTAAAAGTCCACCAAGATAGAATTTCGTAAGAGGACATATGCTTCCGTTTATAGGCTTCATGTGATGAACACTTTGGTGAGAAAATTGTGAAAGAATTGCCTCATGGGTGGGGCCCACACTTCATAGTGGCTAGAGATGCACATACGGCAAATTTTCGGGGAATGTAAGATCCACCTCTAGCATTGGTATTATTATGTAGGATAAATCTATGCCTTTCTTCATAATATGTATGGGAGAGCCCCATAATAAGATGATCACACAAAACTGTACAAAGCTATATGTTATTTCACTCAGAATAACCACTGCAATGATTGTAATCAAACCACTCCGATTCCTCGCAATTAAGGGTTTTCCCATGGATATTGATATCAGCTTAGTGGTCTCTCCTTATCCCCTTGACCATATGAATAGCATGTCAGCATGTTATGTCACTTAGCACCTTACATACTACCATATGCCCAAAGGTAATTTCCTCTCTAGTCTCAAAGGCAAATATTACATGGTCAACTTCACATAATATCTAGAGAGAAAACCAACACGTAATCGAGAACCAAAGTTATAAAACATCTCTATTTCATATCATAATATTGCTAGGGTTTCTCCATCACCCCAATAACAAAGTAAATTACTCGCTCATGGAGACAATAAACATCATCATCATAAATATATGGAGTGCATATGGGTAAATGGATGAATACAAGTGCACATCCACAATAGCAATTGGAATTACAACAAGATGAGATGGAAATGGAGATCATGATGAAGATGCAACGGTTGATGATGAAGGAGATGATGTCTTATCCTCCAATGATTGTGTAGCAGCAAGGATGATGCCCTTCTGCAAGTTTCCCCTCGAGATCCCTTTCTGAAGGTGAGGTTATTATTACCTATATAAAAGCTGACCCCTTTTGAAGAAAGGGCAGCGTTTTGGGTACTGTTTATGGTGGTGATTTATCCAATCGGGAATTGACACGGTTGTCCTTTTTTACTGTAGACGTGGAGTTGATTTCCTAGATCCGTTTGCGTTTTTTCTTTTTCTTTTGCAGGTTTAGTTCGTAGTATTACCGGCTGTCAATCGGTTGCCTCTTTATTTATCACACATAGTTTCCGGTTATTGTGGGTCCTTCCGTTTCTTAGGTGGTTGCTGCCTTCCAGTTGCCGGTTATTCGGTCAAAGCGGTGGCCCAATTTCCACAATCGAACAATCGAGTAGATCTGTTGCATTGGTTTCCACCAAACGTGAACGAAGTGGTTACTTCGCCTCCGCGCCTCTCTCAACCTCTCCGCCTCCGTCGTCATCCTCACAGGGGTGCTAGCGTTCTTCTCCTACCTCCTAGCCGCCGTTCTGCTTACCAACGCAGATTGCCGAATGGCATGCCTCCAATCTGGTTTTCGACCACGACAGGTGTTGTGCCTCCTTTTCCTCCGTCGTCAGCCATCTCTCTGTTGGGTGTAGGATGGCGGCCGGTGACGACCACAACGTGAGTTCTGCCTCCTTTTCGTCCGTCCTCTACCCATGATTCGGTCTGGTTCCCAGCATCGGGGACGATTTGTTTGCCTTGCGTGCCTGCCCAGCCTCTCCACTCCATGTTGTACTCTGGATTTAAGTGGAGAAGAGGAGGGCTACTGGATTGGAGGGGTGCCCGTGCCTCACCGCCTTGGTTCCCATCTCCACCGTTCAGACGAGGTCCTGGTTTTCGTGCCGGAGTCACCATCGACCTTGATTCTGTGCCAACTTTTTATATCTTTGTACTGCGTCGGCGTTGCCTCAAGCAGGGGAGAAAGGGGCATGACACAGGTGCACAACCAACCGTACTCCAGTCTTGCTGTTGTAGCCACCTTCAACACGTTTGATGGAATGTCCTACAGGTAGTTTTTTTGGGTTGCTCTTTCCTCTTTTTGTTGGTGCAGCTAAATTACTCATCTTCAGTTTGCCATGCACGAGTGTAGGCTGCAGCTGGAGATGGTGTGCTTGGTGCAACAGAGTGGTGTTAATATTACCAGCAAATAGGCCTTATGTAAATTGTTCTTCTGGTCTATTTTCAAAGGGGGATCCTATGACAGAAGGTGAGTTATGAGAAACCACGGTACCAGCAAATAGGCCTTATGTAAATTGTTCTTCTGGTCTATTTTCAAAGGGGGATCCTATGACAGAAGGTGAGTTATGAGAAACCACGGTCACTATAAGTTTACAGTATTTGAGTTACATATGAGGTTCCTAAATTTAACTTTTGGCCATGGTATTTGCAGACTAACATTTACTCAAAAGGCATGCTTTTGTTGTACCTTTTCTTCTTTTGTTCAGATTTATTTGATGACCCAATGCTATATACTATGTGCAGATGCTCCTCTCTTGATAAGCGCACCGTGTTGCCACAACTTATTTACTTCGCTTTGTACACACTATTTTAGCTTCCAATATTGTCAGCAAATAACTGTCACAAATGCTCATCCAGCAATGTTTCTAGCTTCTTAAATTACACATTGCTCAGAGCGTTTGTTTCCCATTCATACAGATTACTTTCAGTACAATATTGTTAAAAATGATTCTCACATACAAGATAATGTTTACATCTTTGCTTCTCCTAAAATGTGGATTATTTTAGCTCCAAATACTATCAGAAAATGATCATCACGCTTTCTGATTTAATGATGCTTCCATCTTTCCGGACCACATGTTGTTCAGATATACATGTATTAAGATGACCAGCACTAATTAAAATCATTCAGTTTTCTTTGTATACATTTCTTCTGGTGAATCTTGGTTGCATTTTTGGTACAAGTAACTTTCAATAGCATTTCAGGGCCATGTCTACTTCATACACTTCGTGTACTTCCTTGCATACTAAGGTTGTCTTCTGTTCATATGTTGTTACTGTTACTGCCGCTTAATAATGCATTTTTGCTAAATATTATTCTTCCCTAAAAGTTCTTTATCCGTGTTGATATTCTCTGGTATCAACATTTTAATCGCATAAAAATGACCTTCCTTCTTCCACGCAATTATTTGCTTTTCAGCTCTGCATTATCTAGGAGGTATATGTTACTGCTGCTTCAAATATGCTCATATCTGAGGTTGAGGAGATACGACCCTTCATGTGTGATTGTTTGGGCTGCTTGCTTCTCCAGCTAATTTTTTTTTGTGGGGAGTATTCTTGGTGGAACACTTTATGCTTCCTGCTTATAATGCTTGGAACCAACATTTAATTGATGCTAGCAATATCTGTGTGCTCATGAATTTATTTACTTTGGATTTGCTCTATCAACATAATCCTTTTCGATTATGACTAACCGTTATATTTTGCCTCTTTCAGGTTGGGTTGCCTTCCCTTATTGATTTCTACTTCTCTCTTTTGCCCAGATATTCAGGTCTATTTTAAAGAGACCGATACCAGAAATCTATGTATTTTCAATACATTTGGTAGACACGTGTGGCAATGAATGAGGCCATAGAGCATTTTCAGAGCATCTTCAGGTTGAAGCTTTGTTCCCGTGTTGTGTTCTTCCATTTACCCTGATAAGCATTGCAAGCAACATTCTATGAACAAGTTATGTGGGCTGGAGCTCCTGTGTGCACACAACAATAGCTTTTTTGTTCTCTTCATATTGGTTGCCACATGCAGTTCTCTGCTTAGGAAATGCATGAACCTGAGCAGTGACGTGATAGGGTAAGTTAGCCTATAGAAGCTGTAATTCAGCACATGAATTCTCAGTAGCTAATTAGGTGTATTCTTCACATGGATTTAGATCTTGGAAAGGTGCTCATGAAAGCAAATGTTCAGAGTAAATTTCGTTTGCGGGTTTACCAAGAAAAACTACAGCGATTAATCATAAGGCATACTTTTGTTTTGATCCTAGAACAGGAAGTGTATTTAGGATATAACTCACCAGTTTGTTCATAATTGCCTCTAGAAGGACTATTAGCTAATCAGAATTGTACGTATTGTACTTAAAGTTCAGTGTTGTTGATGCTAAATCGATCCACACTTTATGCTTCCTGCTTATAATGCTTGGAACCAACATTTAATTGATGCTAGCAATATCTGTGTGCTCATGAATTTATTTACTTTGGATTTGCTCTATCAACATAATCCTTTTCGATTATGACTAACCGTTATATTTTGCCTCTTTCAGGTTGGGTTGCCTTCCCTTATTGATTTCTACTTCTCTCTTTTGCCCAGATATTCAGGTCTATTTTAAAGAGACCGATACCAGAAATCTATGTATTTTCAATACATTTGGTAGACACGTGTGGCAATGAATGAGGCCATAGAGCATTTTCAGAGCATCTTCAGGTTGAAGCTTTGTTCCCGTGTTGTGTTCTTCCATTTACCCTGATAAGCATTGCAAGCAACATTCTATGAACAAGTTATGTGGGCTGGAGCTCCTGTGTGCACACAACAATAGCTTTTTTGTTCTCTTCATATTGGTTGCCACATGCAGTTCTCTGCTTAGGAAATGCATGAACCTGAGCAGTGACGTGATAGGGTAAGTTAGCCTATAGAAGCTGTAATTCAGCACATGAATTCTCAGTAGCTAATTAGGTGTATTCTTCACATGGATTTAGATCTTGGAAAGGTGCTCATGAAAGCAAATGTTCAGAGTAAATTTCGTTTGCGGGTTTACCAAGAAAAAACTACAGCGATTAATCATAAGGCATACTTTTGTTTTGATCCTAGAACAGGAAGTGTATTTAGGATATAACTCACCAGTTTGTTCATAATTGCCTCTAGAAGGACTATTAGCTAATCAGAATTGTACGTATTGTACTTAAAGTTCAGTGTTGTTGATGCTAAATCGATCAGACGAACTGACGAAGTAATTGCATAGCATCTGTTTTACAATTTGGAGCCCTAAAAATCTATTGAAGGAATTTATATGGAAAGAAGAAAACGTTTGTGCATTTAGGGCTATGTGTTTCTCCTCTTCTCTTCCATTGAGTTTGTTGACCATATGAAAGAGGTCCACGTGATACACATTCAGGATATGGATGCAGTACACATGAAGTACGCTGAGATTACGAAGGTGTGATTTGAAAGGTGAGTTTTTTCTCTGTTCTGCTTCGATTGGTGTGGATTGATAGATCCGTACAAACATAAGTTCAGATCATCATTGCTAACTGTAGTAATTTTTCTCTAGAATGATGTAATTGTTAGAATTGATCTACTTCTAATTTCGTTGAATTCAGTTCTTACAGTTCGCCTACTTTTTAACCATGACTTCAAACCTAGATTTCTAACGAAAAAATACGGTTTGTGTACTGACCAGCGAGCAGGTATACACGAGTCAAGTAGGAAAGTGTCAGCGAGTCAAGGAAATTTTTCTGACCAACAGTCTGAATTTTTATTAGCATAGAATAAGTGAGTATTCTGCATCTTGAAGAATGAGATAGGACGCTCACCCCTATCCTTTATGCTTACTTTTTATCTAGAATTTTTTCCACTGTAACGATTCTTCTCTCTACAGATTCAAAATTCTCCAGATTTTGGGGACTGTAAATTCCCTATGTTCAGAGGACAATAGTAGGAAAATTATGTTGTTTGGTCACAAAATATGTCACGCAGTGCAAGTTCCTGCATAATGTGTTTAGCAAGGTGGTCTATGTGGTACATGTGGCCCATTCTGAGGGGTATATAGTGGGACTTAATTGTGTTTCTCTTATCGATATTGGCATGACCGGTGCAGGTATGATTAGTATCTATGTCCCACGTTCGACTTTGTTTCGACTATTTGGATCAAAACATTCGATTGATGTGCATTCTCTAATTTCTGTCTACATTATCTGTATATGCACAGATACATTGTGTGTGCTAAAGCCAAACTAGGGGACATCTAAGGGGAAGAAAAAGATGCACCTGACGGAGATGGTGACCTGGTATAGCAGCACGCCAGTTACATTGGAAGCCGTCATCGACATCTTCAGCCTAGAATGTCACCTCGACACCGGCGTTGCTACCGACCCAGTTGCTGCAGCATGCAGGTGGATCACGGAGCAGGGCGAGCGACCACACCCTTGTGACCCACACGCTCTTGCCCGAAAGCCGAAGCTGGGTCGACTCTTGCTTTACGCCATCTCCACACCGATGCGGCATTTGTACCCGTGTTCTAATGGCAGCCTGAACCACCTCAACCAGCAAAGTAGATGTCTCGGCGCGCTGCCTTCGGTTGCTTGCATCAACAGAACTGGCACATACCAGCGTCGAGACCATCATATGGGGAACCACCACCGGTGAACAGCAGCAATGCCATCACTCTTGGACTGTTCGGCCTTCGATTCACCATGTGCAGAGCAAGAGTAGAGTGCAACCAGTGGCGATTGTTGATTTGGTTGGGTGAGAGGGTGAGAAACCACTCGGCAACATCGATTTCTGGAAGAGATGGTGAATAATCAGCAAGATGCTGACAATCGAGGAAGTGAAGAATAAGGGGATCGGAGGAGAAAGCAAGACGGTCTACAAAGGCATGGACGCTGGAGAGATAAGAGCATCCCCACTCGTTGGCGCTCCCCACGCCCAAATCCGGACGAAACAATCGCCGGATTGGACGAAATTAAGTCATGGGGAGTACCGTATTTCCAGTCGTCCACCCGGAGTTCGGCGGATAGAGTTTAAATTCAAATAAATCGCCGTCCCGCGCTACAAGTACGGCCAGTTGATCGGCAAAAGGAGCAAAAGGATCAGCCACGGATCGGCGATCGGAGGGAAATTACACGGAGACGAGGCTCGTCGGCAGTCCCGGCCGGCACGGCGGTGTCCGACGGACCAGTTCCCTCACACGCGGCCGAAGCGGCTGCGGCGGGCGACGAAAGCAGCGGCGGTGGACGTCGAAGCGGCCGCGGTCGACGAGGTAGATGGTGAGGTAGACGAGGTAGGAGCCGGCGGAGACGACGAAGGACCGGCCGGAGTGGCTCGGAGGATGTCGCTGCGGTGGCCCCGGTACCAATTCCTCGTCTCCTCGTCCATCGGTTCCATGTCGCCGCCGCCCATGAGGAACGCCAAGTCTGTGTTCCTCTTCTTCGCCGCCGCCGTCGTCTTCAGCAGGGCGATCCGGACGCCTTGGTTGGCGAGCATTTCCCGCCACCTGCCGTCGAACTTGTCGTTCCTCCCGTCGGCGTGCGACCTCAAGTCGGCCCAGCACTTGTCGATCGACGCCCGCATCCTGTCGGCGGGATTGTCCGTCCGTTTGAGCTCTTTCGGCTTCTTCGGCCGAGTTCGGGGCGCCCTTCCGCCGCGCAAGCCGCCGGAGCGTCGGGGTTGTACTTGCTCGGTCTTGCTCTTCGAGAGGGTCGTGCGAATTTCCTTCCACTTCTCGCAATTCTCGAGGCGGGCGTAGACGTTGAGGAACTTGAGCTGCAGGCCGGTGTCGTCCGTGTACATGTCCAAAGCTCGGCGCAGCTGGGGAAAAAGAGCACGGCGATACGGGTCGGGTAACGACGATGTACCTCGGTGATGCAGGGTCGGCGGAGCATACCTTTTGCTCCAAGTCGTGGCCGCTGATCGGCCGTTTGTCGACCTCCTCCTGTATGCCGTGCCATTTGCTGCACGCAGTCTGCATGATCCCCCAATGGGTGGCCATTGCCTTCTCTCCCCGGTACACGTTCATGTTCGTCTTGTCGAAGTAGGGATCGACGAGTTTGCGTTCCTCGTACGCCTGCTTCACTCGAAGCCAGTATGTGTCGAACGACTGATTGGCCCCGATTATGCCTTTCGTGGACACGGTCATCCAAGCTTCGGCGAGGCACTCCTCTTCCTTCGGCGTCCATTTGATACGCGGTTCGGCAGGCGGCGAGTCCTTCTTCCTCTTCTTCTTCCCCTTCGACAGGTTGGCGGATGCTTGAGTTGGCTCTTCTTCTTCCTCGTCTTCTTCTTCGACGGCTTGGCTTCCGTCGGCGACATCCTCCCGATGCCCGTTGCGCGCCGCCACAGCTGCCGTCGCCCTCGTCTCCTCTTGCGTGAAGAACCCCGGGCACGCAGCGGCGGCGGCCATGAAGAACCCCGGGCTCGCCGCGGCGGCCATGGAGCCGGAGGTGATCATCTCGTGGATCTCCTCTTCGTTCGGCGCCGCCATCACGCCGAACGGGAGCGGCCCTCGTCGCGGGGCCGGCGAGGTGTCCTCGAACGGGCCGCCGCCGCCGACGTCAAGCTCGGGCGGCGACGTCGTGGACCCGGGCGGTTGGACGTGGGCGCCCTCTTGGAACACGGCGGTCGGCGACGGCGAGTACAGCGAAGGGGAGAAGGACGACGCGGAACTGGTTGTACCTTGCGTCGGCCATTGGCCGGGGAACATGCTGCCGCCGCCGCTAAAGGCCATGTTGATCAGCCTCGCTTGTTCGTCCTGGGCCGCCGCCGCCGTCCTCTTGGCGGCGGCTCTTTTCACCCTCTCCGCCCTGGCGCTTGTTTCCACCTCGCGCCGTTTCTCGTTCGCCGCCCACTCGGCGTTCGACATGCCCGGCGGCTTCGTCTTCTTCGCCCGCATCTTCCTCGCCGGCGCCTTCGGCGGCATTGTGGTGGACGAGAACACGAGGAGGAGAGTGGTGGTGGACGAGAAGGCGCCGCCAGGAACTGGAGCTGGAAGACGAGGAGATTGGGGGATTTCGGCGGGAGAGAATGGGGATATGCAAGCAAAATTGGAGGGAATGGGGATATGCAAGCAAATTGGAGGGAAAATCGACATGATTTGGTTTTCCAGTCGCCGACTACGCGGGTCCACACGACGTTTCGCGCCAAAATCTTTCGTCCGGAGTCCCCGAGCGCGCCCCGGGGGGCCGGGGATGGCGTGGGCTCGCCGGATGGATGAAGGGCCAAATCCGGACGAAAACGAGGAACCGGGGGCGCGACTGGACCGAATTTCGCCGTCCGGATGGAAAAAACGTCGCTCGGGGGCCTCGTCGGAGGGACGAGTGGAGATGCTCTAAGCATCAGACAGTGGCATGGATGCTGGAGAGATAAGCATCAGCCAGTGCAGTACGCGTGTAGTCAGTTATCTAAGATGGGCCCAACATTGTATTTCTTTAGTAACTACATATAATGAGACAGGTCCTAGATGTGTGCATCGGTATGCGGATACTACGGGACAATGAATTGACTGATAACTTAGCCACAACACTCCGTTACCCAATTGTTCTATTTGTTAGTTGTTGCAAGGAATATATTGCAAGGTTTATTGCATCCACAGCCTCCTCCTCACACATGCATAATTTATTCTTATTTTTGTAATTGGTGGCTAACCAAGCTCAGTCCCAGACTTTTCTCACAGCTTGCAGACTACACCGATGTTTTCTTTACTTCACCGACACAAGATTATTGCAGCTATATATGAATGTTTCCAGGCTTGAGGTGTCTATAGTGACAGTCAAGCAAGGAGACGAGGGAGGCTGCGAGCCACCGATCTGTCCATATGCTACTAGGTCCAGGAATTCCCAAGAGATACGCTCTTTCTTGCCAAGTACTACCATCTACCAAATTAGTAGTAATATTTGTTCAAGATCAATCGATGTCAGTATCCATCTACCAAATCTTTTTGTTTCGCTGACACCCTTTTCTATCATTTTATAACTAGGGGTTGTACTAGCTTGACATCCATACTCAGAGAAGAGAGCCAATGAAGCATCATAGTCTGCATTGAAAGGTGCGTGTGGTGACCCAGCGTACCACTGCATGGTGTAGTACACAAGTCGTTGACATAACACAAATGAAACACCGTTCCACTCATATTACATCTCTCAGAGTGGTACAACAGAAACATATGCGAGTCCAAGGTATGTCTATAGAAGTACACACGAACTGTTTACATAAGATCCACACAACCTCCTACTTTACAGTGAGGTAAAACTTCAAATAAAGCTCCAGAAGAACGACTCGTAGTCTATCTTATTGCTAACTCAAGTTTAAGAGCTACTTGGCTTGCTATAGAAATCTAGCTACTTAGGTGTTATGATTAGGGAAAGGTTCCCTTATATTACTAGTCTAAGTTTCCACTCTAGCTGATGCAGAAATTGACTCCATTGACTTCTTTGATTGGATTCTTCATCTTGTTGCAGTTGACTCCTTTGTCTTCGAGTTCCACGGTAGTTTCTCCTTCGATGCCTTGATCTAAGAAGGGGGTTCAAATGGGATAGAATGAGTACGAGCGTACTCGGCAAGTTCATATTAGGAAATAGGTGTATCATGCACTAGCTACGGCCATAGACCGGAAAGTCATAGGCCAATGCAAGTTTTCATAAACATTTCTTCAAAAGGTTTATTTTATTCGAAAACTATGCCCGTCGGTCTTCACGGAGTTGACTAGAACTTCGTGGAGTTCCTTTCTGCCGCGTTCGCAGTTCCCTTCCCGAACGGGAGTGACAATCACAATTCGGTATCCTCCGCAGAGGTGCGTTACTTTTCCCATAAGAGACCTTATCCTTGTTGCCAACCGGCCTTAAGTATCCGTCCACACTTCCTTGGTGTGAGGCCAGGTGTAAGATCCAAGCCCACACCGCCTTCTCCGCGACTGCAAACCCACCCTTTTGTCCACCCGCACACCTCCAGTAGACTTCCCCCGATAATACGGCTTTACTCATGGTGTACTTTGGACAATCCTTCATAGATCGTAGAGCCATCATCACTAATGGATGGGGATTTAAAAGGCTATCCCAACCTACGGCAGTGCCTCCAACACCCCGCCGGCTCTACCAATCCGTTGGCGTGCGAAGGGAAAAGATACGGCTGGCTTCCCGCGAGCCATTATAGATCTCATGGTCAACGCGATTTGTACGGCGCTAGAATCACCGGACGGCATTGGTAATTTAATCCTAGGGTGATATAACCCATTGCAATGGAACCTCCACCATATCAACACATACCATGGTTCCATTGCCCACCACATAGTCATATTCATAATTGTAAAATAATACTTTGCTTTTCAATGCAAGAGTGATAAGTATAGTACTTTGCATATAGTTTGATACAAATAATCAAATGACATGAGCAAGCGATGAACTTGCCTTTCTTGATCGCAAGATTATGCAGGCAAAAGCTTCGATACGTGATAACTCCAAATTCTGAAATACCATCATCGTCCGGTAAGGACAATGTTTAAAGAATTGGCAAAGATGCTATAATGCATAGTATGAGATGCAATCGTCCCGAGCGTAACCTAACCTCGATGATTTAGGATGTATGAGTTGTAATGATTTCTTTAGGGTTGGTTGCACTTTTTAGAATGGTTCTCAAACAAGGTTCTTATTAGGGTTTGGTTATATTAGCATCATAATCAAATGATATAAGACATTATAACAATCATACACATAAAGAATAGTGGTGGAATAATATGTGAAGAACAGCTTGTCAATTTTTAGTTCTACAGGACATGGTTGATGATTACTTATACTATACTTCAAAAGAATAACTTTTGAAGAACATGTTGTTTAAGAAACTTTTAGTATTTCAAAGAAGGATTAAGGCTTCTAAGGTTTGATTAACATGTGTACTTCAAAAGAATAACTTTTGAAGAACAGGTTATAAGAATATGAACTATACATATATAGGAGCTATGGCTTTCTAGGGTTTACTATTGAATTCATTTAGTTCCACTAATAGGAACTAGTTGGTTCCTAACTTGGAATGGGTTTCTATATAGCAAGTACTGGTAGTTTTATTGCTATGGTTTCTTCTAAGCATCATATTAAAGGATGGTTGTTTAAGATAGTTCTATAAATTAGCTATTAGGGTTTACTATGGTTTCACAACTACCTACAAAGTAATCTCTAATGGTTGCCCAACTAAGTGGTTTATCATTTCCTAAGTAGGGTTGAGTGGAATAGGAGCATGGTTGTGAATTACTACCCAAGGTTGATACTAGGGTTCATCATTATAGTTCTACTAGGTTTTGATGGTTAAGGTTTATCCTAATGGTGTGGTATAATGGAGTGGTAATTAATGGTACTAATTCAATTAACAAGCTAGGGTTTATATTTAGGTGGCACTAGTGGATCATATAGGTTTTAAATTGGAATTAGAGACATGAAATGATGACTCATGTGACTTGGTTTATGCTAATGGATCATGAGTAAGCATTAATTGGCTACTTATCAAGGTTCTACAATTAAAGTTGAAGTTCGCATGATCAGATGTGATAAGCAACTAGGGTTTTAGAGTTACTACTAAAGTGTAGTGATCACATGGGTTAAATCCTTAGGGTTTTAGGTTTGCAACTACTACGGATGAACACATGAAATAATGAGATCAATGTCTTACTTAAATTGAAACTAGGGTGTCTAAATTATGGCACAACTCCAAAAATGATAATTGGTAATAGAGTTGTGGTTACTAATTACTTTGAATCACAATTAGTAATGGTTTAATATTTTATTAAATTTTGACAAGATTTAATAATTAGAGTAACTCTTATTTAGGTTTAATTGAGAATTAGGGTTTAACAATTGTTATTAGGTTTAAAGTATTTAACTTGTTAACTAAAGAATGTTTAAGTGACAAAATTTGAGTTATCAAAATAATCTTGGCTTTTAATATTTTCTTGATTATTACTATTTAAAGAAAATAGAAAATAGTAATTTGTAATTAGGGTTTATGAATTACCACTAATAATTAAGTTAATGCAAATATGGTAAATAAAATTAATCCTAACATTTTACTTAGTTACTGAATAGTTAAAATTTAATTTTTATAACCTCACTAGTTATTGAATTTAAATTGTATTTTAAATAATTGAGATGGCATAATTAATAAGGTTAAAAATAAGTGAATTTTTATTTTGACACACATTTTTGTTTTATATTTTATTTGAATAGAGTTTATTTTTGTGAGCATTTTGATATATTATTTATAATTTTCTGATTAACAATGAATTTTATTTATTTTGGTAAAGTTTCAGTGATTTTCTGAGATTTAAATTAAAGACGAAACACTAAATGTACCCGGTCTAGTGCTACCCCAGTGACCGACTAGTGGGACCAATGCCACGTTGGCTGCCACGTGAGGCTGACCAAGTCAAAATCGGGACGTGGCGCGGGAGCAGCTCTGCCGGCGGGCAGTCGACGACGGCACCGGCGACTCGGTCCACCCCCGGACGATTGGGGACTACCGCTGGCTTCAGCACACGATGGGGAAGCGGATGATGCTATCGCCGCTACCTAATGGTCGCCGGAGCATGAACGACGGCGAGGTGACGCGGCGGAGCTTGCAGGCTCACGGTGCGGCAACGATTTGGAATGCAATTGAGCTGACCGAGGGCACTAGGCGGAAGAGAAGCTCACCCTGAGCACAGAGCGCTTGACGGCGTGGCCTGAGGTGGTCGCAATCGGCGGTGATGACAGTGACCGGCGTCGGAGAAGAGGGCTCGGTGAAGACGCTCCAGAGATCTTCGGATCGATTCCTCGCGCGAGCTGAGCAAGTCGAGGTCGGGGAAGATGCTGGCGTCCACGGCGTGGCTCGGGAGTGCCTCCATCGACGGCGAGACGATTTGTCCGGCGGGTTAGGGTTTCGGTCTGCGAAGCAAATGGAAGAGGAAAAGAAGAAATGGGAAGCTAGGGTTCGTCCTGGGGTATTTATAGGCTCCAGAAATGTGCCTCGTCACGCGGCCGATTAAGGAGAGGTCGACAGTAGCGAGGAGGAGGTGGCCACGGCATCGTGCTGTCGAGCGCGTGTGAGAGGAAGACGAAGATCGTCTTCTTCGATCTTATCTCGCGAAGGGGTACGGTGGGCCGAGTTTGGGTGCTGGTGGGTTGGTTGTTGGGCTCAGCTGTTGGGCTGGCCACGGGCTGCACGGCCAAGTAAGGTAAGCCCTCTCCCTTCTCCTTTTCTCTTTTTATTTTCTGTTTTAAACTTGTTATTTAAATTCCAATTTGATTTCTGTTTATTTTTGCAGGTTCTAAAATATTGAATATCAATATCACTTCATAAAAATACTTACTGCTTAGTTCTATTGTTTAAACAACTATTTGATGGGTGATTACTTGGTGTTCTTGTGAAGTGTATTTTAAATTTAAAATAGATATGGTTTATGTGTTTATCTCAATTGCCTTTTAAATTTGGGAACCAAACCTATTTTGAATGATTTGAAGTTTACAACCGAGTGCATAGTAAACAGGTCCTTAAGTTTTATTATTACTTAACAATAGTGAGGTTCACATATATTTTATTTTAGTGAGAGTTTCAATTAAATGGTGTTGAGAATAGAAGGGTTCATGATTTTATGTGAATGATTGCTTCGAAGAGTTTAAGAAGATGATTGAATTCAACTCTATATTCTCTACTCTTGCTTAGCAACTATTACTTGAATTATTTAAAGTAGATCCTAAGCTCATCAGGGTTAATTCACTTGTTAAGGTGACTTTATTTTTATACCCTACTATTTCATTTGGTTTTACTTAGGCAAAGTATTTGGATAACAAAGTAGAGTAGGGTATTGGTTTTATTCTACTCACCAAATGGCATTTAATCCATAAGCATATGTGGCTTGGTTTATACTTGTGATCCATGATACACAAGTTAGGAAACAATATTTTATGTGGGGGTGGATTCTACTTAAAAGGTTTATGGTTTTGGAAATACTTCACTATTTGAAGTATGAAATAGGCATGAGGTATGGCAGGGTTGTAATTATAATCCAAGTTAATCCATGGGTTGGAATTCAAATGTAGTTTAGGGTTTAAGTAGTGATTACCAATGTGATACACCACTAGGATTAGGTATGAGCATAAGCTGGGTTATGTTTAATTGGCTAGGGTTATTCTCCTCACTTAGGTGGAATTATGGTTTCCAGGCAATGCTAAATTTGTATCAAGTGTTTGGATAGGCAAGGTTTGGATACCATATCAATACTACTCTATATAAGGCATGAGTATTGGTCTGGATTAACTACTATTGATATATTTATCATTTCATGTGATAGATTAGATCTATGGATCACATATATATGTTTAACTTATCATCTTAATTTATAAGGTAAAATCATGCATTAGACATGATCCACTTATTCCTTACTAGTCTCTCTTCTTTAATACTTCTCTCAACACACTCACTTAGATTCTTAAGGTTTATGATCATCACCCAATTTGTAATAATCAAAGTATTGGCCTCACAACAATTCATTGGTGAATTATTGTTCTCTCTCCAAGATCAAGTATAAGTCCATATACTTGAGTATACCTCTTTAGGTTGAGCTCTTCTGAATAAGTAGGGTTCCTCTAGGGTTTATGATCACTACAAAGTTGTAATGATCACAACACTTGCCCTCACTTGAATCTCTAGTCAAATAGGTACTAACTTACTATCAAGTATTAGCTAAGTCAAGTAGGGTTTAATACTTGACTTGTACTCCTTATAGCATTGATTAGTATTCATGGTCTACCTCACATAGATAGATTGAATATCAAACTAGGTTCTACCCAATGGATAGTATAAGCATATGAATGATTCTTACCTTTCTCTAGGTTTACTCGATATGAGTTGGAAACAAGGTTGAAATGGTCAAAGGTTAATGAAGAATGAATATGCAAGTTCTTGACTTGGTTCAAGTATTGTGGTTGAAAATATATATACCATGTGACTCTTGGTAGGAACATTTATTTAGTAGAAGACATTGAAAAGATAAGTAAAGAATAGTTTCTTAATTAATTGAGTTCTTTGATTCATAGTAGAATAATTATTCATGTGTTGTTGTAAGGAATGGCATGTTAAGATCCTTTATAAGATCTTGTAGTTAATCCTCACTTAAGGTTTTGTTTGTTGTAAAACTAATTCTATTTGATCTAGCCCATAGATCAAATCATCTTTACCCAAAACAAGGTTTTAGCAAAGATCACAGTGAAGTTTATAGCGCTTGACTTGATGATCTACTTCAATTCCAGCAAGTCAAGTGAAACTTCAGATGGATCGTGGTAAGTTTTATTTGAAAGCGCGAAATTCCCCGGATTTTCTATGCATGAATGCAATGCACACTTTGGTGTTCTCTCATTTTGTTGCCTCTAAACCTGGGATATTACAGCCTCTCCCCCTTAAACTGAACTTCGTCCCGAAGTTCGAACGCTCTCATGTTTCGGAACGTGGAACTGACTTGAACAGATCACCATCCTTCAACTCCATGGTGATCACACTATATATAATTGAATATATCCCTTGTCTAGATCCTTCATGGAGTCTTCTAATGTCTGGCACTGATACTTTCTTCAATTCTATGATTTCTTCCAACACTCTAAGCTTATAGGCTTACTCTCCAAAGATTCTTGGATTAGGACATTTTATTTTGTTAATGGACTTTACTAATGGTTGTGGTGACATCTTCTTATTTGGGTACTCAAAGCTTGGTTCTACCAGCTGCGATAATCCAGCTGCGGTGCCCAAACCTTAAGTCTAAAGGATTTGTTTAAAGTAAGGTATTGTTGTCCCTTACCACCATAACGAAAGTAATGGTACTTCGTAGGGTATTTACAATAGGCATGGTCCTGGTAGTTTTAGTCCTACGAATGGATTATACTCATTTAGTCCATCCAATCATGGCTTCTAGTTTGTACTAGTTATCTTTCTTTTGGTTTCTTTAGGTTCCATGAAAGGGATCTTTCTAATAATCATTAGTGTTGGTATGGTCAAACCCCTTCAATCTTTTGTCTTCTTAGGCTTTGATTGTCCTCCGACATCTCCTTCCTCCAACTTCATTATCTAATACTTACTTAAGTTCTCTTGGTTTTGAGTAATTATAATTAACCACTCAAGTTAAGGTCTAACCCTTACTTCTTCGAGATATGAACCTCGGCTTCTGGTCTGACATCCTCCTGAGAGTACTTTGGTATGGATACATCCCAACAACCTTATAAAAATAAGATTGGACTTCCTCTCAGTTCAGACCTTTTTCTCCGTCTATCATACTCAAAATCATATTTTAATACTTTTCCTTCAACCTTCCTCTCCCCCTTGGAGTTTACTAATGATCTTCAAACTTCCTTTCTTCTAATCATTAAACTCCAAGGTTAGAAGATTAGTCTTGGTCTAACTTGTAGTTTGTACTTTTCTAGAGTCTCACGAAGAAGTCTTTGTGGTGTATCCACTCAGTTGTGGGTATCCATTATGAATCCTCCAATTAAAAAAAATTACCAGCTATGAGATACCATCTGTGAAATACTATCTGCGGAATCCCCCTTTCTTTTAGGTAAAGAAATGTTCAGGCTGTGGCTATCTGGTACCAGCTGTAGCTTATTGGATACCAGTTGTGGCTATGTTGTGGTGGTCAATATCTACCTACCACTGTGGCTACTTACATAGCTTTAGTTAAGATATACCTCACTTTACATTCTTTCTCTTCATGGTTATCCTATATCAGCTGCGGTCTGATGATACCAGCTGCGACTTCACTTGTCTATTTTCCTTATTCTAGGGTTTGTTTGCAAGATAACCACTTGTTGACACTATGAAGATAGTATCGTAAGTGACTTCACTTGCATTACCTTCTTCCATAATAGATATGGATCCACTTCTACTGCTCCATATTCACTATTTTTCTCACTTTCATGGTACTTCATGTTGAAGTACCCCTTGGTTAAGGATAAAAGTGAGTTTGATTGGTCCTTCCATCAGATTGTTGTGGTTACTTCCCACAATTTTACTTGCTTCTACAAGTGAACCTTCATCTTGTCTTCAAAATCTTCGAATTCGTCACTTCCTCACACGAATACCTTTACCCTCTAGACCTATAACATCAAGTAAGAGCTTGATATTGCAACATGCATTTGCATATCAAAGTCAAACTTCATGTATGGATCTAGTCAATCAATGAAAATCCAATAAAGTCCAAGAAAATCCAGCTTTGTGCTTATAATACACATCCTTATATACCTGAATATATTAGTTGGGTAAGACATCCCTAAACATCAGGATCAGATGTGTAGTATAAAACACCACATAAGATAGGTTTAGGTTGTGATACTTAGCACAATACGTGAATTTCTACTATTTGTCTCAACATTTATCTTAATTGCACATTTGCAATGAGACAAACTTGGAACAAAATGGCTTGGGATAGTTGAAGTTAACCTAGTTTTCTTTGGAAGTACTAACAAAGTAGTATACCATATATATGTGCTATTGAGGACTACTTCCTATAATACAATTAGTTCTAACATGTCTATTCTAAACACATGATTGTTTAGAATATACCACATATAACTCTAGGATTTCTCTATGTGATATGCTCTAAATAAGCCTTCTTTAAATTAAAGACTATGGTTCTAACATACTTGGTGTAGTTATTAGGATTTTAAGGCCTAAGCTTTCGAACTATTCCTTAAATCCTACTCCTTATCATACTTCTGTTAACTTACTTATGATGTTCTTCTCCATCATACCATGATTCTCAAGTGATTCATATATGAGTACCTATTTTATTATTGAAAGTAGACTCATGTAACTCCTATCACTCTTCCTTACCTCCCATGATTGACTCATCATAGACATATACTACCTTATATAACTTATCTCCCTTACTTAACATCAGTCATTTGACATTTTTTTAATGACTCTTACTTAACCATAACATGCGTTGGTATACTTCTTCCAATAGGATATCTTCCTTATGGTTGTATCCTCTCTTTGGACTACCATGTGTTGTATACCAACTGTGGTCTACTACCACCATTTATCTTAAACTCCAATGGTGTTCTAATTATTTGGAATGAAGCAAGATAACTAACTAACTTCACTTAAGAAGTATAGATAAGAAAGATTGACTCAAGTGTGTCAGGATTATTCTCAAGTGAATACCCATCTCAAGTCAAAAGAATAGTTGGTTTAACTAAGACAACTTCCTATAGACACTACCAAACCTATAGGTCTCCTTTAAAGGGTTTTAATCCTAAGGTCAAAGCATTTGCTCTGATACCACTTGTGGTGACCCAACGTACCACCGCATGGTGTAGTACACAAGTCGTTGACATAACACAAATGAAACACCGTTCCACTCATATTACATCTCTCAGAGTGGTACAACAGAAACATATGCGAGTCCAAGGTATGTCTATAGAAGTACACACGAACTGTTTACATAAGATCCACACAACCTCCTACTTTACGAGTTGAGGTAAAACTTCAAATAAAGCTCCAGAAGAACGACTCGTAGTCTATCTTATTGCTAACTCAAGTTTAAGAGCTACTTGGCTTGCTATAGAAATCTAGCTACTTAGGTGCTATGATTAGGGAAAGGTTCCCTTCTATTACTAGTCTAAGTTTCCACTCTAGCCGATGCGAAATTGACTCCATTGACTTCTTTGATTGGATTCTTCATCTTGTTGCGATTGACTCCTTTGTCTTCGAGTTCCACGGTAGTTTCTCCTTCGATGCCTTGATCTAAGAAGGGGGTTCAAATGGGATAGAATGAGTACGAGCGTACTCAGCAAGTTCATATTAGGAAATAGGTGTATCATGCACTAGCTACAGCCATAGACCAGAAAGTCATAGGCCAATGCAAGTTTTCATAAACATTTCTTCAAAAGGTTTATTTTATTCTGAAAACTATGCCCGTCGGTCTTCACAGGTTGACTAGAACTTCGTGGAGTTCCTTTCCTGCCGCGTTCGCAGCTCCCTTCCCGAACAGGAGTGACGATCACAATTCAGTATCCTCTGCAGAGGTGCGTTACTTTTCCCATAAGAGACCTTATCCTTGTTGCCAACCGGCCTTAAGTATCCGTCCACACTTCCTTGGTGTGAGGCCAGGTGTAAGATCCAAGCCCACACCGCCTTCTCCGCGACTGCAAACCCACCCTTTTGTCCACCCGCACACCTCCGGTAGACTTCCCCGATAATACGGCTTTACTCATGGTGTACTTTGGACAATCCTTCATAGATCGTAGAGCCATCATCACTAATGGATGGGGATTTAAAAGGCTATCCCAACCTACGGCAGTGCCTCCAACACCCCGCCGGCTCTACCAATCCGTTGGCGTGCGTAAGGGAAAAGATACGGCTGGCTTCCCCGGAGCCATTATAGATCTCATGGTCAACGCGATTTGTACGGCGCTAGAATCACCGGACGGCATTGGTAATTTAATCCTAGGGTGATATAACCCATTGCAATGGAACCTCCACCATATCAACACATACCATGGTTCCATTGCCCACCACATAGTCATATTCATAATTGTAAAATAATACTTTGTTTTTCAATGCAAGAGTGATAAGTATAGTACTTTGCATATAGTTTGATACAAATAATCAAATGACATGAGCAAGCGATGAACTTGCCTTTCTTGACTGCAAGATTATGCAGGCAAAAGCTTCGATACGTGATAACTCCAAATTCTGAAATACCATCATCGTCCGGTAAGGACAATGTTTAAAGAACTGGCAAAGATGCTATAATGCATAGTATGAGATGCAATCGTCCCGAGCGTAACCTAACCTCGATGATTTAGGATGTATGAGTTGTAATGATTTCTTTAGGGTTGGTTGCACTTTTTAGAATGGTTCTCAAACAAGGTTCTTATTAGGGTTTGGTTATATTAGCATCATAATCAAATGATATAAGACATTATAACAATCATACACACAAAGAATAGTGGTGGAATAATATGTGAAGAACAGTTGTCAATTTTTAGTTCTACAGGACATGGTTGATGATTACTTATACTATACTTCAAAAGAATAACTTTTGAAGAACATGTTGTTTAAGAAACTTTTAGTATTTCAAAGAAGGATTAAGGCTTCTAAGGTTTGATTAACATTTGTACTTCAAAAGAATAACTTTTGAAGAACAGGTTATAAGAATATGAACTATACATATATAGGAGCTATGGCTTTCTAGGGTTTACTATTGAATTCATTTAGTTCCACTAATAGGAACTAGTTGGTTCCTAACTTGGAATGGGTTTCTATATAGCAAGTACTGGTAGTTTTATTGCTATGGTTTCTTCTAAGCATCATATCAAAGGATGGTTGTTTAAGATAGTTCTATAAATTAGCTATTAGGGTTTACTATGGTTTCACAACTACCTACAAAGTAATCTCTAATGGTTGCCCAACTAAGTGGTTTATCATTTCCTAAGTAGGGTTGAGTGGAATAGGAGCATGGTTGTGAATTACTACCCAAGGTTGATACTAGGGTTCATCATTATAGTTCTACTAGGTTTTGATGGTTAAGGTTTATCCTAATGGTGTGGTATAATGGAGTGGTAATTAATGGTACTAATTCAATTAACAAGCTAGGGTTTATATTTAGGTGGCACTAGTGGATCATATAGGTTTTAAATTGGAATTAGAGACATGAAATGATGACTCATGTGACTTGGTTTATGCTAATGGATCATGAGTAAGCATTAATTGGCTACTTATCAAGGTTCTACAATTAAAGTTGAAGTTCGCATGATCAGATGTGATAAGCAACTAGGGTTTTAGAGTTACTACTAAAGTGTAGTGATCACATGGGTTAAATCCTTAGGGTTTTAGGTTTGCAACTACTACTGATGAACACATGAAATAATGAGATCAATGTCTTACTTAAATTGAAACTAGGGTGTCTAAATTATGGCACAACTCCAAAAATGATAATTGGTAATAGAGTTGTGGTTACTAATTACTTTGAATCACAATTAGTAATGGTTTAATATTTTATTAAATTTTGACAAGATTTAATAATTAGAGTAACTCTTATTTAGGTTTAATTGAGAATTAGGGTTTAACAATTGTTATTAGGTTTAAAGTATTTAACTTGTTAACTAAAGAATGTTTAAGTGACAAAATTTGAGTTATCAAAATAATCTTGGCTTTTAATATTTTCTTGATTATTACTATTTAAAGAAAATAGAAAATAGTAATTTGTAATTAGGGTTTATGAATTACCACTAATAATTAAGTTAATGCAAATATGGTAAATAAAATTAATCCTAACATTTTACTTAGTTACTGAATAGTTAAAATTTAATTTTTATAACCTCACTAGTTATTGAATTTAAATTGTATTTTAAATAATTGAGATGGCATAATTAATAAGGTTAAAAATAAGTGAATTTTTATTTTGACACACATTTTTGTTTTATATTTTATTTGAATAGAGTTTATTTTTGTGAGCATTTTGATATATTATTTATAATTTTCTGATTAACAATGAATTTTATTTATTTTGGTAAAGTTTCAGTGATTTTCTGAGATTTAAATTAAAGACGGAAACACTAAATGTACCCGGTCTAGTGCTACCCCAGTGACCGACTAGTGGGACCAATGCCACGTTGGCTGCCACGTGAGGCTGACCAAGTCAAAATCGGGACGTGGCGCGGGAGCAGCTCTGCCGGCGGGCAGTCGACGACGGCACCGGCGACTCGGTCCACCCCCGGACGATTGGGGACTACCGCTGGCTTCAGCACACGATGGGGAAGCGGATGATGCTATCGCCGCTACCTAATGGTCGCCGGAGCATGAACGACGGCGAGGTGACGCGGCGGAGCTTGCAGGCTCATGGTGCGGCAATGATTTGGAATGCAATTGAGCTGACCGAGGGCACTAGGCGGAAGAGAAGCTCACCCTGAGCACAGAGCGCTTGACGGCGTGGCCTGAGGTAGTCGCAATCGGCGGTGATGACAGTGACCGGCGTCGGAGAAGAGGGCTCGGTGAAGACGCTCCAGAGATCTTCGGATCGATTCCTCGCGCGAGCTGAGCAAGTCGAGGTCGGGGAAGATGCTGGCGTCCACGGCGTGGCTCGGGAGTGCCTCCATCGACGGCGAGACGATTTGTCCGGCGGGTTAGGGTTTCGGTCTGAGAAGCAAATGGAAGAGGAAAAGAAGAAATGGGAAGCTAGGGTTCGTCCTGGGGTATTTATAGGCTCCAGAAATGTGCCTCGTCACGCGGCCGATTAAGGAGAGGTCGACAGCAGCGAGGAGGAGGTGGCCACGGCATCGTGCTGTCGAGCGCGTGTGAGAGGAAGACGAAGATCGTCTTCTTCAATCTTATCTCGCGAAGGGGTACGGTGGGCCGAGTTTGGGTGCTGGTGGGTTGGTTGTTGGGCTCAGCTGTTGGGCTGGCCACGGCCGCACGGCCAAGTAAGGTAAGCCCTCTCCCTTCTCCTTTTCTCTTTTTATTTTCTGTTTTAAACTTGTTATTTAAATTCCAATTTGATTTCTGTTTATTTTTGCAGGTTCTAAAATATTGAATATCAATATCACTTCATAAAAATACTTACTGCTTAGTTCTATTGTTTAAACAACTATTTGATGGGTGATTACTTGGTGTTCTTGTGAAGTGTATTTTAAATTTAAAATAGATATGGTTTATGTGTTTATCTCAATTTCCTTTTAAATTTGGGAACCAAACCTATTTTGAATGATTTGAAGTTTACAACCAGTGCATAGTAAACAGGTCCTTAAGTTTTATTATTACTTAACAATAGTGAGGTTCACATATATTTTATTTTAGTGAGAGTTTCAATTAAATGGTGTTGAGAATAGAAGGGTTCATGATTTTATGTGAATGATTGCTTCGAAGAGTTTAAGAAGATGATTGAATTCAACTCTATATTCTCTACTCTTGCTTAGCAACTATTACTTGAATTATTTAAAGTAGATCCTAAGCTCATCGGGGTTAATTCACTTGTTAAGGTGACTTTATTTTTATACCCTACTATTTCATTTGGTTTTACTTAGGCAAAGTATTTGGATAACAAAGTAGAGTAGGGTATTGGTTTTATTCTACTCACCAAATGGCATTTAATCCATAAGCATATGTGGCTTGGTTTATACTTGTGATCCATGATACACAAGTTAGGAAACAATATTTTATGTGGGGGTGGATTCTACTTAAAAGGTTTATGGTTTTGGAAATACTTCACTATTTGAAGTATGAAATAGGCATGAGGTATGGCAGGGTTGTAATTATAATCCAAGTTAATCCATGGGTTGGAATTCAAATGTAGTTTAGGGTTTAAGTAGTGATTACCAATGTGATACACCACTAGGATTAGGTATGAGCATAAGCTGGGTTATGTTTAATTGGCTAGGGTTATTCTCCTCACTTAGGTGGAATTATGGTTTCCAGGCAATGCTAAATTTGTATCAAGTGTTTGGATAGGCAAGGTTTGGATACCATATCAATACTACTCTATATAAGGCATGAGTATTGGTCTGGATTAACTACTATTGATATATTTATCATTTCATGTGATAGATTAGATCTATGGATCACATATATATGTTTAACTTATCATCTTAATTTATAAGGTAAAATCATGCATTAGACATGATCCACTTATTCCTTACTAGTCTCTCTTCTTTAATACTTCTCTCAACACACTCACTTAGATTCTTAAGGTTTATGATCATCACCCAATTTGTAATAATCAAAGTATTGGCCTCACAATAATTCATTGGTGAATTATTGTTCTCTCTCCAAGATCAAGTATAAGTCCATATACTTGAGTATACCTCTTTAGGTTGAGCTCTTCTGAATAAGTAGGGTTCCTCTAGAGTTTATGATCACTACAAAGTTGTAATGATCACAACACTTGCCTCACTTGAATCTCTAGTCAAATAGGTACTAACTTACTATCAAGTATTAGCTAAGTCAAGTAGGGTTTAATACTTGACTTGTACTCCTTATAGCATTGATTAGTATTCATGGTCTACCTCACATAGATAGATTGAATATCAAACTAGGTTCTACCCAATGGATAGTATAAGCATATGAATGATTCTTACCTTTCTCTAGGTTTACTGATATGAGTTGGAAACAAGGTTGAAATGGTCAAAGGTTAATGAAGAATGAATATGCAAGTTCTTGACTTGGTTCAAGTATTGTGGTTGAAAATATATATACCATGTGACTCTTGGTAGGAACATTTATTTAGTAGAAGACATTGAAAAGATAAGTAAAGAATAGTTTCTTAATTAATTGAGTTCTTTGATTCATAGTAGAATAATTATTCATGTGTTGTTGTAAGGAATGGCATGTTAAGATCCTTTATAAGATCTTGTAGTTAATCCTCACTTAAGGTTTTGTTTGTTGTAAAACTAATTCTATTTGATCTAGTCCATAGATCAAATCATCTTTACCCAAAACAAGGTTTTAGCAAAGATCACAGTGAAGTTTATAGCGCTTGACTTGATGATCTACTTCAATTCCAGCAAGTCAAGTGAAACTTCGAGATCGTGGTAAGTTTTATTTGAAAGCGCGGAAATCC
>NC_061513.1:41220135-41248659 GCF_022539505.1 Lolium rigidum | reverse complement strand
TACAGTGCGTTTAGCGGTGAAGATCATGCTATTCCACATCGCAGCTCTCGAAAAATACTCTTTCGTTGTCGTTTTCATCACAGACGGTGAATATTACTTTTCCACCCTTGCTGATATCATTGCACACAGCGAGAGGCACATACACATTTACGTGCGTGCAAAACTACTGAAACCAAGATAATACCTCCTCTACTTTGATCAGCCTTAGCCATCAACCTCACTATACACCGTACTAGCCCTCCACTTTAGCCAATCGATAAATGTAGAAACGCTAGAACTGATGCTCTTTCACTAACATCCATCTTCGGCGCAATGGAATGCAGCATCACCGAAACAATTCGGCTGAAAATAAAGGGCATGCCAATGCCATGCACCTATCAGAGGATACCAAACACACTCAACATCAAAGCACTCCCAGCATATCTAACTGATCTGACTCAAATATCCAGCGACCCCTACCATGAATGCCCACTGATTGAGGTTTCCGTGATAGTCGAGCAAGAAGCCGTTTAGAATGCAACGAGAAGAGAACCATCTTTCCAGAAATACTACCGCAACTGTTTTACCCTCCCATGTAAAATCCTACCAGTCTAACACATGTACGTCCTCTCATGTATCACCCTTTATTGTACTTGCTCCTATGTGCAACTTCGCCTCGCATAGAAACCTTAAACAAACCAATTCCTCAGTGATATAAATAAATCCGCCGCAAGCAACAGTGTCTTCTTGCTCCATCAATGTTCCTCTTGAAACGATAAAAGCCATCAACAATAAAATCTCCCCCCCCCAAGACACACGGGCGCGGCGTGCGCCGCGCCGCACACTTCCTAGTGTGTTTTATGGTAGATCTGAATGTTGGATCTCAGATCCGTCTTCGCGTGGTGGAAGTATTTGACAAGGCGAAGTTGTGCCACATGGTACGGTGTATAGTATAGACGGACCCTGCTCGTACCAGTGGTCGTTAAAGATACTGGAATCTCCTCTTGTGTTGCCCTTTCAACAAAGTGTGTGGAAAATCGTTTAAATGATTTTTCTTACTTCAAAACATTATATTAAATACGTTCATTATTTGAATCAATACTGATTCGACCTAGACCCCGCGCCTCGTCACGCACGGCAAGACCAATAGCGGTGTTTCTCCGGCCCACCGTAGTCCACAATCTGGCTTTTCGAGAACCACGGCGTAGCCGGGATGGTTAGCATGGGCTGATGCGTGCTAGCCCGCCTGGGTTCGAGCCTCCGCGCTCGCAAATCCAGTTTGTACTCATAAATTCTTCTATAAAAATAAGCCAAGGGATTCTTACCCTCTGGTCTCTTTAATTTTTTTTCACAATCTGGCTTTTCCACAGGCAAGGCCTAATAATTGGCCCTATATTTGCCGTGTCGATTCCTACTACGGCCCGTGTTCCCCCTGACCAGAAAATAAGGAGCCAACCTTTCGTCTCGCCGGTCTGCCCGCGCGCCGCCGACCCGGCCGCGCCCGCCATGGACTTCTCGGAGCAGGACGTCGACCTCTTCGGGGAGGCTCTCGACGCCCGCGACGGAGCCGAAGCTGAAGCCCACGGAGGCGGCGGCGCCTCGTCCGGCTCCTCCTCCCCGTCCACATCCTCGTCGTCCTCCGCTGCCGCGTCATCGTCCTCCTCCAGCGGCCGCAGCAGCAGCGGCGTTGCCGACGGCGGGGACGACGAGGGACACGGCGGGGAGCAGCCCTCGTTAGTGCATGGTGGCGAGGAAGAGGAGGAGACTGATTTGTTCGGCCCCGACAACGAGCAGTACGTCAAGACCTCCGCCCGTAGCAGATATCCAGTTCCAGGTTCGCCCCTCGTTGCCGCTACTCGCTATGTTCGTTTGGGCGAAATTTTCACCTCAGTGCTTGGCAAGCAGAATTGCTTAGCAGATCGTTACTTAACACTACTCAACTTTTCTGATTAGCTGGTTTTGTTGTGGGTGATTTGCTCCTGCCTCCTAGTCCTGGGGCTCCGGAAGCTTCAGCTGGTTTTGTTTATTAGCTTCAGTACACGATGAACTCTTACTTGCTGAGTTTCTGCAGACTGCAGACCTATGTTTGAATCCGTGTTCCAACTTTCATCACATCGTATGACAGGCTAAGTCGAGCATAATGTTGCGCATGATTGAATTCTATGCTAGCACCTTCTGGTTGTTGCTTGGTTTTGTAGATTTAGGGAGACTTTGAGATACAATAGGGTCAAGCAAACCGTTGAAGTGAAACATGAACATCATCAAGCCATAATAATTAGAAGGGGTTTTGGCTCAGTTGGGCAGTGGCTGCTAGTCGGAGAGATACTTTCGACTACCTTGCATTCCTGTTTTGGTTATTAGATCAAGCAAGCATTAATGAACGACAATCTGTAAATCACTAGAATCTGAACTTAATTCTACACTAAACTAATCTGAGAAGAAGGCTGAACCTAATCTGATTCTGTTTTGAAAATATATTTGATCACAGTTATATTTCACAGTACCGCCTCACTGGCCTATAGATATGAAGGTTAAAAATATAACATAAAGATCACCACTGAAAGTTAAACTGCATATCCATGCTTTCTGCGTATCTTACCGAAATGCCCGGGGCTGCGCCTATTCAACCTACATGTATTCCATTAGTGATAGATAATGCACATGCTTTGTGGTAGAGAATGTGACGATTGCATTGTTTCCCTTGACTGTATACTCGATATTCTGGGGACTTGGATAGTGCTTTGTAATGGTTGAGTCTATTTAGGATGGGGGATAAGGCATTACCACTCTCTTCTAATTTTGTGCCTTTCCTTATAGTGTTGCCCCCATTACCGGACACCGACAGTGTTTCTCCTGGTGGAGTACAAGGACATGGGCGTGGCGTTGAAGTTTTTGTTTCACATATGGAACTTAATAAGACTCATGAGACTCTATCTAGGAAAGTTGTTGCTTTTCAGGAGGTGCATAATATTACCATGTTCTTCTGATTTTCTTTTGATATCTTTGTTCTCTTCTCCATAGAGCCATATCATTTGTTACCTCATGCAGCCATGTGAGTTCGCCTGCTTCAGCCGTGTTGAGGGTGGGGATGTATATTTTGATGATCGCAGCTTGGTAAGATCTCAGAGTTGCTGCTTATCAATCTCAATCCCCTTTTCGTGAATTTGTATTTTGGAAGTTTGTCTATGAAGTGTGAACTGTTAATTTCTGAACACATGTTTTTCTCGAAGAAAGTTTGCCCTAAAAGTTGTCTGTTATGCTAAAACATCCTTAATTTGCAGAGGCTTTTCAAACGTAATATTTGTGACTATGTTGGTGAAGATCTCAATAGAGGATTTGAATCGTTTACAGAGAAAAGAGGTACTTTCTTTCAGAAGTCAAGTTTTTTGTTTCTACATTCTAGTTAATACACTATCAACTTTGTTTAATGAGGAATCTATTATCTTTGTTATTCGCTGCAAATTATTCCCTAGAAACTTCTGTTTCAGCTGTATACCTACACTACTTCATAAGAAGGTCTTGATATCACGGCATGTTTCCCCTATTCTATATGGTATATGCAACTCTTTTTATATTGCAGGTGGGTCTTAAGTAACCTTAGAAGGAATACTTTTTAAGGCATCTACATAGATAAATTTCCTGTAGAATGAGTTTATCGCACTCGTACTATATTTCAGAAAAGCTTTTGCAGTTGTGTCTTTCGTAATACTGGATAATTTTAAAAATTATGGAAGAAAAATCTTCGAGAATTAACACACTAGCTGTTTCTGATACATAATGGGAAAGGAAGTTACTTAAGTTAATTCTGAATTTCTTGATTCGATCTAGGGAGATGATAATTATATTATTTGGAAGGTTCTTTTCCTCTTGAATTTGTTTCTATCTCAGAGCATTCATTTAATGCAGATTTGGGATCTCAAGGATTTGGAGATCTTCTTGCATGCATAAGAAATTCAAACCTACCTCTTCGGAACATACATTTTGTGGTAAAAATGCACTGTTGCACCTTTATATTTGTTATTTTGGTATGCTTTGAATTCCTGATCATGTATGCATGTCTTGCAGACTTACCGCAACAACCTTAACAAGGTATGGTCCTTCCATTGCAGATTATCTAAATCATAACATTTTCCTTTCTCGAGCTTATGTTTGTCCATCTAGATGAATCAGTAAATTATCCTTACAAGCTTATCTGTGTTAGTTTTATATCTATCTTAATCGATTGACATATCCATATATGTTTTGAAGGACTCTATAGCAAAACTATTTTTTTGCATAATTTCCTTTACTATGGTTGTATGCTGACAGATTCTATGCGACTATCTATAAAATCGTCAGATATTGGCCACGGCTTATATAAAAGAACCATGGAAGATGGGTGTGCACAAAAGAAATGGTGTTGTGTACCTTGATGTCCATAAGCTCCCTGAAAGACCACAGAGCAAGATTGACCGCAGGAGGTTCTCCCTCTCTCTCTCTCTGAGTAAGATTCATTGAAGAAATGCTTCTCTGCACGCGCCTATCGATGATAGAAAGAGAGAGTTACAAAGAAAGTAGTTGAAATCTAGTATGCTAAATATGTTGATGGTTTGAAGTTCTTATAGGAATAGTGCTATAGTAATCCTACTTGCACAAGGGGTATCTTGTCAAGTTTTAGTTTCATGGTGCTGATTTAACTCTCTCTCTCTCTCTCTCTCTCTCTCTCTCTCTCTCTCTCTCTCTCTCTCTCTCATTTGATATTAAGAAGGTTTCTTACAAAGGAAATAGTCGGAATGTAGTATGCTAAATATGGTGATGCTTTGAGTTTTTTTATAGGAATTGTGATAGCACAAGGGGTGCATTCTTTCATAATGCTGATTTAGTTCTTTCGCATTTTTTCTGATCTAATGTATCATGTAATAAGATGCTAGTTCTCTAAAATGTTAATCTCTGTGGGAAGCTTGGAAATGTGTGAAGGGCTGCATATTATTCTCATCATTTGCATGTGAAATTAGCCGGTCCTTGATGTGTGTAATCATATGCTCGGAATTGTCATCATCATAATGGATGAATCTGAAATGGATATCGATTTGATGTACCTTTTCTTGCTGGTGCTATATTTGATGCTCAGATGTTTTTGGGGCTATTCTTTTGAAAATCTTGCTACTGAAAACCCTATTGGTGAGGACGGAAGAGGTATTGATGCAAATGTAGAGTATTGTTCTGTAATAAAGACAAAATTGGGTGCGCATCGCATTATCATGGGTGCTGAGATGGACTGCTGTGATGCAACTAATGATGGCAGGCGGTTCTATGTGGAGTTGAAAACAAGCAGAAAGGTAGTTATTCTTTTCCATGAGCTTCCATTGTTCTGATACCATATATACAGTCTAGTCACCATTTTGAACTTTGTAACAGCTGGATCATCATACGCTGAAAAAATATGAGAAAGAGAAGTTACTTAGGTTCTGGGTAATCTTTGACAACTTTACTACATGACGATTTTGTTATGATTCTCTCTGCCATGACAACTTCCAACTTCGTGATATTTTATCTTCATTCTTCGGGAGCCATACCTTCTATGTAGCTTGAAACATTAATTTTTTACTTGACTAAATAATGCAGATTCAGTCATTCCTTGCTGGTGTATCATATGTTGTCGTTGGATTCAGGTAATATTCAATCATCACATCATTCTTTGTTAGTAGGATGAGCTTCCTGCCAGGGACTAATTCCTAACTTCTTTAATTACAAGTCATGGTTGTCATATGTAAGAATTATTATGGTTTTGATAATTGCTTTTCTCTTGCTGTCAGTTAGATACAGAAGCAAACCCGTATTTTTGTTATTTCATTGATTTCTCATGTATGTTCTGAATTCCCGTGCTTAACTGATTCCTTCATCCGGTTATCAGCCACATACTCTTGACTTAAATGCCCATATAATACATCGGAGCTTCAGTCGCTGTCTTCTCTTGATATCTATCGACTTATTCATTACAACAGGCCTATTGCCTAATACATAACTCCTTTGAGTTTTCATAGTTCCTCTAATCTAATTTGCTTGGCCACTTTTCAATTATTTTGATCAAGCATTTATGCTTATTTTTAGTGGTATGATCATATTCTCACTCGGTATGGTATTTTGTTCTACACATTTAACGCATTGTGTGCTACATAACCTGAGGTTTTTTCTTTACAATGAGGCAGTCAACCAGAACAAACTCCAATCTTCTTGCATTGACCACATAGTCGATACAATTAGGAAAAAAGAGTGCATGTACCTTTTTGAGATGTATAGATGGATTTTGGTGATGGAAATTGGTTCTAACTTGATTAAGTTCCACTCCTCTCTTCTTTCCCTGCAGGAATGATGCTGGTGTACTTGTGCGAACCGAGAGACTAAGGACTAGAGACATTACACAAAAAGTGAAAGCAAAGAACTACTGGCAGGTACACTAAATTAATTTCCGTGTTGTTTATTCACAACAGTACAGTATAGTATATGTAAGGAAGAACATGTCTTGTATGAGTACAGTAGGTAGAATATTGGGACTAGAAGAGCATTTGGAATTGAGTATATGGTTTTCAATTTACTTACATGCACTATCCAGTGTAAAATACGTTTCATGGAGTAACATATTCGATCTGTACTCAGGGTGGCGTCTGCTTGGCCTTTGCTGACGAGGTTTTATGCTGGCTGTATGGCACTGTCAAAGAAAGTAAATAATTCCTTCCCGATTCTAACTAGATGCATTTTCATCTCCCTCTCTCTCAAAAGTATACACTCGTTGCCATTCATAATCTTGATGATAATTTTTCTTTGCCCCATCTCTTACAGATGAAGACTATATTCTGCAACGTGTACACCCATTCGATCGCTTGGAGCTACTACGCGCCCAGTCTCCGTGCCCCGAGGCAATAAGGCAGCATGTGGAGCGGCTCTCTGGCACAACAAACTAGATCAGTTCCTAAGCAAAGCTCTGGCACTAATGTTTTTGACTGACCTTAACCTTATGTTAGCGTCGTATAACAGCTGAACTATACTGGGTGAGAGAGGCTAATGCAAGTGCATAACTGACGACATGGTGCTATATAATCCGTCATTTGGGGCAGCTCGATCCAGTCACGGTTTTGTTCTTTGTTGATTGGCCAAAGAGATTTCGTATTTCTTTTGTGATACTACGTTATAGATTAACAAATGCAGAGATATCCGTTTCAAAAAAAAAAAAAAAAAACATGCAGAGATACGCTACCGGTAGTGGTTAAGATTAGAGATAGACGTTGCAATGCCATACCAACATGTCAAGAACACCATTTGGAGTTCTGTAAAGTACCCGTTATATGTAAGAGAGGTTAGAGGCCTGTTTGGAACTTGGTTATTTCCCAATGCATGTTCTTGCAGGAATTAAGCTGACCTTTACATTGAAAGCTAAACAGCTAGTTCCTCCATTCTAAATTGAGTTGAAGTTCTAGTTTGCACCAAGTCAAAACATTTAAGTTTGACTAAGTGTATACAAATGTTCCAATTTGTAAGCATCCATACCATGTTGCTACTTTCTATTTCTTCATGGGCTTTGTACCAGGGATGTATACCCATGTCACCTGCTGCTCATATGCATCATCAGCAACCTCGGCAGTCTTGGGTAGCATAAGCAGCAAGGTCTTGTGGCACAGGCGGCGGGGTAGGAGGCACGAGTGCAATGTGGCGCGGCGGATATGAGACCTTGCCAGTAAGGATACTCCAAAGTCGAAGATCACGTTTATGGATGCGCATAAAAGCATCAAACTCTCCATAGTTGGTGCCATCAAAAATCACCGGGCACTGATGAATGCTAACATAACCCGCAAAAGAGGATGCCATATTGTGCTCGTAGTTTTTTTTATTTGAAGTCAACTCTCAAATCTCAGATCCAACTGAGCACGAGCGCTCAGACTCACGCCCGTCAGCAGATGCAAGCAGCTGGAGGCGGCGGCCAGGGCTGGATGTGGGCCGGCGGCGTGGCGGCCAGGGAGCGACGCGGGCACGACGCGGGAGCGGCTTGATGCGGGCCGGGCGGCCAGGGGTCGCGGAGAAAATCAGCAACACATCACGATTCTGAATTAGAAACGGGGGAGAAAGAAGGAGAGGTAGCCGCGGCCGAAAGAATCATCGTCGTCGGTGCAATAGGGCACAGAGTTGCTACGTGCGGGAGGAGCTAAACCTAGAGCTCTGATACCATGCCAACCTTCATGCACTAGCCAACGCAACCAAAAGTCCAAACTGGTGAAAAAAGGCTAGGCAATCTACTTATACATATCAACACACCTCCTCACGTGTGACCGGGAGAAGAGAAGAAAAGGTCAACACGTGAAAAAGAGAATAGCACACGTATGAATGATCGTATACGTGACAGACATAGGGGTGAGCAAATATTGCGAAAGACATGACTCGAACTCGAAACCCTAGGATTTAATACCATGTTAGGAATGAGCAACTAGTATTTACAGGGAGGTCAAACGTCAGTACATATACATGTGTGACAATGCGTAAGAAACCCCACATACAAGAAAATATGATATACATCTCTAACAAAGAACACCATTTGGAGTTCTGTAAAGTACCCGTTATATGCTAAGAGAGGTTAGAGAGGCCTGTTTGGAACTTGTTATTTTCCGATGCATGTTCTTGCAGGAATGAAGCTGGCCTTTACACTGAAAGCTAAACAGCTAGTTCCTCCATTCTAAATTGAGTTGAAGTTCCTAGTTTGCGCCAAGTCAGAACATTTAATTTTGACTAAGTGTATACAAATGTTCCAGTTTGTAAGCATCCATACCATGTTGCTACTTTGTATCCTCTCTGTTTATAGACGTTGACACTTAAAAAATGGTTATGAACTTGATCGATTTTACGAATTTATAATGTTATGTGTGTTGTATCTCTATGATTGATGCATTTACCACTATTATGATTAATGTTTGCATGCCATTTAGGCTGTCAAATTTTCTTTTGAATACCTAATCTTCAAATCCCAGCAGGAGTGATTTGATCCATCTTAACGTGTGCGCTCGTCACCAATCACCTAGGTCCCATGCGTGGCAGGTGCAGTTATCTGATTTCTAGCAGTGACTCGTCCATCACAAACATTCGTTGCATGAACATCATTCATCGCACTTTTTTTTTTTTAGATGATCGCACTGGTCTTTTTTTTTGAAATGATCGCACTGGTCTTTTTTTTATTTGAGATGGATCACACATCCAGCATTCGAGCCAAGCTAGCCACCAACGCCGAACAGGTGTTTCCAGCGATCCGCGTCTCAACGCATCCCGCCCGTCCATCCCGACCAGCGGTGAACGGCTGATATCAGTTGACGAGAGCGATCCGCGGCAACCATCTCTCAACCAATCAGCGCCCACCTCCTTCCTCCTATATAAAAATTCCTCCCTCCTCCTCATTTCATCAGATCTCATCAGCAATTCCCCAATCCTCCCAGCGAAACCCCACCACAAGCACCACCCCACTCCCCCGAGAATCACCCATGGCCCCCAAGGCGGAGAAGAAGCCGGCGGCCAAGAAGCCCGTCGAGGAGGAGCCAGCGGCGGAGAAGACACCCGCCGGCAAGAAGCCCAAGGCCGAGAAGCGGCTGCCGGCCGGCAAGAGCGCCTCCAAGGAGGGCGGCGAGAAGAAGGGGAAGAAGAAGGCCAAGAAGAGCGTCGAGACCTACAAGATCTACATCTTCAAGGTGCTCAAGCAGGTGCACCCCGACATCGGCATCTCCTCCAAGGCCATGTCCATCATGAACTCCTTCATCAACGACATATTTGAGAAGCTCGCCGGCGAGTCCGCCAAGCTGGCGCGGTACAACAAGAAGCCCACCATCACCTCCAGGGAGATCCAGACCTCGGTGCGCCTCGTCCTCCCCGGCGAGCTCGCCAAGCACGCCGTCTCTGAGGGCACCAAGGCCGTCACCAAGTTCACCTCCGCCTAGACTGGTCTTGGTTCTCCTAGATTCCCCCAGTTTCGTCTGGGTTCACTGTCGGTTTCTGGGTTCAGTTGTATGATGTAGTTAGCTGTTCGTATTTGTTCTGAATGTCGTCATATTATAGGAAGTGTGCTAGTTGTGGCAACAAAACTGTTTTTCCGATCTGAAGAAATAGTAATGTTGATGCATCGTTCTGAATCTATCTTTCTGTGCAATTGGGCCGTGGGCTGAACTGTGTTAAAGTCTGTTTTTGATCTATGTGGCATGTTCATATATACGTTTTGATCCATGTCGTCTGTGATTTTTCAGAAATGTTGTATGGTTTTGCATTTACTTTTTGTATGTTCGCTACCCTGAAGAATCTATGCTTGGTGAGAGAGGATGATGCAGGTGCATAACTGACGACATGGTGCCATATAGCCGGTCATTTGGGGCAGCTTCAGTCACGATTTTGCTCTGAGTAGCCAAAGAGATTTCGTGTTTCTTGTGTAATACTCTGCTAAGCTATATAGGTTATCAGATGGAGTTTCAGTTCCGTTATAATGGTTCATCTCACAATGCACCAAACCAACGCCGTAACTTTTGATGTTTAATTTTAGAGATAGAGGTTGCCATCCACACCAACATGCCAAGAACACTCTTTCGAGTTCTATAATCTGAGTTCCCTTGTTCTGTAGGCCTGTTCAGAACTTGATTACTGTCCCATGTTCTTGCAGGAATTAGCTGACCTTTATATTACTTCCTCCATTCTAAATAAAGTTGAAGTTCTAATTTCGTACCAAGTCAACAAAAAATTAAGTTTGACCAAGTTTATGCAAATGTGCTAATACATCATTAGATACTTACAGTAAGAAATTATATTTTAGGATAAATCTAATGAAAGAAGGTGATTTAGTGTCATAAATATTTCCTGAGTAAGTCAAATTTAAGTTTGATTTAGGATGCTGCAAGTCGAATTACTGATTAATTTGAAACGGATAGAGTATCTACCGAGGCTGGAAAAGAAAAAAGAAAGGGTGCCTCTTATGTTCAGTCATTATGTGTCGCCCTGAAGTACTCTGGCTATTCAGAACCTTTTCCTTGGGCCACTGCGAAACAGGAGAGAACACCAGTAAAAAAAAAATGATTTCCAACGTGGGAGGGGCCACGTGGTATTTTTGATAGAGGATGGTACAACATCACCGAAATTGCAAGCATGAGGACTTGAACTCGGGTGGGTGGGAAGGCATCAGCCCCTCCCCACCACTAGGCTATGCCTTAGTCTGTGAGAGAACACCAGTAGCATTGCCAGTCGCGTCGATGTGTTGGCATCAGGGCATCTCCAGCGGCGCGACGCATTTTAGCGTCCGCGCGCGTCCGTTTGCGTCGGCCCTTTTGATCGAAAACGACCGCGCGTCCGTTTGCGTCGGGGGTGGCTCCAGCGGCACGACGCATTTTTTTTAGGACGAATCATTTTTTTGAACTGAAACATAATTTACAAAAACTGAAACATAACTTACATACTTGAAAACATAAAAAAAACCTAAAACGCCATCGCCGCGCATCGTCGCCGTGCTGCTCCTCGTCGCTGCCGAGCAAGATGATCTCCGGTACGTCCCACGGCCGCAGCCATCCGGGGAGCGTACGCCGGGCGCGATGGCGTTGCTCGAGGTTGAGGAGGCTGCGGTTGAGGCGGCGGTGGAGGCGCCTGTGGCTGCGGCCGTGGCGGCGGATGAGGAGCCCAGCCATAAGGCCGTGGCGGCGGTGGGGAGGCGCCCGCACATAAGGCCGTGGCGGCGGCGGTGGAGGCGCCCAAGGCCGTGGCGGCGGTGGAGGAGGCGCCGCCGAGTCCGGCAGCGCTCGTCGAAGGGCTTCATCGGCGGACGGGCCGGGCGGCATGACAGCGGTGGCGTAGCGGGGCAACGGCGGCCGCACCGGCGCGTCGTACTCGGGAGACGAGGAGGCCGAGCTTGGCCATCTCGTCGTCCGTCATGTTGTCCGGGAACTCGAGTTCCGGCCCTCCGCCATGGCTCGCTGCCATTCGTGGAAGACGAGGCCGACGTAGTCGTCGCCGTCGTCCTTCACCTCCTCGCTATGGTACGCCGATACGTCTCCAACGTATCGATAATTTCTTATGTTCCATGCCACATTATTGATGTTATCTACATGTTTTATGCACACTTTATGTCATATTCGTGCATTTTCTCGGAACTAACCTATTAACAAGATGTCGAAGTGCCGCTTGCCGTTTTCTGCTGTTTTTGGTTTCGGAAATCCTAGTAACGAAATATTCTCGGAATTGGACGAAATCAACGCCCGTGGTCCTATTTTGCCACGAAGCTTCCGAAGTCCGAAGAGGAGACGAAGAGGGGCCACGAGGGGGCCACACCCTAGGGCGGCGCGGCCCCCTTGGCCGCGCGGCCCCGTGGTGTGGGGCCCTCGTGCCGCCTCTTGACCTGCCCTTCCGCCTACAAATAGCCTCCGTGACGAAACCCCCAGTACCGAGAGCCACGATACGGAAAACCTTACTGAGACGCCGCCGCCGCCGATCCCATCTCGGGGGATCCAGGAGATCGCCTCCGGCACCCTGCCGGAGAGGGGATTCATCTCCCGGAGGGCTCTACGCCGCCATGGTCGCCTCCGGAGTGATGTGTGAGTAGTCTACTCCTGGACTATGGGTCCATAGCAGTAGCTAGATGGTTGTCTTCTCCCCATTGTGCTTCATTGTCGGATCTTGTGAGCTGCCTAACATGATCAAGATCATCTATCTGTAATTCTATATGTTGCGTTTGTTGGGATCCGATGAATAGAGAATACTTGTTATGTTGATTATCAAAGTTATATCTATGTGTTGTTTATGATCTTGCATGCTCTCCGTTACTAGTAGATGCTCGGCCAAGTAGATGCTTGTAACTCCAAGAGGGAGTATTTATGCTCGATAGTGGGTTCATGCCCGCATTGACACTCGGGACAAGTGATGGAAAGTTCTAAGGTTGTGTTGTGCCGTTGCCACTAGGGATAAAACATTGATGCTATGTCTAAGGATGTAGTTGTTGATTACATTACGCACCATACTTAATGCAATTGTCTCGTTGCTTTGCAACTTAATACTCGGAGGGGTTCGGATGATAACCCGAAGGTGGACTTTTTAGGCATAGATGCAGTTGGATGGCGGTCTATGTACTTTGTCGTAATGCCCAATTAAATCTCACTATACTCATCATGATATGTATGTGCATGGTCATGCCCTCTCTATTTGTCAATTGCCCAACTGTAATTTGTTCACCCAACATGCTGTTTATCTTATGGGAGAGACACCTCTAGTGAACTGTGGACCCCGGTCCAATTCTCTTACTGAAATACAATCTACTGCAATACTGTTCTACTGTTTTCTGCAAATAATCATCTTCCACACAATACGGTTAATCCTTTGTTACAGCAAGCCGGTGAGATTGACAAACCTCACTGTTTCGTTGGGGCAAAGTACTTTGGTTGTGTTGTGCAGGTTCCACGTTGGCGCCGGAATCTCTAGTGTTGCGCCGCACTACATCCCGCCGCCATCAACCTTCAACGTGCTTCTTGGCTCCTACTGGTTCGATAACCTTGGTTTCATACTGAGGGAAACTTGCCGCTGTACGCATCACACCTTCCTCTTGGGGTTCCCAACGGACGCGTGTTGTACGCGTATCAAGCAGCTTTTTCTGGCGCCGTTGCCTGGGAGATCAAGACACGCTGCAAGGGGAGTCTCCACTTCTCAATCTCTTTACTTTGTTTTTGTCTTGCTTAGTTTTATTTACTACTTTGTTTGCTGCACTAAATCAAAATAAAAAAAAATTAGTTGCTAGTTTTACTTTATTTGCTATCTTGTTTGCTATATCAAAAACACAAAAAAATTAGTTTACTTGCATTTACTTTATCTAGTTTGCTTTATTTACTATTGCTAAAATGGCCAACCCTGAAAATACTAAGTTGTGTGACTTCACAACCACAAATAATAATGATTTCTTATGCACACCTATTGCTCCACCTGCTACTACAACAGAATTCTTTGAAATTAAACCTGCTTTACTGAATCTTGTTATGCGAGAGCAATTTTCTCGGTGTTAGTTCCGATGATGCTGCTGCCCATCTTAATAATTTTGTTGAATTATGTGAAATGCAAAAGTATAAGGATGTAGATGGTGACATTATAAAATTAAAATTGTTCCCTTTCTCATTAAGAGGAAGAGCTAAAGATTGGTTGCTATCTCTCCCTAAGAATAGTATTGATTCATGGACTAAATGCAAGGATGCTTTTATTGGTAGATATTATCCCCCTGCTAAAATTATATCTTTAAGGAGTAGCATAATGAATTTTAAACAATTAGATACTGAACATGTTGCTCAAGCTTGGGAAAGAATGAAATCTCTGGTTAAAAATTGCCCAACACATGGACTGACTACTTGGATGATCATCCAAACCTTCTATGCAGGACTAAATTTTTCTTCGCGGAACTTATTGGATTCAGCTGCTGGAGGTACCTTTATGTCCATCACTCTTGGTGAAGCAACAAAGCTTCTTGATAATATGATGATCAACTACTCTGAATGGCACACGGAAAGAGCTCCACAAGGTAGGAAGGTAAATTCTGTCGAAGAAACCTCTTCCTTGAGTGATAAGATTGATGCTATTATGTCTATGCTTGTGAATGATATGACTAATATTGATCCTAATAATGTTCCGTTAGATTCATTGGTTGCACAAGAAGAACATGTTGATGTAAACTTCATTAAAAATAATAATTTCAACAACAATGCTTACCGTAACAATTCTAGTAACAACTATAGGCCATATCCTTATAATAATGGCAACGGCTATGGTAATTCTTATGGGAATTCTTACAACAATAATAGGAATTCACCCCCTGGACTTGAAGCCATGCTTAAAGAATTTATTAGTACACAAACCGCTTTTAACAAATCTGTTGAAGAAAAGCTTGGGAAAATTGATATACTTGCTTCTAAAGTCGATAGTCTTGCTGCTGATGTTGATCTTTTGAAATCGAAAGTTATGACTAATGAGAATCATCATAACAAAATTACTACTACAACAAATGCCATCCAAGTTAGAATTAATGAGAATATAAGATTAATGGCTGAACTGCGTGCTAGGTGGGATAGAGAAGAAAATGAAAAACTAGCTAAAGAGAAGAATGTAGCTAAAGTTTGGACTATTAGCACCACTAGTAATGCTAATGCTACACAAGTTGCTGCACCTCCTACTAATACTAATAAAAGAATTGGTGTTAGCAATGTTTCCACTTCTAATGCAAAGCGCGAGAAACCACTCGAAACTGCTAAACCGCTGAAACTCGCTTGTGATAAAGTCTGCTGAAATTTTTTCCAACATTGGGGATGATGATCCCATTGCTTTAGATTATAATAGTTTGAATTTTGATGATTGCCACATCTCTGAAGTGATAAAGTTCTTGCAAAAACTTGCTAAAAGTCCTAATGCTAGTGCTATAAATTTGGCTTTCACACAATATATTACAAATGCTCTCATAAAAGCTAGAGAAGAGAAACTAGAGCGCGAAGCCTCTATTCCTAAAAAGCTAGAGGATGGTTGGAAGCCCATCATTAAGATGAAGGTTAAAGATTTTGATTGTAATGCTTTATGTGATCTTGGTGCAAGTATTTCCGTTATGCCTAAGAAAATTTATAATATGCTTGACTTGCCACCGCTGAAAAATTGTTATTTGGATGTTAATCTTGCTGATCATTCTACAAAGAAACCTTTGGGGAAAGTTGATAATGTTCGCATTACCGTTAACAATAACCTTGTCCCCGTTGATTTTGTTGTCTTGGATATTGAATGCAATGCATCTTGTCCAATTATATTGGGAAGACCTTTTCTTCGAACCGTTGGTGCTATCATTGATATGAAGGAAGGTAATATAAAATATCAATTTCCTCTCAAGAAAGGTATGGAACACTTCCCTAGAAAGAGAATGAAGTTACCTTTTGATTCTATTATTAGAACAAATTATGATGTTGACACTTCGTCTCTCGATAATACTTGATATACACTTTCTGCGCCTAGCTGAAAGGCGTTAAAGAAAAGCGCTTATGAGAGACAACCCATGTTTTTACCTACAGTACTTTGTCTATATTTTGTGTCTTGGAAGTTGTTTACTACTGTAGCAACCTCTCCTTATCTTAGTTTTGTGTTTTGTTGTGCCAAGTAAAGTCGCTGATAGAAAAGTTCATACTAGATTTGGATTACTGCGCAGAAACAGATTTCTTTGCTGTCACGAATCTGGGCAAAATTCTCTGTAGGTAACTCAGAAAATTATGCCAATTTACGTGAGTGATCCTCAGATATGTACGCAACTTTCATTCAATTTGGGCATTTTCATTTGAGCAAGTCTGGTGCCATTTTAAAATTCGTCAATACGAACTGTTCTGTTTTGACAGATTCTGCCTTTTATTTCGCATTGCCTCTTTTGCTATGTTGGATGAATTTCTTTGATCCATTAATATCCAGTAGCTTTATGCAATGTCCAGAAGTGTTAAGAATGATTGTGTCACCTCTGAATATGTTAATTTTTATTGTGCACTAACCCTCTAATGAGTTGTTTCGAGTTTGGTGTGGAGGAAGTTTTCAAGGATCAAGAGAGGAGTATGATGCAACATGATCAAGGAGAGTGAAAGCTCTAAGTTTGGGGATGCCCCGGTGGTTCACCCCTGCATATTCTAAGAAGACTCAAGCGTCTAAGCTTGGGGATGCCCAAGGCATCCCCTTCTTCATCGACAACATTATCAGGTTCCTCCCCTGAAACTATATTTTTATTCCATCACATCTTATGTGCTTTGCTTGGAGCGTCGGTTTGTTTTTGTTTTTTGTTTTGTTTGAATAAAATGGATCCTAGCACTCACTTTATGGGAGAGAGACACGCTCCGCTGTAGCATATGGACAAGTATGTCCTTAGTTTCTACTCATAGTATTCATGGCGAAGTTTCTTCTTCGTTAAATTGTTATATGGTTGGAATTGGAAAATGATACATGTAGTAATTGCTATAAATGTCTTGGGTAATGTGATACTTGGCAATTGTTGTGCTCATGTTTAAGCTCTTGCATCATATGCTTTGCACCCATTAAGGAAGAAATACAAAGAGCATGCATGCTAAAATTTGGTTTGCATATTTGGTTTCTCTAAGGTCTAGATAATTTCTAGTATTGAGTTTGAACAACAAGGAAGACGGTGTAGAGTCTTATAATGTTTACAATATGTCTTTTATGTGAGTTTTGCTGCACCGGTTCATCCTTGTGTTTGTTTCATATAAGCCTTGCTAGCCTAAACCTTGTATCGAGAGGGAATACTTCTCATGCATCCAAAATACTTGAGCCAACCACTATGCCATTTGTGTCCACCATACCTACCTACTACATGGTATTTTCCGCCATTCCAAAGTAAATTGCTTGAGTGCTACCTTTAAAATTCCATCATTCGCCTTACAATATATAGCTCATGGGACAAATAGCTTAAAAACTATTGTGGTATTGAATATGTACTTATGCACTTTATCTCTTATTAAGTTGCTTGTTGTGCGATAACCATGTTCACTGGGGACGCCATCAACTATTCTTTGTTGAATTTCATGTGAGTTGCTATGCATGTTCGTCTTGTCTGAAGTAAGAGCGATCTACCACCTTATGGTTAAGCATGCATATTGTTAGAGAAGAACATTGGGCCGCTAACCAAAGCCATGATCCATGGTGGAAGTTTCAGTTTTGGACATATATCCTCAATCTCAAATGAGAAAATTATTAATTGTTGTTACATGCTTATGCATAAAAGAGGAGTCTATTATCTGTTGTCTATGTTGTCCCGGTATGGATGTCTAAGTTGAAGAATAATCAATAGCGAGAAATCCAATGCGAGCTTTCTCCTTAGACCTTTGTACAGGCGGCATAGAGGTACCCCATTGTGACACTTGGTTAAAACATGTGCATTGTGATGATCCGGTAGTCCAAGCTGATTAGGACAAGGTGCGGACACTATTAGTATACTATGCATGAGGCTTGCAACTTGTAAGATATAATTTACATGATACATATGCTTTATTACTACCGTTGACAAAATTGTTTCATGTTTTCAAAATCAAAGCTCTAGCACAAATATAGCAATCGATGCTTTTCCTCTATGGAGGACCATTCTTTTACTTTATTGTTGAGTCAGTTCACCTATTTCTCTCCACCTCAAGAAGCAAACACTTGTGTGAACTCGTGCATTGATTCCTACATACTTGCATATTGCACTTATTATATTACTCTATGTTGACAATATCCATGAGATATACATGTTATAAGTTGAAAGCAACCGCTGAAACTTAATCTTCTTTTGTGTTGCTTCAACACCTTTACTTTGAATTATTGCTTTATGAGTTAACTCTTATGCAAGACTTATTGATGCTTGTCTTGAAGTGCTATTCATGAAAAGTCTTTGCTATATGATTCACTTGTTTACTCATATCATATACATTGTTTTGATCGCTGCATTCACTACATATGCTTTACAAATAGTATGATCAAGATTATGATGGCATGTCACTCCGTAAATTATCCGTGTTATCGTTTTACTCGCTCGGGACGAGCAGAACTAAGCTTGGGGATGCTGATACGTCTCCAACGTATCGATAATTTCTTATGTTCCATGCCACATTATTGATGTTATCTACATGTTTTATGCACACTTTATGTCATATTCGTGCATTTTCCGGAACTAACCTATTAACAAGATGCCGAAGTGCCGCTTGTCGTTTTCTCGCTGTTTTTGGTTTCAGAAATCCTAGTAACGAAATATTCTCGAAATTGGACGAAATCAACGCCTGGGGTCCTATTTTGCCACGAAGCTTCCGAAGTCCGAAGAGGAGACGAAGAGGGGCCACGAGGGGGCCACACCCTAGGGCGGCGCGACCCCCCTTGGCCGCGCGGCCCCGTGGTGTGGGGCCCTCGTGCCGCCTCTTGACCTGCCCTTCCGCCTACAAACAGCCTCCGTGACGACACCCCCAGCACCGAGAGCCACGATACGGAAAACCTCACCGAGACGCCGCCGCCGCCGATCCCATCTCGGGGGATCCAGGAGATCGCCTCCGGCACCCCGCCGGAGAGGGGATTCATCTCCAGGAGGACTCTACGCCGCCATGGTCGCCTCCGGAGTGATGTGTGAGTAGTCTACCCCCGGACTATGGGTCCATAGCAAGTAGCTAGATGGTTGTCTTCTCCCCATTGTGCTTCATTGTCGGATCTTGTGAGCTGCCTAACATGATCAAGATCATCTATCCGTAATTCTATATGTTGCGTTTGTTGGGATCCGATGAATAGAGAATACTTGTTATGTTGATTATCAAAGTTATATCTATGTGTTGTTTATGATCTTGCATGCTCTCCGTTACTAGTAGATGCTCTGGCCAAGTAGATGCTTGTAACTCCAAGAGGGAGTATTTATGCTCGATAGTGGGTTCATGCCTCGCATTGACACTCGGGACAAGTGATGTAAAGTTCTAAGGTTGTGTTGTGCTGTTGCCACTAGGGATAAAACATTGATGCTATGTCTAAGGATGTAGTTGTTGATTACATTACGCACCATACTTAATGCAATTGTCTCGTTGCTTTGCAACTTAATACCGGAGGGGGTTCGGATGATAACCCGAAGGTGGACTTTTTAGGCATAGATGCAGCTTGGATGGCGGTCTATGTACTTTGTCGTAATGCCCAATTAAATCTCACTATACTCATCATGATATGTATGTGCATGGTCATGCCCTCTCTATTTGTCAATTGCCCAACTGTAATTTGTTCACCCAACATGCTGTTTATCTTATGGGAGAGACACCTCTAGTGAACTGGTGGACCCCGGTCCAATTCTCTTACCGAAATACAATCTACTGCAATACTCGTTCTACTGTTTTCTCGCAAACAATCATCTTCCACACAATACGGTTAATCCTTTGTTACAGCAAGCCGGTGAGATTGACAACCTCACTGTTTCGTTGGGGCAAAATACTTTGGTTGTGTTGTGCAGGTTCCACGTTGGCGCCGGAATCTCTGGTGTTGCGCCGCACTACATCCCGCCGCTATCAACCTTCAACGTGCTTCTTGGCTCCTACTGGTTCGATAACCTTGGTTTCATACTGAGGGAAACTTGCCGATGTACGCATCACACCTTCCTCTTGGGGTTCCCAACGGACGCGTGTTGTACGCGTATCAAGCATACGCGAGCGCCTCGATGTAGTCGTCGTCGTCGTCGTAGACGGCGTAGGCTTCGTCGTCGTCGTCCTCGTCCTCGCGGTCGTTGTGCTGCGGCTGCTCACGTCGCGTCGGCGCCTGCTGACGACGCGTCGGCGCCTGCTGACGACGAGCCGGCGGTGCAGGGCCGAAGGGATAATCCCTGTCGCCCATGAAGCCAGCCCGTCGTCTGCTGTCCGTCTCCGTGGACAGGTACGTACGCCAACTCTCCGAGTCGATGGCGTACGCCGGATCGGCGCGGAGGTCCTCCGGCAGATATCGCCTCCTACGCCGGATCTCCTTGGTCCGCTCAGACTCGCGCGCAGGTACTGTAGGGATGGGCACCCGGCGGCAGCTGAGCCGCCAGCTGCCAGGCAGCTGCACGCCGGACCAGGCGTCGCACGGCACCCATCTGCCGTGCATGAGCCTCCCCACCGTGACGGGGAGCGGCACCTTCTTGATGCCGCTGCCGGAAGCCTCGAAGTCGTTCTTCTTCCCCATGGCGCAGCGGCGGTTGTGGTGCGAGTGGAGCTGTGGGCGAAGGAGCAACGCGGCCGCTGGACTTTTAAGGGCGGCCGCGCACGGGATACGATGCCATTGAAGGCGGCGCAGAAGCCCAGCCGCCGCCCGCCAGTGCACGCGCAGAACAGGAAGCTGCGGCATTCATGGCGGCGCAGACGCGGAAGCGCTGACCGCGGAAGCGATGGCCGCGGAAGCGATGCCCTCCATGCAGGCTCGCTGCCAGGCGGGCCCGGTGGAGACCGCAGCGGACACTTTGCGCGTCCGCGCAGCGTCCGCCGAGACGCAAACCTGCCGCATATTTGGGCCAGGTTTGCGTCTCCGCGGACGGCCCGGTCACTTTGCGTCGTGCCGCTGGAGAGGGTGCCACACGCATTTACGACCAAAGCGGACGCAAACGGTCGTCGCGCCGCTGGAGATGCCCTCAGTTTTACACCATCACCAGCTACATCAATCATTACACATAATTCGGAGACTAATAAGGCAATGATCTGGTAAGCATCAATTCTCGTCGTAGGACAGAAACCTGAATAATGTGCATCATATTCATCTCAATTTTCAGAACCAAACATCATATTTCCATGTACGAGAGTAAGGTGAACTGTACTTTTATAACACGCTCATTCAAAAACTAGAGATGCATAATCGAGCAAAGCAACAATTCGAGGTTTTATCACTTAGCACCACTAGTTGAGGAAATTTTATCGCAAAACCACAACTCTAGAAACTTTTTTCACAGAACACCAATATTTGGGTTAATTGTATCACAAAACACATAAATCTCTACTGATCTGGCTTGACAAGTAATTAGTTGAAAGTAGTTATCTAGAGTGGCACCCAATTATATGTACTCTCTCTCTCTCTCGTGAGCATGTTTGTGTGACAATATGATAATATTTGTTACACAATAATATTTGCTACACACCTGCTGGTGTCCGAGCCCCCTCCTCCTCTTCCCTTCACCTCGCCGCTGCCAGAGAGAGCCGCCGGGAAAGCTTGCGCGGTGCTCGTCTGGCCGACGGGTGGCACACCCATGTCCGAGATCTGGAGCTGCAGTCCCCGATCCGGCTCCGACGCGGTGCTGGTCCGGTGGACCCCTGCAGTTGAGGCACCCATGGGCTTCAGCGGAAGGGATCGGGCCAGGTGTGTCGCGGCAGGACGTCCATGCCCAGGGTGCTGCTGCCGACAGAACATAGAGGAGGCGGGGGAACCATGGGAGCCCCTGCTCCGGTCCTGTTGGCAGCGAGTCAACCTAGACTCGCGCGTGCACCGCATCCCACCTCTCCAAGTCTCTCACCACCAGAGCACCGACCAAGACAAGCAGCAACCACACCAGATCGGCCGGGGCACCGGCCATCTCAAGTGGGGAATTGCGGTAGATCTGGGCGAGGGAGTGCCAGGCAGGAGATGGAGGGGAAGGAGAGGGGATACCTCCTGTGCACGGCCGGAGACAGCTCCCGACGCTGGCGTCGAGTGGCCAGGCCCCTTCCATAGCCACCCGAAACTCCCACCGCACCTCCTCACCACACCCACCCTGGGCATGGACATCCTGCCGCGACACACCTGGCCCGATCCCTTCCGCTGAATTCCATGGGTGCCTCCACTGCCGGGGTCCGTCGGACCAAGACCGCCGCCGGAGCCGGATCGGGGACCGCAGCTCCGGATCTCGAACATGGGTGTGCCACCCGTCGGCCAAACGAGTAGCACCGGAGAGATCCCCGCCGCCGCCGTCCTTGGGAACCGTGCGAGGCTTTCCCGGTGGCTCTCTCTGGCAGCGGCGAGGTGAGGGGGAGAGGAGGAGGGGGCTCGGACAACAACATGTGCGTAGAAAATATTATTGTGTAACAAATATTGTCATATTGTCACACAAACATGCTCAAGAGAGAAAATACAGATAATTGGGTGTCACTCCTAACTAATTACTTGTCAAGCCGGACTAGTACAGATTTATGTGTTTTATGATACAATTACCCCAAATGTTGGTGTTCTGTGAAAAAAAATTCTAGAGTTGTGGTTTTGCGATAAAGTTTCCTCAACTAGTGGTGCTAAGTGATAAAACCTCCAACAATTCGCGCACTTGGCGAGCGTCTTGGCGAGCGTCTTGGCGATTTCCGTCCTTAGGTGACGGTAAAGTTACGCTCTGGCGAGCGTCTTGGCGATTTCCGTCCAGCGCCGTTCCTCTGGTCAGTTCCGCGTCTCTAGCCGTATTTTCCGGGTCGACTCTGCATCCTTGTCGCACCCAGCGCCCTGCCCCCAGCAGCGCCCCGGCCGCCCCCGTCTCTCTGCTCGCAGCCGCCGCCCAAACTCGCCCCTCCCCACAAATTTGCTCAGCCTTTTCCGTGATCTAGGGCACGGGATCGCAATACACTTCTAACCTAGCGAGGCGGCGCCCCCGCCGGCGCCCCATGGGCGGAGGAGGGATGGAGAAGGTGGAGGACCTGTTGAAGGACCTGAAGCTGTCCGACGCGGAGAGGAGAGGCCTACGCATCGGCGGCCCGGGTGTGAAGACGGCGGGTGAAGGGGAAGCTCTTGCTCTCGGGAAAGTTCTGTCGGAGAAGCCAGCGTATGCGGAGGGCATTGCGGCCTCCTTGGGCAAGGTGTGGTGCCCGCTGAAAGGTACTCTCTGCAAATCGATGCGACCCAATGTCTTCCTGCTTACATTCTTGCAACCCTCGGGAAGGGGGAAAGCTGTAGAGGATGGCCCCTGGAAGGTGGGGAACGATTTGTTGGTGGTGGAGGAGTTCATTCCGGAGAAATCGCTGGATGAGTACGAATTTGCGTCCTTTCCAATTTGGGTCCACATTTTCAAGCTCCCACTAGGCAGGATGAACCGGGATACAGGGGAGGTGATTGGCAATGAAATTGGGCAGTTTGTGGAGGCAGATGTGGGCGAAAATGGCACATCGGTGGGAGAATACCTACGCGTCAAAGTAAGACTTAAGGTTGCTGATCCACTGAGGAGGGGGATTCTATTACAAGTGGGAGAGGGAGACAAGGTGAAATGGTGCAACTTTGAGTACGAGTTCATCCCGGAGTTCTGCTTCATTTGTGGTATTGTCGGCCATGATAACAAATGTTGTAACATAGTTCTGGAAAAAGGGGAGAAACAACAATACGGTAAATGGTTGATCGCCCAAACTCCGAAGAAGAGAAGTGACCAGGATGGCCAGAGGTGGGGTGATGCTAGAGGAAGCGCTGGAAGGAGCTCAAACTATGGCAGTGGCGGGTCCCAATCTAGAAGCGACAGAGAGTCTTGGAAGAAGGATCCACCAAACCTCATAAAGGGTGGTACCTCAATGGAGGGGAGTCGAAAGTGCAAGGAAGGGGAGGAGGAGGTGAATAGCCCGATAAAAAATCTGCAGCCACAACCTGTGAAAGGTACTCCAAGAATCCTCGATTTTGACATGGCTGTAGCTCCGCCTGTGTGTGAGGAAGGAGTGCTCGGGAGCACTAAAATGGCTGAGGTCCCTGTGGTTATCGAGGAGAGCCATGGAGGGACTGGATTACTCCAGGGGCCCAACGAAGCTAAGGGCGTGGTGGCCAGTGGCGAGGGGGTGGTAGCCCAGGTGGTGGCGCAACCGGGTCTGCCATGTTTGCCCATGAGAATAGTTTTCCTCCAGGTGCAGCGGGCAAAACTTTCAGGAGAATTAATAAAGATAGAAATATGCCAGTCCGAGATGACAAAGTTCTGGGTGAGAAGAGAAGAAAGGAGGAGGAGGCGGAGGAGGGGAGAGAGTATAAGAAGGTAAAGGGGACGACTGACATGGAAGGAGTAGTAGCGGCGGAGGATCAAACTTTTGAGGCGGGGCTGCAAGGACAGCTCCGCAATGCCCAATGAAGATAAGTGCTTACAACTGCCGGGGGTTGGGGAACAGGCCAGCAGTTCGTGGTCTTCTGGCTCACCAGAAGAAGGAGGCCCCGGATATCCTCTTCTTGTCTGAAACAAAATTGGACGAGAAGGGAATGGAGAAGTTTCGGTGGTTGTTGGGTATGCCCAACATGTTAGTTAAAAAGTGTGAAGGAAGGAGTGGTGGTCTGGCTATGTTTTGGCGGCGGGGTATCGACGTGAGTTTGAGGTGGATGGGGCGAATGCACATTGATGTGGAGGTAGTGGCTAAGGATGGTTTCAAGTGGAGATTGACGGGAATATATGGCCAACCGAGACAGGAGATGAGGAAAGAAACCTGGAGGCTGCTCCGCACTCTTCATCACCAGGCAGACCTGCCTTGGATGTGCGTGGGAGACTTCAACGAGATTCTATATAGTTTCGAGAAGCAAGGTGGCGCTGCAAAACCTCAGTCCTATATGGATAACTTTCGGGATGCCCTGGAATTCTGTAACTTGCAAGACCTTGGTTTCGAGGGCGACATGTTTACCTGGCGCAACAACAGTTGTAGGGCCGAGTGCTATATCCGGGAGCGGCTGGACCGGGCTATGGCTTCGCCGTCCTGGCGTCTCCACTTCACAGATTTCAAAGTCAGGAACGGCGACCCGGAGCACTCTGATCATAGGCCGGTGGTGGTTGATACGTCTCCGACGTATCGATAATTTCTTATGTTCTATGCCATATTATTGATGATACCTACATGTTTTATGCACACTTTATGTCATATTCGTGCATTTTCTGGAACTAACCTATTAACGAGATGCCGAAGTGCCGGTTCCTGTTTTCCGCTGTTTTTGGTTTCGTAAATCCTAGTAACGAAATATTCTCGGAATCGGACGAAATCAAGACCCGGGTTCCTATTTTCACCGGAAGCATCCGGAACACCCGGGAAGGACCGGAGGGGGGCACCGGGCCCCTGCACCATAGGCCGGCGCGGCCCAGGCCCTGGCCGCGCCGCCATATGGTGTGGCCACCCCTTCGACCCTCCTGCGCCGCCTCTTCGCCTATATAAAGCATCCGTCGAGAAAACCCTGATGCGAAGAACCACGATACGGAAAACCTTCCGCGAGCCGCCGCCATCGCGAAGCCAAGATCCGGGGGACGAGAGTCTCTGTTCCGGCACCTGCCGGAGCGGGGAAGTTCCCCGGAAGGCTTCTCCATCGACACCGCTGCCATCTCCACCGCCATCTTCATCACCGCCGCTGCTCCCATGAGGAGGGAGTAGTTCTCCATCGAGGCTCGGGGCTGTACCGGTAGCTATGTGGTTCATCTCTCTCCTATGTACCTCAATACAATAATCTCATGAGCTGCTTTACATGATTGAGATTCATATGAGTTTTGTATCACTACTATTCTATGTGCTACTCTAGTGATGTTATTAAAGTAGTTTTATTCCTCCTGCACGTGTGCAAAGGTGACTAGTGTGTGCACCGTGTGGTTCTTGGTTTATGCTATGATCATGATCTCTTGTAGATTGCGAAGTTAACTATTGCTATGATAATATTGATGTGATCTATTCCTCCTACATATGCATGAAGGTGACAGTGTGCATGCTATGATAGTACTTGGTTTAGTATTTTGATCTATCTTACACTAAAGGTTACTAAAATATGAGCATTATTGTGGAGCTTGTTAACTCCGGCATTGAGGGTTCGTGTAATCCTACGCAATGTGTTCATCATCCAACAAAAGTGTAGAGTATGCATTTATCTATTCTGTTATGTGATCAATGTTGAGAGTGTCCACTAGTGAAAGTGTAATCCCTAGGCCTTGTTCCTAAATACTGCTATCACTGCTTGTTTACTGTTTTACTGTTAGCATTACTCGCTGCGTTACTACTGCTTGTTTCATCGTCCCGGGCAAAGCACTCGTTCAGGTGCCGTTGCTACTACTTATTCATACCACCTGTATTTCACTATCTCTTCGCCGAACTAGTGCACCTATTAGGTGTGTTGGGGACACAAGAGACTTCTTGCTTTGTGGTTGCAGGGTTGCATGAGAGGGATATCTTTGACCTCTTCCTCCCCGAGTTCGATAAACCTTGGGTGATCCACTTAAGGGAAACTTGCTCGCTGTTCTACAAACCTCTCGCTCTTGGATGCCCAACACTGCCTACAAGAATAGAAGCTCCCGTAGACATCAAGCTATTTTCTGGCGCCGTTGCCGGGGAGGAAAGGTAAAAGGCTCTCATACTACGGTCTCAGGTAAAGTATTTTCTGGCGCCGTTGTGTGTGTGCTCGAAGCTATTTCCTTTAGATCCTGCAATTGCATCTTTTTGTTTCTTGTTTACACTAGTTTGGCATAATGTACAAGAGTGAGCTTCTTATTCTATTTCCTGATTTAAAACATGGATTGTTTGATGCGAAAATTAAAAAACCTATGGAATCTTATTTGCATGCCGGTAGTAATATTAGTATGAACGCTTTGAACACCATTGTTGATAATGATATAGAAAGTTCTAAGCTTGGGGAAGCTGGTTTTCATGATCTTTTTAGTCCCCCAAGCATTGAGGAGAAAATTTTCTTTGATGATACTTTGCCTCCTATTTGTGATGATTATAATAGTGGTCTTTTGGTACAACCTACTATGGAGAGTAAATTTTGTTGTGATTATACTATGCCTCCTACACTTGATGAGAATAATAATGATAGCTACTTTGTTGAATTTGCTCCCACTACAACTAATAAAATTGATTATGCTTATGTGGAGAGTAATAATTTTATGCATGAGACTCATGATAAGAATGCTTTATGTGATAGTTATATTGTTGAGTTTGCTCATGTTGCTACTGAAAGTTATTATGAGAGAGGAAAATATGGTTGTAGAAATTTTCATGTTACTAAAACACCTCTCTATGTGCTGAAATTTTTGAAGCTACACTTGTTTTATCTTCCTATGCTTGTTACTTTGCTCCTCATGAACTTGTTTATTTACAAGATTCCTATGCATAGGAAGCATGTTAGACTTAAATATGTTTTGAACTTGCCTCTTGATGCTCTCTTTTGCTTCACATACTATTTCTTGCGAGTGCATCATTAAAACTGCTGAGCCCATCTTAATGGCTATAAAGAAAAGAACTTCTTGGGAGATAACCCATGTGTTATTTTGCTACAGTACTTTGTTTTATATTTGTGTCTTGGAAGTTGTTTACTACTGTAGCAACCTCTCCTTATCTTAGTTTTGTGTTTTGTTGTGCCAAGTAAAGTCTTTGATAGTAAAGTAAGTACTAGATTTGGATTACTCGCGCAGTTCTAGATTTCTTTGCTGTCACGAATCTGGGTCTACCTCCCTGTAGGTAGCTCAGAAAATTAAGCCAATTTACTTGCATGATCCTCAGATATGTACGCAACTTTCATTCAATTTGAGCATTTTCATTTGAGCAAGTCTGGTGGCCTAATAAAATCCATCTTTACGGACTGTTCTGTTTTGACAGATTCTGCCTTTTATTTCGCATTGCCTCTTTTGCTATGTTGGATGAATTTCTTTGATCCATTAATGTCCAGTAGCTTTATGCAATGTCCAGAAGTGTTAAGAATGATTGTGTCACCTCTGAACATGTTAATTTTTATTGTCCACTAACCCTCTAATGAGTTGTTTCGAGTTTGGTGTGGAGGAAGTTTTCAAGGGTCAAGAGAGGAGGATGATATACTATGATCAAGAAGAGTGAAAGCTCTAAGCTTGGGGATGCCCCGGTGGTTCACCCCTGCATATTCTAAGAAGACTCAAGCATCTAAGCTTGGGGATGCCCAAGGCATCCCCTTCTTCATCGACAACATTATCAGAGTTCCTCCCCGAAACTATATTTTTATTCCGTCACATCTTATGTACTTTACTTGGAGCGTCCGTTTGTTTTTGTTTATGTTTGAATAAGTTCATCATGCTTGTGTGGGAGAGAGACACGCTCCGCTGGTTCGTATGAACACATGTGTTCTTAGCTCATAGTATTCATG